>NW_024582432.1:480822-514570 GCF_018398535.1 Haplochromis burtoni
AGATAGATAGATAGATAGATAGATAGATAGATAGATAGATAGATAGATAGATAGATAGATAGATAGATAGATAGATAGATAGATAGATAGATAGATAGGCATAACATTATGACCATCTGACTAACATTGGTTGATGGACCAGACTGGGAAGGGTCATGGGATTTTTCCCAATCCTAACCCAATACTAAGCCTACATTGGGGGGGGCATTAAGGTTAGAAAACAAGGTCTATCACATCAGACCACCTTCTTCTATCATTATCATTTCAATCTCAAATTATTTTGAGTCTTCTACGGCCTAAAGGCAAACCTAAGACATGACAACTGCAAAGTGATAAGGTGATGGCTTGTCATTTGGACTGTTTGGACATGAACACTTTAGAAGGAGGCACAAAACTTTACAACATGCTGCATGGTAACAAATTTTTGTGAATATATCAGTTTTAAATCTTTGTTAAATTTCTCTAAATCTTAAATATTTACATACATAGTATGTTCTTGTCCTGGAAATTAGGCTGAAACGTAGAGGAGAACGAGCCTTTTCAGTTATGGCTCCCAAACTTTGGAATACACTGCCTTTAAATATTAGACAGGCATCTTCAATTCCTGTTTTTAAGTCGCTTTTGAAAATGCAACTTTTTTCAATAGCATTTAGACTGGTGTGAGTTGATATGTTTATCTGTGTATTATTATGTGTTTATGTGAGTGTCAGTGGTTTTACCTTGTGTTTTAGTCCAAAGTGTACAGCACTTTGGGCAAACTTTCTGTTAAATGTGCTATATAAATAAATTGGATTTGGATTTCGATACATACATCCTTGACAGTACAGAATAGCTTCTTTTGAAATTTATTTTCATGACTTTTATGGCTACCAAAAAACTGAACATGTGGCCCCGGGTTGCTAGTTTAGCTTTAGCGCCACTCGTTGATAATGAAGAGGAATATTGTTTTTAAAAAACTTGTCAGAATTGTCTGGCATATATTTTCAGTATCTGGGAGGCTCTGCAAAAAGATTTAGCTAGAGAACAATGAGCTTTTATCCTGATTCTGATGGAATTTAAACATTAATTCATCATCACCTTGATATAGTGTCCTGATTTGCTTTGTTCACCATGTTGACTGGTTTTCAGTTAAAGCTGGAAAAAGGTATCCGCCACACTTACATTCAAACCTGTTTCTACGATTTCCATCAAGGCTTTAATCTACTCTAAAAGTTACTTTAATTCTTAGGCAGGAATCTAAAACCTTCGAACGACCTTCAAACGTCAACTGAATCTTGTAAATCATAATCAGAGCTTATCTCGACAAGAAAAACTGCAGCAGGTACTCAAGTGGCGACTGCTTTAAATGAATCCGTTAAACCTATGCTGATAGCGTGATGTCATCTACATGCAACGCTCCAATCAGTGTGGCTTTGAGTAGCTGCAGCTAAATCTAGAACTTAGCTGGAAGAAAGCTGCAAAACCTTTATAGATAAAACAACTGTAACATTTATATGGAATCATTATACTACATAAAAATGACAAAGTCCCCTGTTATATTATATATTCTTTATTTTTCCATCATTTCACACCCACATACATAACTCCCATAAAATCCCAGTGTGCTCTCTGAAATAAAATCAATAGATGTCTGGATTGATAAAAGACATAATTGAATTTATAAATTTGATCAGGCACAGTAATGCAATAGTAGCTTTTCCTCATAGCATGTTGAAATCTAATCGTGTTTCATGCTCTTGTTTCTTCTCCCATTTCATCTGTGTTTGGGTTTTCAACCTCCGAGCCCTCCGACAAAAAATGGAGAGTGGTTTCTTGCTTAAAGAAACTCGACCCGGTCCAGTAGTGGTGTCTAACATGCACATATATTCAATTTAGTAAGCGAGGCCTTTCTTATAGATTTGACAGGGCTTGTAATAGTCTGATTAAAAGTGATTAATTGCTGATTTCTGGACAAAACGTATACAGTTAATATGAATCACCCACAGGTTGACATGTTTGGTGCGACGGCCGCGGTCATGCTGGGGTAGGCGATAAATATGCATCTCAGTCAGTGAAGCAGGCAGTCTGAGGATCAAGCTGTGCCCCAGCAGACTTATGTTCTGCACGGTGTGTGTTACATAGACCCCTTGGTGTCTGTATAGGGTACTGACCCATTACTTGGACCCCTTTTCGGCTGCTTGGATGCCATGGTTGAAATTAACACACTCCCTTCCACCCACTAGCAAATGTATGTGTTTTCCCTAACTCACATAGATCAACATGTTAAACTTTAAGGTTAATTTTAGATGTAAAGAAATATTAGCATGGATTTTATTTGGTAGACTGTCGATTGGGAGCACTACCTCTCTGCCAGTCGAACACATAAGGTTTCCTCCACTTGGTCTCCGGAATATATGTTTGTTCATCATAAAGATTGATTTAGACATTTTGGGAGGTGTAGCATTGCTATATGAAAACAAATAGAAAAGTTCTAAATCTATAAGAATGACGTCTTTGATGAGGTTTTGGAAAAGAGTAGATTAATCATCAGAATGGCCAGAATCATCTCCCAGATCCTGTGTCAGGTTTTAGCTGCATTTTCGTTCCCTATTCCTTAAGGACATGATTTTAATATACAGTTCATCTGTTTTTCATCTCTTTGTTTTCCACCTTACCAATTTTCTTATATTTTCTAAGAAGACACTGAACACTGCACTGAGGCATACCAATCCCCTGGTTGGGGCAAAGCACCATTTTATGCCTGTCAAACTGGCATATTTCATAGATTCAGCTAAAGCAACAAACTGTCTAAAGGTACAGTTTAAAATTGTTTCTTTTCCAAGATGCCTGTTATGTGTAGACACAACATGGGTTCATCGTTTAAGTTGGATACTTTTTTTGTTTTTGAATGATTCATAAGACAGTGTTAAGTGGCTTAACAGCAACAACAAAAAAAGCATTCATCAGACTGGGTTGAAAAGCAGCTGATGTCAAACAACAAAATCTTTGAAAGACCTTCAGAGAACAACAACTACATCAACCTAGCTACAGTAAAAAGCAGCCTCACAACAGATCAGAGAGTTCTTGTCTGGTGTGTGGTCGTTGGCTGTATCTAAGTTGTTTTGGCCCTCTGGAAAAAAAAATGTTGCCAACCCCTTATGTAGAGTCTGAAGCCTCAGCTTTTGGCTCATTGGGGCAACATGTACATAAACTTATCTCATCGTTTCAAACATTTGTAATATCAGCATCCACACATTAACACTATACATCTGACAGAAAATTAATAAAAGTATATCTTCCCTCTGCTGTACCACATGGTAGGGCAGTTGTTTTAGATTTCACACAGCATTGTCATACTGCCCGGTCCTTCAGGAACATTATAAACTGGAGGTAATTTTTGAGTAATGTTCTCTGACAGTATGACTAATGCTGTTTGACGACCTGGGTCCAGGTTGGGGAAGAAATTCATTCATCATCTTTTCTTTCTTCCAAAGTTACAGTAGGAATGTTTGTGATATGTATTTCCAGTCAACCACGTAGACCCTTTCAACAGCTTTTCATATTATTAAGAGAAGGCAAGCACATGTGTTAATCAATTTAATGATGCACAAATGATGTTCTATTTATATATACCAGTCAGCCATGACTAGTTGACATAAATGGAATTCAGCCATCATTAATTTAATTATTTAGATTTCACTTTTTCTACAGTGACATGACAAATGTCTCAGTGAAAAGGGCCTATCTGACATGCCAATCTATCACTGACGTATGGTTAAAAATTGGCAGAATATATTGGAAAGCTGCACACAATCCTTAGACATCTATCTTACCTTTTGGATTTCTTTTGTAAGCAAGTCTTTTTTCAAATCATTACTATGTATGGTCTTATATTACACAACCTTTTGTGACCCAATAAAAATGCTAATGCACAATATCCAGCAGCACCATTTGGGACTGAAGCTAATCTTAAATGCCAGAACCTGCACTTCTTCTAGTAGCCAGTTGAAGCTTGTTCCAGAAGCAAGCCAATCTCCATAGCCTCCCATGTTATCATCTTTTACTTTACAGCATTAGAAAGCAAGTTTACAACATAAAGAGCCGTTTTTTCTCTATGTGTAGTTACTGTCTTAAAAATGCCTCTAAAGAGACTCTAATCATGAAATTACTAAATTTAGCTGTCAAAATAACTTGTTTACAACTAGTGACCATTTATGATTTTGGTGATTACGGGTACAAAGGGGAATTTTATTAATAACTCATTCATTTGAATAAACTTAAGAATTAAAATGAGCACATTAGTACTAGGCTGGCAGTTGTGAGGCTGCTGTAGCCTATAGCTGTGTGGTAAGCTTCCCCTCAGCTTGCTTTTTTTTCACTGATCTGTATCTATTGTCCATGTTTGTGGTGCTGATGCCTTTTGGAGAATTTGCAGTTAAATTATCCAAATATATTCTGGGTGGTACAGCCAGTGTTTGTAAATGACATACTTAGTACTTAACAAGTTCTTATGTTTTTGCTTTCCCTCTGGACAGTTTATGGATGCAACTTGCTAACTAGGTTGTGTTAGCTGCTAATATAGCCCTCTGATCAAAAAAATGGTCATTTCTGACTCCAACAACATAGTGTTCATCAAAAAGTTCACAGCATGGCTTCAAGGTAAATCAGCAGGTAACGTTACAGTAAAGTGAGGCCATATAACTTAGAATATCTCAGCATTACATTGCCATGTGTATAATTTGTAAGTTATTATAAATGTATACGTAGAAACTTTATTTATAAACAAACCTGAACATATGCTTTATAATACATGTTTAAGAAAAAGAGTGGTGATTGAGAAGGGCGGGAGAAAATAACAGAGAAGCAGAACATAAGAGATGGGTGTTGTCGGAAAGAAGCGTGGCCTCAGCAGTCCAGTGGAAGATTTCAATTAGTCATGGAAACAGGAGTGGCCCACCCTGCTGCATAGTGACAGACCTCACTTGTCCTCCTGACATACATTCCCAATCCTTTCAGCACTACAACTACTTTTTACATCCGTCTGTCTACCCTTCAATTTATCTTAGTCAAATCTTATCTCTGTGCTTTTATTGTCACTTTACTTTAATGGTCTTTCCGTCTCATGCTTTCTCTTCATCGGCGTTCACCCTCTTTCTTATTACTCTCTCTCTCCTAACATTTTCTCTCAGTGACAGCTGAGCTTTGACAGCTTTTTACATTTCATTTTCCTCCGCTACGGTGAGAGAACAGCCGGGCATTGGGGGCCTTGTTCAAATAAACAGGAGGCCATGTGGTTCGCCGAGGGTGGCGACACGCCATAACAAACCACCGGCTCCTGGCCGTCGCATGCATAGACGCATTGCACAGGGGCCCCACTACGGCGGGCGGGGGCCAAACGGGACCTGACGTTCTGTTGTTTCCCCGACAACCAGACGGCAACATTAGGCGTGTTGAGGTGCTGAGTGACGGCAGATGGGAACTGATGTGCTGAACCACCTGCTCGGACGGTTTGACGTGTACAAGATGGAATCACAACAGTAAAAGCTGGACGGGGGGAGGTGGACTTTCTATTTTGGTCTGAAACACAACATGGAGGGCAAACACTGAACGAAATAAGGAACAAAATAATAAAATTTAGGAAACAGTGTTATGATAGGCTGCCAGGAGAGGTGTGTGCGGTAATGGTATGAGTCAGGATGTGTTAAGGTTGAGTCAACTCAAATATGCTAGCTGAATCAGGGGTTTCACCCTTACATGTTCAGAAGTAGTTAATAAGAAACAGCATACAGAGATTTAGGGTCCCCTGATTTGTGATTAACAGTATTGTCTGTTTTAGATGGTCCAAACTTGAGGAAGTCTAAAACTGTTGAATAAACATAACACACGGGAGATTTCAATAAGTTAATATAGGATATAGTTGTTTTTAGTAGAATGCCATTCAGACTATTCTTAATCACCTTTGTTCAAACATCTAGACTACAACCTCAACTTTTCTTGTTGTGTAGAGCTGGAGTCAGGTAGAAATAAAGAGTAGGACCATGGAAAACCAGTTAATGTAGTGATTTTGTCATTTGGGCTAACTATTGGAAAATTAGGTTAGGGTATTTTCTGTGGTTGTCTTTTCGTAAATGGAGTCTACAACAGGATACAGTCTGCCTCAGACATGCTGGAAAGACTACCTGACTACTGGAAGCCCACTTACTTGAACAACAGTCCAATGCGTTATCGCTTAGACTTAGTAGCTGGCAAGTTAACACTGGACATGTGTTCCCTCATATGGATGTCTGTTGGTAAGTCCTTGAAAAGCATCGGGTCTCTGGTTAATGGCCTCTGTGGGCCAAATTCTCAATGCATAGAGAATTTGTTATTGTCAGACAATAGCTAGCCTCTTTTGCTCTCCGCAGAGAGTTTTTCCTGCATGCAGCCAATGCTTGTTGAAATGTGAGTGGTCATTAACACTTGGAACACAAGCTATAAACAAAAACCACAGAGCTTTGTATCAAAAATCTTTCCTATGTCTATAGATTCTACATATTCACATCCTGGACCTGCTTAAAGATTTCAACCCTATCTAACTGCTGACACTTTGCATCTCATTTATTTACTCGTCAAGCTAAAACAAAGTAAAATGATTTTTAGATTCCCTTGGATTTCATTCAAATTGCTAGGCTCACCATATCTTTTCACTGTGATTATAGAATGCCACAAATACTTATTGTACAATTATCTTGAGTTTTCCGTCACCATGAATAATCTAAGCTACAGGCTGAGCAGTGGCGTAAAAAGAAAAGAAACAAGAAAATGAAATTGATGGCCATAGAAGGGTTTAAATTTTATATGACAGCTACAAAAGCCATGACTCTGAAAGCAAGAAAGGGAAAGGCTGGAGGTAGGGGGTGAAATGTAGCAAGATTTCTAAACAGTCCAAACAGTTTATGCCATGCGCTGAGATAACATCATCCTGCCACAAATAAAAAACACATTAGCAGTTAGTTTCCAAGAACCTCCCTCAAAACTGCTCCCAGCTTGCACTTAGCATAGACTTTCCAAGTGAGTGGCCAGATCGGTTCAAAGATTACCCAAATGACCGTAGCCTTTCTCTCCCTCTCTTCGACCACCTCTGCCCCCATCGAGCGTTAATCCACTTCTGGACCGCACTGACTGAACGGCATCTAATGACCTCCCACAAGATATTTTTCCTTTTCTTTCTTTCTTTCTCGATCATCCATCTCAATTCAAATGACCAGAGAGTTTGTTTTGCTCAGTTACAAAAGTTATTCCTGGCCATTTTCCGTCAATAGCTTACGCCTAACTTTCTTAAATGTATCATATGTGTCTTATATTTTACAAATGACATGCTTACCTAGAGCATAATACAAAGGCGGGGATATTTTTTCTTCAGCAAGCATAGTAAATACAACACGTCTCTAATAGATACACTAATAAATCTCAGAACAATTTTTAAATATTTAAGCTGTATCAAAGTTTTAAGGTGATCTGCATTATAGCCTAGTTGGGACAAGAATTACCAGTCTACCAGGTCAGTCAGAGATGTAGAAGCTAGATTATAGACATTTCTAAACTGATTATTCAAATTAAATTAAACAGTCACCAGAGACCACAAACCTCAGAGCTTTGAAATGGAACGAGCTGTACTTTTTTCTTCATCAATGAAGAATTCATATTTATTTACATATTTACCTTGGCTGGAACTTTTGGAGATTCCTGCATAATTTAATGAACTTTTTCTTAACCAACCAATGCTGGGATAAATATTCACAGAGGTAAACACATTTTCTGTGGAAAGTGATTAGTATAACCTCAGTGCACTGCTGCGGCTTTACTTGGAAAACTGACAACCTTTTGCTGCATCAGCAGTTGAAAAATCATAGCTTTGCAGCTGGAACATTTCAATGTAGGCTTTTCAAGCTTTTAATTAGTGAAATGATAGTATAATGCATTTTGAAGTTGGGTTTGGAAGGTAATGTTTTTTCCCTCCTAAATCAGGAATTAAAAAAAGAAGAAGAAAAAACTACAAACACTTTTGCTAAATAGTCTACAGTTTATCCATGAATGATTGGGTGATTTTAGATCAAATTAAAATAGTCTGACTAAATCGTGGCTAACTCACTGCGACAAAGGCTCTCGGAAAGTTTTTCCTTGTCATTTTTACATGTTGTTTCTCTGTGCTCTTCATTTCTCATATTTTTCATCGCACCAACAACCCTAGTCCTGTTAGAGGTTTCTTTCTGTTTAAAATGAGTTTTCCCTTCCCACCACTGCCAAATAGTTGCTTATATTCTGATCCTGGGAGTTCCCTCTTCAATGTTCTAGGTTTTTTACTTCCATAATAAAGTTCCTTAAAGCAAGTAAATAAATAAAACTGTGAAATAAAACTGAACTGAATAAGAAATTTGCAATTTTTGTAGATTTAGGATAGTTAATCACAAACATTTAACTGTAAACCGAGAGGAGAAATGACTGACTTGAAACATGTGACTGCGAGTCGTCACAGATCTAGTCCGTGTCTTTGAAGTAACACGATCATGTGTTCATTACAAACAGTTGTGCAGCAGTCTCCAACCATTGATTGTCTTAGAGTGACTGTAGCATTATTAGCTTTGCGACAGAACAACAGTTTGCTTCTTAAAACTACATCATATTAACCTTACTTTACCAAGGCAGTAGTACCAGCATCTTATGTGCCCCGCTGTGTGGACGGTGTTATGTTATAGCATTGGCTGTGTCTAAAAATAAGAATGTAGCTTTCTTGTCTTAAGAGAAACTAATGTGTTAGCAACTTGACCTGATAATAAACCACAAGAGGTAGCATCATAGTGGATAGTTCCGTCTTTTGACATAAATTCATGACTTCATACTCATATATTAGTTTTGTCTTAAACTGAAAATCAAAAACTGAAAAAAAAAATATGACAAAAAACCCACGTTAGTTTAATTAGTTAGCTAAATTGAGAAACCATCTACAATGGCTTGCAAAAATGAACAGCCAGTTTTTACATTTGTGTAAATGTGTTTGTAAGCCCAGAATTGTTCTCTATTAAATTTAGTAAGTCTACCTATAACATCATGGGGAAACAGATGAAACCTCTAAACTTTGGCCTGTTAGCGTGTGAGCTTAGCAAACAGCTATCAAAAGTGTAACATTTAATTTTCCTAATAAAATAAATTAAGTGTTTTGGTCTGCTTAAATCAAACTATCTTTTATCATGTCTGTGTTAATGTTTCCCAGTCACAAGTCAGCGAGTAATCTCCAGCCCTTGACCTTTCCTGCTAAGGTTAGCATGTAGGTCTTCTTCTACAGCTTTTGTTTCAGCGTATTTAACCATTTAGCTCAAACAATCAGCAAGAGATTTAACTGTATATGCATTTTTTTTTAGTAATTCCCACCATTACATTGCTTCGACACCACTGATTGCACCCCAAGGCCCTGGGAACATTGGCAGTGTTGTATGGCAAGAGAGACTCCAAGTCTGATAGATTAACATTAATATGGACTGAGGGAGAAGGTCGGCCATTTCCCCCCTTCACGGCTGTCGGGGGAAAACGCAATGGGCCATTGACTGCAGGGCCACACACGGATGAACGATTGCACCCGCTCACATAGACACGGGAAAAAAGGCAGACCCGGAGATATACGGACGCGCGTGGAGACACAAAGTAGAGTACAGGGCGGAGATATAAGGGTGAGCGCACGTGCATAAAAAAGACAAATATGGAGACACAGACATAAACGCACGCTATCATATACAAAATGTGGGGCTCCACACGAGATGGTGTTATATACATGTACTTACACTGGTAAACTGTGCTGTGCTGACAGCCTATTAAAAACCGAGTGAATTTATAACTCCCAATTTGGTGATTAAGGATTGAGAATTTGCTTGCTCTTAGCTTTAGGTTCTTGTCACACAGGGCCTGTTTTCTGTCTATAAATCTAACGGCCAGGAGTTTTCTTCTCACCCCCCACCCCTTTTTATGGAGGTGATTTGACAGCCAATATAGGATTAAGACCGTTTCATGTACATTCCTTGCTACCACTGGCCACATATGTAAATTCTGTGTCTCCCAGTCACCAGCAGTATATTTCTATTTGTTTTAGGTTCTCTTTTGAAATATCCATCAGACCTGCTGTCCTCAAATGTAAAGGCAGCAGAATTAGTCATCGAATGGAGTGGCGCACACATCTAGGTTTGTCTAACTAAAGTCGGGATTTTCTTGTAACTGCTGACAAATATAAAATTTTAAACTGTTTCCATGATGAACTGCATGAACTTGGATGATTGACGTAGACAGCAAGGATGCGATGCTTTAATCATGTATTTGACATAAAGTCATTTTTCAAAGGTCCAGAGATATATAGGTTCTGTCCAGGACTCACTGTTCTGTTCTGGATGTTGAAAATTACTATTTTGAGTCTTAAATCTTGGTACCTGATTTAAATACTCCAATATCAGCAGTCTGTTTTCTGGTTTTGTTTTGTTTTTCAAATCAAAATGTTTTAAAGGTAGCTTACTCTCTGGTTACTTTTTACTTTTAAAAGAATAGTGTTGTGGTTTTTGTATATCAATTTTCTTTGCTTTGTTCTTTTTGAGCAAACTTTAAGTTCATAATGCAGTAAACAGAAGTGCAAAATGTTTGTTTTTTTAACTGTACCGTTGAAACCCACTTTAATATCCTTGACATAATTGTGAATATAATCATTTATTATTTAAGTGGAAGAGTAAATGTCTAGAATCTCACTGTTTAGAGTAAATTTGTTTAGGTGTTTAGTAATAAAGTTAAAAAATGTGACCAGTTTATTTGGTTCTCCAAGAAAACCAAAAACAGATTCAGAAACACTGAACATGCATTGAAATTATTATGTATTTAAACGTATTGTATTTATGTATTTATAACCTGTTACTGTACTGTGCATAACAAATACTGTAAATATACAGTTCATGCTTTTAAAAGTGCAAATAAAGTCATCAGCATTGATGAAAAACACCTGAGTCATGCACTCAAAGAGAACAGGTTGTCATCTCTCGACTAGAAGACGTACATCTCTCAATTACAGAAGCTCACCAGTAGCCAATAAGTCGACCTGTGGTTTAAATAAGATGCTGGACACGGTTCAGGAAAAAGTCAGTGAGTGCACACCTGCAGATGGGAGAATGCCATGTTTGCACAAACCTGTGGTTCTCTGATATATTTTGAATATAGATACGGTGATGTGGGATAATTACATCTGACACTTAGATCTTCATATTCACTTTTATTTAGGTTTGGGGATCATATCTTGCAAATTACTGCATAGTCACCGATCACATTCTTGGGCTCTAACTGTCGATTAATGAGCTGCTTTGTTGACATATGTGTGTGATATTTTTGTATAATTTTATATCTCTGCATCTCAAAGGGAAAACGTTATATATAAAATATTGTACATTTTAATGCCACATCTTTATTTAACAGTTATACTTACTGGGTGCATTGCAGATTTGATAAAATCAAACAAAATCAGATTATAAAACAAGATGAATTGTTACAGTTAAAATTCAATAGTACTGAAAAAAACAAACATCTAAATTAGACACGTTCTAGTTTAAATGCTGAAGGTTTAAATACCTCTTTTGATATAACGTATAAATTTTTACATTTCTTGTTGTTTATTAATATTTTGTCATGAACTTTTCTATATGAAGGAGATCTGAAAATGTTCCCCATGCTTGTGTGTCAGTATTGCAAACCTAAACCAAACCTTTCTGTCTGCACACACAGCTGTAAAAAACTGACTAATTATATAATTTTTAATCAAATGTAAAAAAAAAAAAAAAAAGAAAAAAGTCAAGAGAGCTGGCTTTCTTCCCCTTCTGTGTTGTCCTTTGTATTTGTGGTTTGCATGAAATTAAACTGTACCACTGTTTTTTATTTCCATGGCGACTGCTTGCTCCTTATCTGCCACTCAAACTCGCACTGGAAAGTCAACACGCTGCTCATTCGCCTGTGTTTAGCTTTCCACTCACCCCTCACTTCAAGAGCAGGAGCAATAAATACATGGCCATATAAAATGTATAACTTTAGAATAATGTAAATATGTACAGCAATAGTGAATGCTGCGTTACATTCACATCCGTGCCTGTGTTTATCTGGACTTTTGCTTTCCTGTGTGGTTTTTGTCATGTGATGTTTAGGTGGGCTAAACATGTCACACTGTGCTGTGTGGCTAAAATAAGAAACTGGGGGTAGGGAAGGAGTTTTGGGTAGACCGTAAATTTTATTTTATTGATTTTTTTTGCAAAAATACAAATATTTTCATTATAAACATTATTAATCTAATGGAAATGAATGAATAAAGATAGTCCAGCTCTACTGTAAGTCTTACATTATTAAGATCGCAACATGGAAAGGTTGATCATTTAATCAACCAGTATGCTCAGCACTGGCCTCATTTGTAACTTTGTTCTCTGTGTTGTCCCTGCTGTTCTGGTCCCAACATCTACTAGCAAAAATGCTGCTGACTGACCTCTTTGGTGCCCATTGTGCAGCCGTTTGTAGGTGAGCGCTGAGAGGGACTGAAAGCAAAGATAGACGGAAATCTTCAGGAGCGTAAACACTGTTAGCGTTACTAATGGCATTACTTTTTTCAGTAATGAGTAATCTAACTAGTTACTATTTCTATCATTACAACGCCGTTACCGTTACTAACAAGAAAATGCAGTGCGGTCACGTTACTATTTTTCAACAAACAGACGGTTGAAGCTGTGTTTAGCTTTCTGCATCTTATATCAGTTGCACAGAAGTAGCTGTAAGTAATTTGGGCGCTACAGCTTTAAGCAGCTGCGCGCTCCCGCGGACGGAAATCACTTTCTTGCAGATGATCACTTTTTGGCACAACACCTGTAGCTAGGGGGCAAAACAATCGCATGAGTGCTGCTGTTTGACTGAGGAAGAATATAGTAGTCGTGGTAAGCCAATCACATGACCACTTTAAGATGACAAAGCAACAAAGTGATACCAGTTTTGTAAATTGTGTTGATAGGCCACGTGAAACCAGAGTCATGATAAACAATATATACAACCAAGTACTCTCTGCGTATGACCAAAAAAAAAAAAAAAACCAGCCCTTTCGTGTTCGTGGGAAAATGCATCATGCCAACCAATCAAAAAATGATATGGCAACATGACATTTGGTTGTTTAGAAAGAGGGGGAAGTTTTAGGAGTGACGGTGAAAGAAAGACAGCAGAAAAAGAGAGAGAGCGAGTTTTGAGATGTGAGAGATTTGTGACGTTTAGCGTGTTTGCAGTGTGTAGTTAATGTGTTGTCTTGTGTAGTTAGTGTGTAGTGTTGTGGATAGTTTTGTGTTGTGTGTCAGAACAATGAAGCGACTGCTGTCTCCAGGTAGAAACAGGAGGAGTCATACACCTGCTGCTGTCAGACCTGCAGGTATCAGGCTGTGATGTTCTCCTTTATAGTGGACAGAAATTATTTTTTTGGAGTGGCACAAATAATTTGTGTGGCATCTTATTGAATGCAGAACAGCTGATTGCTCGTTAAATAGTTTAAAATGGTTATAAATAAAAGGGGTAAAAGATAAATGGCTGCAAATAACTTTGTTGTTTGCAAAACCTGTGCGTATGATTTTAAAATTGACAATTTATATTTGCATTTAAAGTTATGAAATATGATTCAATAAACATGTTTGTGGTTGTTACAGTAAAAGAATATAACTTTTTCTACTCTGATTTTATGTTTTTTGTCTGATTTTAGATAAATTGTGTTAATACAGTATGTCAAAATGAAAACATAACTGTAAATTCAGACACGTGAGGTTGTGCTGAAAAGAATGATACTAAACAAGGCAAATAAATAGTTTTTAAAGGTGAACTGTAGAGAGAAAATCAAAAGTAGTTAAAAACGGCCAATTATACCCTGCACCCCAGAGGGTTAGACTTTTATTTAAGTAACGCAATAGTTACTTTTCAAGAAATTAATTACTTTTAGAATCTTGTAACTCAGTTACTAACTCAGTTACTTTTTTGAAGAAGTAACTGGTAACTATAATTAATTACTTTTTCAAGGTAACTTGCCCAACACTGCTGATCAGCATCTTATCAGTTATCTTTATCCTCATAGTCTTCAGTAGCTAATCTTATTCCTGTAGCTGAGCATATCATAGTTCATACACTGTGCTATCCTCAGTAAGTGATCAAAAATCAGGGATTTTTGATCACTTACAAAGAAATTAATAGTCTCTAATTTTTTGTCATTTCATTTTAATGAACAGAGACAGAATATAAAGCCAAAAAAACAACATAAAAGGAAAGTGCGCTTCGATTACAGTAAATTTGTCACTAAATCTGTCACACAGTTATCCCACGACTAGCATGCTTGCTAACAGCTCGCCTACATTGTACTTGTGAGAAATGTTAAATATTATTTCTGCCACTGGATGATGAAATATTAAGGTGATGATTAAGTGCAGAATGACTTCCTGACGAACGTTAATTTAATTCTTTGAAATTCTGATGGTGCTGATGTTAGGTGTTAGCAATAATGACAGAAGCTTTTAGCAGCATGCTGCAAACGGGGGATAAAGAGTTCCTTATTTTCACATAGAAACTGTGAGCATTTGGTTTGTGACAAACACAAACATGAAAGATATAAGCGAAGTAATAAGTCTACGCTTTGCATGTCTGCTCTGAGTGATCTGAGTTAGCCAGCTTTCATTGCAGGATATTAAAAGTGCCAGTAGGACGCAGGTTCAGGTTCCATGTCTGCGTGCGCTGAGTCCTGTTTGTGTATTTTGGATAAGCCCTGCACTCCCCTAGAAAGAGGAATGAAAATCAACAAAACAAATGAGGAAAGGCCTAAGGGCTCTTATTGATTGGAATTAATTGGTAATTGCGTCACAGGCAGAATAAGCAAACAGGTTAGTAAAGACTTTATTATATCATTTTGCTTTCTATTTTTTTCTTTTGAATTAAGGTGTGCACAGTATATGTGCCTTTTGGATGTGTATTCTGTCAAGTAAGACTGAAACTCCTTTTTGTCTCTCTGATCTTTTCCCTTTACTTGAAGCTGACTGTTTTCTTGCCCATTTACAGTTCCTTGTCTTGCCAAAGGTCTCTTAAATGTCCATCTTTCTTTTTCTTTTTTTTTGTCAGTGATATATGAATTAATGCCGCTTACACAGTCCCATTTTCTCTTTCTCCACCACCACATTAACAAATTTATAGTCCTGGCTCAAAGATACATGTGCTTTTTTTGGTTCCGTTCCCATCTAAGTCTTGCTTATTTAAAAGCCACACAGGCTCATACATTACCTGTGGAGTTTGGGTCTTAGCATTATGTCACCGTGGGTTCGGGGTTCTGCTTTTGCACTTAAAAGCCCCCTGACGACAGACAAAGGCATAATCAAACAAATTCACAGGAAAACATACCTATAGTGGCTCGCGCTGTGCACTTATTGCACAGTGCAAACATACCCACACATTAGAGAGAAAAATGGGTTGAAGCTCACAGAGAAAAGCCACATCAGGCAATTTTGCACTTTGGCAGCACCAAGTGGAAGTCAGTAGAAACTGCTCTTGTTGATAGTTGCTGTGCTCCAATTCTGTTGTGTTTATAATCTCCTTAAACTGGGATATTTGAGTGTAAAGCAGTCCAGTAGAGCTCTGAATAGGTAAAACGATCAAATCCCTTACAATTTAAAAAAAAAATATATATATATATATATATACACACATACTATCATAGTGACAATGAACTATGATACAGTTAGCTTGGGAACAATAAATTTCTTTTGTACAGACTTTATAGAGCATTACAAAAAAGACCACTCATTTTGTATCAGTCACATACTTTAATAACTGGGCACACGAATGAATTGGCATAGTTGTTTGTAACTCCTCTAGGAAATCAGTGACGGATGAGGTTTTCTGGGAAAACTTTCCTTCCCGCCTCCCCTTTGTTGAGACAGCTCAAACCTCTGTGGGCATAGGATAAAAGAGTATACATGTGAAGTTACATGACACATTCTAGTTTACTGGTATTGAACAAATAGCAGTAAATTAGCAAGATACTGATAAAAGTGATCAAAAAAAGATAAGAAGATGGACGTGGCTCCTATGACATCACCCACTGGTTAGTGAAGCCCTGTTACTGTTATGACGCCTTGAGCTGATTGTGTCATTGTCATTGGTGGCAAGTCATTAGCCAAGGATCATACCTTGAATATTCCTCACATCCAACTTTATAATTTATAAAATGGACATGTTTAATTCCATATGGACAGAAACTAATGCTTGAATCTATAAAGCCATCAGGAAAGTGTTTAATGAGAACACAGAGAAAGTTGATAGATTATTTTTCCCGTAGCGTTTTACACAACTGGGTTTCTTTTTTCGGCTACACGAGTCGCCCCTTGCTGACTTGGAAAAACAACGCTGGTTTAAAGCATTTCCAGTGTTGGATGAAACTACATACATCATTCATACTATGATTATGACATATCTGTGAGGGCATACAATATGCAAACCCTAAAGATTAGTACCATTTTCATCTCTTTACAATCAAAGGAATGCCAGTCATGGAAAATAAGGAGCCTTGATGAGGCTTGAAAAGGTTAACAAAACAATTTTCTGAAGATTTTGGAATTTTATAGTACAACTAAAGGAAATAAAAACGAACTGTATAATTGTCCAAGAGATCAGAAAAGGCAGGGTACCTGCATAGCACACCTGCAAGAAGGATGTTACTACCCACCATAAAAAAGACACAGGATGAGCCAAGTGGACGTCTGAGCTTTGGTCAACTTTGAGACGCCGGATATCTAAATGAGAAGTATCATGGCAAGCATCGCGCACACAGAATACAGATGTTTCCACCAAAGAGTGGTTGAAGATGAATATGTTTTGGAACGGCCGAGTCAAAACCCTGACCTCAGTCGATTAGAAACGAAAGACCTGAAGCCAGCAGTTAATGTGAGGAAACCCACACACGTCCCAGAGTTGAATGAGTCTGTAAAGAGGAATGGGCTTAAATTCCGACAATTCACAAGTCTCATGGACAGTAACCAGGAATGTTTAAATGCATTCAATCCTACAAAAGGGAGTCACACCAGATGCTGAATTCAAAAGTTCACATATGTGGTATTTGTTATATCCTCCTGTAAATAAATGACCAAGTCTAATGATTTTGTTCAGTTTTTGCTGAATATGGTTCCTTTTTTGTACTTTTAGGATTTGTGAGGAAGTTTTAAGACTGTGAGGAACGTAAGCATGTAAATGTAAACTCCACAGATCAACCTTTTAGAACTTTTGTGTATCTTTCTGATATTTACTGTTTATTTAAACCTCCACTGAATTAGAAAAATCACCTTTCTCAGCTCCGTCCCCTCCCTGAGGTCCCAGCATACGGGCTGGGTGTACAACTCTCACACACAATGCAACAACAACCAAAAGTACCGCAAATGTGTATACCCAAGTTACACATCCAGTAGATAATGTATGCAACATTTGACAACTTTTGAGTAGCTGAAGACTTTTTTTCAATACTAAAACAAAATATGTTCTTCATGTCCATTTGAAAGAAGACCAGCTCAGCCTTTTTTTTTCTCTGTCACACTCTTGGAAGCACACGTGCAAACACACACACAGACGCACATGCACACACAGTCTCCTTTAGCCTCTCTGTGCCATAATAAGAACCTGGGGCTGTCAGCGCAGCACTGTGAAAACAAATTAGTCCAATGATTAATGAAAGGGTATTAGAGCCAGCAGCTCATCCTGCTGTGTAGATGGGACACCCAGTGCAGAACAGCATGTGGCATATACGGCCCATACACACTTAAACACACCTTTATTTCTCAGCTTATATTTTAAATATCAGAGACAAATCCTTTACAAATCAGCAGCAATATTTATATCGCATAATGTTAATATGACCACCGTTTTGTATCATCATTTGCAAGTGCAAATAATGCCAGATAAGCATTTATTTTTCAGTTTTTGTGTTAATGTTAATCATTTGTTTCACTGTTTAAAGTGTTCCAAATCGTGTTTGGCCTGCTGCATGTATGTTCCATACTATAGGGACATATTTTAAAATGCAACAACTGAATTAAAAGCTAACTGACAAAAATGACCCCAGTACTCTTCATGGTAAAGCTGCATAAACCCTAAAATCTTGAAAATCAGTCCTTCATCCTGTCCTTATTTGCTCTCAGCTGCTAACTTGATCTGTATTTTTCCTTTGTACCTATGGCAACACATCCTTGATAAAGGCTGCCTTTGGCCGGTGACCAAATATAACTTTCAATTATCATGCAACATTTGGATTACTGTAATTGTTGATGATTACCATTGTTCTCCGCACTCACTCACATAAGAAGGGTTTAAATGTAAGCTCGAAGCATTGAGGTAAGTTTTGGGATAGGTCACACGTCATGGGTAGGGTGAAATTTGATCCCGATTCAATGTCCAACACACATTACCGAGCTGTAGCCTGCAGATAAAGTCATTATTTTATGATCACTGTAATTTCTAACAAATTAACAAAATACAACATGAGAAGAACAGCTGTGCTGTGAGATTTGTGATTCTGACATCATACAGATGTCCGCCCAGTTTTGGAGGTCAAAGTTGTCATTGGTTACGACGCCAATTCTAACCTTAATTCTAAACCTAGCCAATCAGAATATGTAATTTTGTTTCTATTAAATAGTCTTCCCAAGTTGCGGTAACAAAGAAATTAAGGATTTCATCTTTTTTTCACAAAAAACTTGGTTTTACTGTTCTCCAAAATAAAGGGTTAGCGCCTATGATTACTTAGTCATCAGTAGGGTTAACAGTATATGTTAGCCATCCTCTGACTCCTTGTTTAGAAGCCAGTACTGCTGCACTGAGTCTCCTAGCATTGAAAAGGTGTGGTTGGTCACGCTGCCTTGCATAAATACCATCACTAAATCAATTTCATGGCTTTCCGCAGACGTACAATGTGACTCAAAAGCTGTTTTGTTGCATCAAGTAAATTGACAAGTAGAACATTCTGGGACAAGCAGGCTGTACTGTTCATTGACTTTTGTGGTACATTATACATATAATAGCAGTGGAAAATAGACCAGATCTTTATATAATAACCCATATCCAATAAACCCTATTCCTTTTTTAAGCCTTAGTTGTTATCCTGACAATGTTCCTGCAAAAATGGGCAGCATTGTTGTTGGAGAGAATCACACAGCTCTTTGCCAATACCACAGATTAGGCAAACCTAAGAGGGAAATGAGACTGATTGGAGAGAAGAGCTCATTAGATTAGAATTATTTTTCATTAACATCATTAGTGCGGTGGATTAAGGGAGGAAACTATACTGTGGTAAGAATAATGCTTTCAACGTGGTCTCTGCTATGAGCTGGCAGCATTCAACACCAAAGTAAAGAGATATCCTTTTCAGAAAATTAGCCAGTGGAAGCGATCATCACCAGAGTAAATATTGACCGCCAATTTGGATAAGTGATAGCGGGGAAAGAATAAATACATTCTGAACTTTTACACCATTTTGATGATACTCTCCGTCCTCTTTGTTGAACTGAGCCGGAATGACCAGTCGTGGTTTCCCTCTCAACATTTTTACTGGAGCAAGATACCAATTATTTTTAATGGAGCTGAAATAAGAACAGTGCAAAGACGCAGCGGTGCAGTGATGACCTCATAGCTGTGGCCTTCTTCCTCCCTTACGGTGTCGGACCAGTGTTGGATCTGGATGTGTCGGAGCCACATGAGCCCTCTGACTGACCCCCGTACAACACTGATTGACAGGCGAGGGAGCCACAGATGTCTTACCTGTCAAAAGGCGTATCGCTAACGTGGCGGATGTTGATGGATCGACGACGGGATGGTTGAGTGGAAGGGGTGGAAAGATGAGGAGATTGTTGTTAGAAAAAGGAAATAGAGGCAGAACAGCAAAGACGTGAAGGATGTAGGGTGAACGGCCTTAGTCCCTCTGGTAGCCAGAGTGGATGTAACCTAACCAGCAAGAGCAGTTAATGACATTTTATATAACTATTAAGCAATTATTGAATACACAAAGTCTTTTTATAGCATTCAAGCACCACATACATTGGGGACTTAGGCAGAGGAGGGGAGCAAAGGGGATTTAAAAAATCGTAATAATAAAATCACTCGAACGTCCGGGCCAAAACCTACATTTTCATTTGGAAAAGCAGTCATGCTTGAGCATAATCCACAGCACACCTCAGGTTTCATATGTAACTGGGATTTGTCCACAGTGGCCTCAGCTACTCTCTTAAACAGGTACAGAGCTCTCTCTCTCTCTCTCCCTCTTTCTGCTCAGCAGACCACCACTCAGATTGCTACTTTCTCCCCTCCAGGCTCCCAGTAGAGCTCCCGCAGTGGAGAAACACACTCCTGCACTTAGGTGATGGAGCCGAGCTGCCAATAAAATGAGTGGCAGTCTCCAAAGTCTGAGATGAATGAGAACGCAGACGTTACTACCTCTCATGCAGCACTGTCAGACTTTGGGGATTAAATAATGCCAGGATAAGAGTACATAGGGTTTAAAAAAATGAGCATTGGTATACTGAAAACACTTCTTTCTTCTTTTTTTTTCTTACCTTGTTCTGAAGCCAAAAGAAGCATACATTACTCTTCTCCCTACAACTGCAAGACTGTTAAGCAAAATAGGAACTTTAAATTGCTAGTCCTGTCATTTGGAAGAACAAAATCTCTTCCTGGAATCTCCCCCTTACTGATCACCTACATAATGCACTTAACCTTGTGGTTATGTGGTTAATCGCTAACACATTGCATACTGAGTGCCATCAGTTAACTCATCTTCCACTGTTGCGCTTCACTCTGGTTGGAGCCTTGATACCCTTTTCACATGCTCTCAGCACATGAGAGATTTACAGTTGTGGTCAAAAGTTTATATACACTTCACAATGGACACGAATGTAATCGTGAATTGGCTTGTAATGATTTCTTTGAACTGTTTTTTTCACGGTACATCTGTAATGACTTCAAAAAAGAAGAATTGGGTGCACAACTTTTATTTTGGATTTTCTCTGGTCCACACTGGTACAAAAGCATACAGGCAGGTTAAATATATACATGAATTCATTTAATTCTGTTAATAGGTGGTTCTACAATGCCTTTTCTCTGGAAAAGGTCAAGGTTTAATAACCTAGATAATATGCTCAGACTGTTACTGCTTTGACTACAACTGGTAGTTTCTCTTTGACAGTATGAAAAGTACTGGTTTGACAGCACTCATTGAACTGACCAATATTTAGAACAAATCGTAGGAACTGAGTGAAGGTCTACGAAGGCGAAATGTCGATGAGATAAGATAAGATACATAAGTTGGGACTTCTATTGGAGCCATTTCTACAGTTGCTCAGTCCAAGATCATCATTTCAAACAATTGTAAACTCAAGTTATTTAGAGGTGGCAATAGTTTGCCTAAGACTCTCATCCCCAGAGAGAGGAAATTGGTTAGGATATTAAGGAATAGCCAAGGAACCAGCAAGACTCAAGCCTGCCATGAAGTGGAAATTGCTGGAAGACCGGCATTACCACTGAGAGGGCATCAACCAAGAAAGAAGCCCCTGCTCCAAAATCGATACCTTCAAGCTCAACTAAAATGCTTTCTGAAGAAAGTTTTCACAGTCAAAGATTGAGCTATTTGGCCACAAAGACGAGATCTATGTTTGAAGGAGTAAAGGTGAGGCTTTCGAACCTAAGAAAACTGTAACATCTGTCAAGCACGGTGGAGGTGATATCATTGTCTGGGCTGTTCTACTGCCATTGGTACTGGTTTAAGGCAAAAGATCAAAGAAATAATGGTTAGGGTGGGAGGACTAATGAGGCCTAATTCCAAAAGCTTCAATTTCACCTTGAATCGACAGTGAGATGGTTGGAACTTGGACACAATTAAGTGTCCCAACAGGACACACATCACACATCAAAAGTAGTTTTGTAATAGATAAAGGAGGCTAATATTAAGCTTCTGAAATGGTCTTCCCAAAGCCTTGGCCTCAACCCTAATAAAAATGTGTGGTCTAAGCTTAAACACCAAATCCTTACAAGAAAACCAACCAATTTAAATATCATCGTAGTCTAAGGAGCTTGGAAAGACGCTTTTCTTTCCAAGCTCCTTAGACTGTACGATTGACTCGCAGGGGTTAGAAGTTCGTAGGTCACGATGCAGGTCTCACACTATACCGCCCGATGCTCTGATGAGACCTGAGTGCTCACACTGTGCGTCCATAAAATGAAGGTTATAACAGAAAATCTGTCGCTCACTCTCCCTCTCTGTCTTTCACTCACACACCACCACCATCAACTTTGCTAAAGATCAAGCAACTGTGATTGAGCAGCAATGTAAATCCAACTATCTTCACGGTTGTTGTGGTCATGATAATTTTGTGATGCCACATCGAAAAGGCTTGGATGAGCTTTCCAAATTTCTACAAGTTGTGCCTCCATCGCTTGTGTCCAGATCACACTCTGCACTGTTCTGCTACTCCGTCTTTTTCACTGACGTTTATGTGTTTGCGCGTACGCAGTGTGAGCGGCTGCGGCGTACAGAAAATCCTTCCGACCAAGCGATTGATGATCGGGAGCTGGTCGTGAGGTGTTAATCGCTTCTCGTTACCCCACGTATACTACACGATGCACTACGCATGATGAAGGCCAAACTCGGGCCGATCACCAAAACGGTCGCACGACTCAAATATCGGCTCAAAATGGGCCAAAAATCGCACAGTGTAAGCCCAGCATAAGTAAACTTTTGACCTTGTATGTAGAGAAAAGTAAAATAAATTCAAATTTGTGAACCCAATTGTTGTTTTTTAAAATAATTAAAGATGTATGCTGTGCAGTCATTCAAGCCTGGAAAAAGAACAGTTCAAAGAAATCATTAAAAGCCCAAAATTACCATGACATTCATACCGATGATGAATGTATGTAAACATCTGACCACAACTGCATTATCCCACACTGGTATTTATTTGTTTAGCTTTCTGGCTCTATAGAGTGAAGAATTATGGTTACAGACATAAAAACAAACATAAAGACAAAAACTAACTTTGTGCTATTCGTAGTTCGAAAGGAGAGTTTACGTTTATGAGAACTAACTGCAAATTTTGTTTTTCTGTTTTTGTAGTGCATTTTAATGCATGCATCTGACAAAATACCCTGTGTTTTAGCTTTGGTGTTTGAACTGTTGTACCCATCATGTCATCACTAAAATAGCAAAAACTGGCATTTTTGTGAACCTGAGTAGTGGATGTGTGCAAACTGTTAAACTGTCATTATAACTGATTGTAGCTACACTGTTGCACAACATGAATATGGGTAAATATCAAGAATATGTTTAATATGCCATAAGCTGCTTGTGAACATTCTTTGACTGTGATTATGGTTATGTCACTGCTGTCAAAACCACATCAAAGCACTACGTATAGTGGCGTATTATCGGTATGTCAAACAACCCTGTGTTTATTTCGAACTCTAAATCCAGTGACAACTGCAAATCGTTTTATTTAGATAAACATGGAGTATTTGCCTTTGGACCGTGTGTGAACCTTTCTGTGTTCCTGAATGAGTTATTTAGCAGTGCAGTTATATTAATCACAAGTTTTTCTTGCCAGCGGAACAAAGTTGTCAGTAAAATTTTGCTATCCGGGAGACCCAGCATATCTCAGTTATACTTACCCTCTCTACAGTAGCACCATGGGATCTGCTGTGAAAGCAAGCTCTGTCTAATCAGAGAAGAATATTCTGGATCACTTAGCTTTAACATTACCTCTGCCAGCAGACCAGTGAAGTGGACGTTTAGTCAGAGGAATCTCCTTGTGACGCATGATCCTCCCACATCTACAATTGCTAATGAGGAAAATTTGAATTTCAATAATTGCTCCCATTTGTTTATAAGAATAATAAAAGTTCAGATTGAAATTTATTTGAAAGGATAAGCACAATACACTGAAATTCAAATGCAATCATTAGGCAGGTTTATAAACACATGAAAAACGTAAGCTTCATCATTCCCACATCCATCTCTTCCATCACTTTATGTATCGTATAATGTTTCTGCAGTAAGTGACTGCCGATTTCATGTTTTTCTCAGCAGGTTTTGCAGCCTGTTAGAGATTGCAGCTCTTTAAGTACTCCACAGTATATGTACATTATGCCTCACATGTTCCATTAAAAATGAAAAAAGGAGGAATCGTAACATTAAGAACAACATAATTCGGGTCACTTTTTCATTATTTCAGCTATATCAGATGGAACAAGGTGCACCATGCAGGCCTACAAAACAAACCAGTAGAAGGCAACTAAGAATAACTGCAAAACCAAATCATAATATTTTGTCAGGGTACTGTACTTGCTCAAGCCCGTGACTGGCTGACACTACAAAAATAGACAAAGAAGATTTGTGGAAGCATTTTCTTAAGACCTTGCTCTGTTTCCTCTAAAAATATTGTATGGGGTACATAAATGCAAGTATATGAAGTTGCAGCGATTAAGAAGAGGTTAGTCTCTGCATACATGTGGGAAAATGCTGCTGAGGATCATCGAGACTTACATAAGTCTATTTTTTATTCTTATGTAAAATAAATAAATTTTGTTTTGTTATGTTAACAAATGCAACAAAAGTCAGTACACTTTCTCATACTGAGAATAGAGTGTACTTTGTAGAGAGAATTTTTTTAGCTGACAATTTTGAAATAGTGTAGATATTATGCGATGATACTACAAAGAGGAAATTTAGATGGGAATGACAGAGAAGCAGTCCACTGGACAAACACAGGGATAACTTGATAAAGACGTTTTGATGTTATATCTGTTAGAACTTGCTGAAGAGCTGTCTCCAGATCTGCAGTCTGTGTTGGACCATAACCTAGCAGCTGGTCATCATCATCATTTTCTACACTATTCAAACCACAGAAAACAGGTGACCCCTCTCAAAAAACAAGTGTAATTATGTTGCCGTGTACTGAATTTTCAGGAAACATTCCTTAACAGTTTGATGGAATTATTGTTGCTCAGGGGATCTTTCCCACTTTTTCCTTACACCGCTTTCTGAGTCAGATTAATTATTTGTTTCCCAGTGGACTGGTTTTTATTTTAAACTGAGTTAAACTGCACGGCGCTCACTGATTCCTTGTTCTGAATTTAGCTCTTCAATTGTCTTATTTCGGTGTTAGTCAAAGGAGCTTGCAAAGAAAAGCGTCTGGACTTCTTTAAGTTGCTTGAAGACGTTTCACCTCTCATCCGAGAAGCTTCTTCAGTTCTAAGGTCAAATGGTGGAGAGTCCCAGATACCATTTTCTTTGCAAGCTCCTTTGACTACGATGACCTGGATGACTGAGAACCTTCACAGACATATTTCGGTGTTAGTTAAACTGCACCGCTAAGACAAGAGCAAATCAGATTAGGTTTAAGATTGGGTGGTGGTGCACCTGACAGAAAGTCCCCTTTAAAGACTGTTTTTAACTAAATCAACATAAACAATAGTAAAAAAAAAAAAAAAAAGTTTTTTCTTGTTTCACTAAAAAGTGTCTATGAAGCTGATTTCATGAACTAAATTCAAATTCAAATTCAAATTCAAATTTTATTTGTCACGTACACAGTCATACACAGTACGATATGTAGTGAAATGCTTGGACAACTGCTCGTGACCTAAAGAAAACAAAAAAGGAAAGGCTATGAATAAGATAGGAAATAAATATGAAAAATTAAAAAGGGTAAATTTAACTAGGAAGGAATAAAATATAAATTAAGGTTAAAAATGAAATAACTGTACAACACAAATTAGAATGAAGGGTAAATTTAACTGGGAGAATAAGATAAAATATATAAATTAAAGTTGAAAATAAAATAACTGTACAACAAAATACACAATACACAATATAGAACTATATAAGAATGTATGAAGAAATCTAAATATAAATAAATATATACACAATAACAGCAGCTGTACAAGTATTAACCGGAAATGAAGAATATAGTGACCAGTGTTGTGCAAAAACAAAGTCCAGAAAGTCCAGTGTGTGTGTAAGAACCATATGTGTGGGTCAGTACTGTGTGGTGGTGTGATTGAGAGACCGTATCGCCTGCGGGAAGAAGCTCCTCCTCAGTCTCTCTGTGTTGGTCTTCAGGGAGCGGAATCGCTTTCCTGACCTCAACAGAGAGAACAGTCTGTTGTTGGGATGGCTGAGGTCCTTCACGATCTTCCTGGCCTTGGTCCAGCACCGCCTGCTGTAGATTGAGTGCAGGTCAGGGAGCTCGGAGCGGATGGTGCGCTCAGCTGACCGCACAACCCTCTGTAGAGCTCGTCTGTCCTGCATGGTGCTGTTCCCGAACCAGGTTAAGATGTTTCCCGCAGGATGCTCTCTATGGTGCACGAGTAAAAGTTCCTGAGCACCTTGGAGGGCAGTTGGAAGTCTCTCAAGCGTCTGAGGTGGTAGAGACGCTGACGGGCCTTTTTCACCACGGTGTTGATGTGACAGGACCATGACAGGTCCTGCGTGATGTGAACTCCGAGGTATTTGAAGCTGTCCACTCTCTCCACTGGGCACTCGTTGATGACAGGGGTCTGGTAGTTCCTCTCCTGCTTAGTGCTGAAGTCCACTATCAGCTCCTTTGTCTTACTGACGTTTAGAAGGAGGTTGTTCCTCTGGCACCAGTTCTCCAGATTCCTAATCTCCTTCAGGTAGGCCGTCTCGTTGTTATCAGAGATCAGGCCCACCACGACGGTGTCGTCAGCAAACTTGATGGGAATTATGGTGTTAAATGCAGAGCTGTAGTCTATGAAGAGCATTTTAACATAATTCCCCCTTCTAGTGTCCAAGTGAGTGAGTGATGTGTGGAGGAGATGAGAGATGGCATCGTCTGTGGAACGATTTGGACGGTAAGCGAACTGTAGTGGGTCCAGTGTGTCTGGTAGTGAAGAAATGATGAAGTCTCTGACCAGGCGTTCAAAGCACTTCATCACTACTGAGGTGAGGGCTACAGGGCGATAGTCATTGAGAGAAGCAGGGTGGGGTTTCTTCGGGACAGGAACAATGATGGACTCTTTGAAGCATGTGGGGATCACCGACTGAGATAAAGAGATGTTGAATATCTCAGTGAACACAGGAGCTAGCTGGTATGCGCAGTCTCTTAGGATACGACCTGGGATGCCGTCTGGTCCTGCTAGAAATAATTACTAATTATTATAATAATTCACACATGTTTTAAAAATGAAAATCTGTGTAGTTTGTTATTAATTATTATTTTTAGTCAACATATTTTTCTCAGTGCATATTTTTTATAGATTTGTACCAAATAACAACATAAACTGTGGCTAAAATTCAAGCTTTCCATTATAAAATTATACAAGAAAGTAAAAGAAAAAAGTTCTTATACAAATACCATTTCTGCACATTTGTAGATCAAATGAGACCATAAAAAAGAAAAAGATAAAAACTTGTAACATGTAGATTGTTCATGTGTGTAAGAAGGAATAAACTATGTGTGTGCCATCATCCATTAACAGATGATTCCTGGAGAACTCATTAACAAACACAAAAGAAAAAAAATCTCTATCAGCTTACTAGAGTGTAATACTATGACAATGTTTCTATAATGTTTCTATAATACTAATGAAGATTTATTGCTACTTTTTCTATATGCACATTTAAACTGTACCCCATGTCTGAGAAGCCAATGCCAGCATCTAATCAGAAAGTGAGAGGTTTCCATATATTTTAGTCATTAATGTCGCGGTGCATTAAAAAAGTTACCACATATTTTATACAATGGAAAGGCCACACAGCACGGCCACAGCTATCAGCCGTGTTTATAAAACAGCATGTACCTGGAGGGCAGAGCTGCCATTCATCCTGACAACTCAGCCGGACAAGACCGATGAAGTGCCGACAGTGCGGATGGATGGGTGCGGAGGGAAGGAAGGAAAGAAAGATTGAAGGTGCAGAGGCTGGCACTGGCAGCTGGGTGGAGGAGAGGAGGTTAAAGGTGTGTAAACTGGCAGCAGATGGAGCGATGGAAAGTGTGCAAGGTGTGTAGGGTCAGTAAAAGAGAGTATAATGGGGTGTAGGTTGATGGTGATGGTTGTTCTGTGCCCTACGGCCCTCCCCTGCTCCAATGATAACTTGCGGTTTTCAAAGTGTTCCTCAGAGCCACAAAGAGGCCTAAGAAATATCTGGCACTTGGCAAGCGGTGGGCTGTTCCATCACAAACAGGGACCAGGGACCCTTACTCTTGAAGAAGGAAATGTCTCTAAACCATATACCACCCAGTTTACTCTGGCACCGTGCTGGAAACCAAGACTTTTATATGCATAGCTTTAACATCGGCTTTTGGAAATAGAGCAGATGATGGACGAGGGCGGAAAGCAACCTGCTGGTAATAGGAACACCGGGCTTGTAAAGAGCATGCATTTCCCTTCATTTTTGACTTGTTGGATCAATTAAAGGATTTGAGAATCAAAAATGGAGAGTTTCTTTGCATGTTTGTTCCTATTCAGTCACTCATTGGTTGTTTTCATCCCAGCATGGCTGTATTTTGTGCGTTTGGTTTATTCTTAACAGTCCAGGATACGAAATGAAAACCACAGATCACAAATACCTCAGTGAGAGGACAAAATGCACCCTGTTAGGGCGCCGGTATGAGCCGGTGGCAGCTGAGAAGGAAGCTACTGCAGCACCGGTGTATGCACTTCTTCTGGGACTTGCTTAAAGAGCTATGTAAATGCTGTTTTGGGGATCTGCTGTACATATATCCAAGATGTCTACAATGCTTTCATTGTTGTCTTAAGTTTGCAGCACAGATTTGAAGCTTATTACTGTGTATCCATTACATTTCTCGTTATGCATCCAGCATGCCAGCTTTTGCTCCAAAGAGATCTTTGGTAGCATGCAGTCATATCTGTTTCTTGTAAACATTTTAACTTGTCACGATGCTCACTGTCCTGTTCTGGTTCCATTATAAATGTGCAGGAAAGGTCAAGGTCACATCCTCCCTTTGCTAAAGTCAAGTTGTAAGAGTGCTCCTTATCTGACACCTTCAGCATGCTGTGTCCATTGTCATTTTCCCTAACCACTCTGTCCCTCAGAGGGGTTAAGTTAAAGCATCTTCTCCTCCTTCTCATTGCTCCCTACCCCCTCCTTCTACTGCATTCTCTGACCTAATCCATTCTAAGTGTTTACAGACCACTCCATTTCTGAAAGGGGGTCAGCTGGTCTTTCTCAAACAGACCAATCTGAAACCAATGAGTGATAGTAGAATGACTTCGGGTTACAAAGTTCTGCTTGTGAGTGCAAGGCTGGGAGTCTGAATGTTGTAATTTACAAAAACGAGTTAATGAAATAAGTAGTAAATTATTTTTATCTTTTGAAAGGCAAAAACATTACGCTGTCCTCCCTTACCTCCCTTAGGTCAAAAGGTACCCACTTTTTTCATGATGCCAAACAAAATTCAAAGTCTTACACCTGAAAGAATTTCAAGAGATTTATCAGTGCTGAAATGTATTCTTTGTTTTCCTAATATGACAAAGATGGTCTAGTTCAAGTTAGCCGTTTTGGTTTGATTTCTAGGTAAGGTAGTTAGCTAACCTGGCTAACTAGCTTGGAGGCTATGCTTCACTGTAAAAGAACTAGTGCTCAACATTATGATGTTAAAGTTACCTTGTGCTAATTTAATTTTATAGAAACTATTTTGGCATTATTTGAAGACAGAATATATATTCTAGGAAACTAAATCATTGTATAAAGTATTCTATTTCTTTGAAAATGTAACAACTATTCTAAAATAATAACTAGTTAACATTAGAGATATTTACTAAGGTTAGCGCATTCGCTTGCTAAAATTTATTAAGTGGCATCATACACAGATTATCAGATTAAATTTGATATAAATAAAGTCATTAAGATTCTTCATTCTGCACAAATTCATATACTTGTTTATTAAACAAGTCCCACACGCCATCAGACTGTTTAACTCCTCTCTGGAGGGGAGAGGGAGGGGAAACAGGAGGACAAAGGAGGGGGGAACAACTAAGCTGTAGTGCCTCTTCACCTCACTGTGCAATACCTTTTGTGCAATACTTTTGTAAATAGTCAACAGTGCAATAGACCTCAATACTTGAAATGTGCAATTCACTTGTATTTTTATTTTTTATTCCTATTTATCCCCTTCGTATATTTTATTTATATTGTCTCTGTATTTGTGTGTGTGTGTGTCTTTGTGTGTGTGTGTGTGTGTGTTTGTGTGTGTGTCTGTGTGTGTGTGTCAGTGTGTGATGTATTTTTTATTTTTTCGTATATTTTATTTTTTATATTGTCTCTGTATATATATATATATATATAATATTCTGTAACTCTGTAACTTCTGTCGGTGCTGTGCTTTTTTGGAAATCGAATTTCCCAGAGGAACCCACCCGAGGGATTAATAAAGTTCTATCTTATCTTATCTTATCTTATCTTAAACACTTTTTCAAATGATCTTTAATATACCAGAGGGAGTGTTCGCCCAGAGCGCCAAACAGGCTAGGACCGCCACTGTCAACATCTGAAATAGTCTTCAAATGAAAACTGAATGAACGTTCTTCAGTTCATTGAGTGTCACCTAGATTTACTTGTTTGAGTTTCTGGCAAAAGAAAATTTGTAATCAGTAATTGTTTTCTACTGTTGTACTATTATAAAATAAAAATAAAATAATCAACAACTCAATAGCGACTTAGTCCCAAGATCTCACATTTTCAAGCCCATTTCTTTTCCTACTGAACGAACTGACCTCACCTCCGGTCATTTCCATCCCTGTTTTCATGATGCTGATATCGGGGACAGAAAAGCAATACAGTCCTGATCAAAAGTTAAAATGGCAAAAAAACATTTTTTTCCATGGTTAGATCTTAACAAGGTTCCAAGTTGAGCTTCAACATGCAGCAAGAAGAAATAGGACTGAGGTCGTGTCCAAATTCATGGGCTGCATTCTCCTGAGGATGCATTTGTCGACTGCATTCGGAGGAGTCTACGAATTTGCACAGCCTTCGTCGCATCGCTGTGACGTAATCGGTCTAAAAATGCGGCCTCAGGAGGATGCAGCCTGTGAATTTGGACACGACCTGAGACAAAACATTTTTCGAGCATGCAATTTATTGAAAACAACGCTTTAACTGAAACAGGCAGTTTTACAGCTGATGTTTCATGTTGAAGCTCAACTTGGAACCTTGCAAAACATTATTTTTTGCCTTTTTTAAGCGCTCTAAAACATTTGATCGGGACTGTATTTCTGCCATTCAGACGTGAAATTTACGATGCAAACACACGAGACAGAATTCTACATGTACATAAATATGAATACATGAAAAATGATTTATTTTAAGACAACAGGCTCTGATAATACTCATCTTTACATGTGGAGAAGATATTGTGTCTGTCTTTTCATAGCCATTTACTAATAAATTGCTTTCCGTTGTTTCAAAAATAAAGGTGCATTCAGTTCCTTCATTGCAACAATCTTATCTATTTCTTCATGCAAACAACTTCAACATCCATCTACGGTTCACTTTTCGCCATCATACTGTTATCAGTTTGATGGCAAAAACTGAACCGTACTGAACTGAAATGCATGTATTTATTGGCAATGTGTCCTTCATTGGCTTCTTAAAAAATAATGTGAAATATCAATTTCTAGAATTTGATCAGAGTTATGGGTTTGTTTGTCCTGTGTTTGCCTCATTTATTAGATATCCGCTGCTTTCCAGCGCAGTGTAGGAGGTAAAAGGTTAAACGACAGGTTTTGGGCAGGGGTGACAATCTGGGGGATCACACAAGCAAACAAGGCACTAAAGGTGAGAAAGGTCAGATGAGGGAGAGTGAGAAATTGAAGAGAAGGGTGTGTGGGTTGGTAAGAAAAAATGAGAAGCGTGTGTGTGTTTAGTGTGTGTGGAAGCAATGTATGTTTTTCTGTCTGAGCTGTGGATCAATGGCGGGACAGCAAAAGGGGAGGAAACAGGATTGTCGGTGGGATGGGATGGGATTAAAGGGACAAGTATGGAATCTGGGGTCAAGGCGAAGATTTAGCTACTCACCCTTGAACGTAGATCATAGAAACAGCTTTCAGTCTGTGGGGGCTCTCCGTGTGTGAAAGACGGAGAGAAATGGAGAGACACCGATATGGAAGTATTGTGGGAAGCAAAGTCAAGTCCTACCCGGATTTTTCATGCCTTGGCTAAGCACACAAACTTTGCTTGATTGCCTCTCATTTGAACCGAAACCTCTGACACACACATGCACAAACAGACATGTGGAGATACATATGAGCTCATTTATCAGGCGCACACATTTTCTCTTAAAGCCTAAGCATCTGAAAGCTCCCACACAGCGAGATTTTTTATTTTAAATTAGCACAACCCTGTCATTGGCTAAGATACATAGCAAAGCCTGAGAGCTCCATCATTGTTAGCGTTTCTTTTTAAAAGGATGAGAATTATTCAACTCACCCTGCCAAGTCCCTTTGTGTCTGTATCTACAATATCTCAATAATTTAATGTCAGAATGTTAAAAAGCCAGATGAGACCTTTAACACTGTCTCTCATTCTTCTCGTCATCAGGATCTCCTGTGATCCTGGTGTTAAGATAATTAAAATCATATTAAGATGCTCTTATTGACTGCCATTAATCAACTGATGTCTTCTGTTCACTAACAGCAGATATTCCAGACTCGTTCCAGGTCTGATTTCGCCTGCCAGGCAGAGCGGTGTAATTTATGAGTTGTAATTACGGAGGTGTCAAAGGAACAGAACCAGTCCTGCTGCATGAATGGGTGACTTCTTGTTTTTTGCTGGTTGACTTGTATGGTTGATCTACTTCTCATAATGATATCTTACAATGTGACAGGAACAAACAGAAGAAAGCTCCAACAACTGAATCTTAAACAAGGGCCCCCTCACATTATTTGTATGGTTCACTTTGAAAGTTGGCGAGTAATTTAAATTCATGGCTGTCGAATTAAAGATAACATCTGTACAACATCTGTCTGTGCACATAGTTCGATTCTATAATAAAGCTTTGATCACCAAAAAATTAACTGCCAGATCATGAGAAAAGAATCAAAGATTTTTGGCGTTATTGATTTAGGATGAAAAATCCAAATGATCAGACTTTAGCTATGGATTTAATTTTAGCTCTTAGGTAGTGCTGCCAGATTCATGGGTTTATTCAATTTCCACTGGGATTCAATTTCCCACTAAATGCATGCTGCATCTAGAGAAACTTTAGATAAAAGTATCACTAATTGCAAGTATGATTCTTTATCTCTGGGCAGTCTGTTCATATGTCTGATGTTTGCATTTCTAATGTGTGTTTAACTGTCAAATCTCTTTATTCTTTGTTCTTGTCTTTCTGGACTCTCTCATGTTCTATCAGTGAATACAGCTCAGAAATAGAAACTTCTCTGAGATTTCTGCATATCTGGTGGATAGACTGGCATTACAAACCAGAACTTGTAGAAGAACGGCCATGTCCTGTATTGTCCCATTGGCCTTTCAGTCCACTGTAGCAAACAGGAAGACCAGTGACATTTTGTAGCAATGAGCAAATTCGTCTATGTTGTTGAAACTGGCCCTGATCTATCCTCACTCTATGTCACCAGGAGACCGAGGCCCTGTCATGCCCCATCATAAAGTTCGCGGATGACACCACAGTGGTTGGACTCATCTCAAGGGGGGATGAGT
>NW_024582432.1:525594-537133 GCF_018398535.1 Haplochromis burtoni
GACCAAAATACATCAGTGACCTCCTGACCCAGTATGAACCTTCCAGATCCCTCAGGTCATCTGGATCCGATCTTTTATCAGTTCCCAGAGTCAGAGCCAGACTCGGAGAAGCTGCATTCAGCTTTTATGCTCCTTATATCTGGAACAAACTCCCAGAAAGCCTCAGATCAGCTGAAACACTCAGTTTATTTAAATCCAGGTTGAAGACTCACCTGTTCTCAGCTGCATTTGAATAAAGCACCAAATCCACACTTTTAAACTTGAAACTTACATTTTAACTACTGATGTTATCTACTGTTTTGATTTTCTCTACTGTTCTGATTTTATCTACTTTTTTTTAATCAATTTTAAATCATGCTTTTTATTTGTTTTTGTTTATTAATGTCTCTGTAAAGCACTTTGAATCACCTTGTTGAATTGTCTATATAAATAAACTGGCCTTGCCTCTTATTTGATGTTTCTCCTCCATCTTTCAGTGGGTTATAAAACGATCTAGATATAAAGCATCTATGCATACACCTACCGTATCTGGTTTTAAGTGAAACTGAACGATTGTACAAGAAAGGTGGTCAACAAATAGCTGCCCTATTTGGTTGCTTCAGTACAGCCAATCACAAACCAGGACAAACACTGGTGGTTCAGTGAAGATGATACTGTAAACAGTGGTCCCTTATTTATCGCGGGAGTTACGTTCTGAAAATAACCTGCAAAGTAGGCAGCTTTATTTTTTACAAGTATTATAGATGTTTTAAGGCTGTAAAACCCTTCATTACACACTGTATACACTTTTCTCAGACAGGCATGAGTATTTTCAGACTTTTCTCTCTTGTTTAAACACTCTCAAAGTTTAAACCTTCGCAGAAAAATAAGTCCAGTATTATAGAATGAAACCAAAGATCAAACCTTGTTTTCAGGTCCGGAACATGGGAACAGAGCAGCTGCGAGAGAATTCAACATTAAAGAATCAATGGTACGGAAGTGGAGGAAGCAAGAATGAGTTGAGTAAAGTTTGACTTATCTGACTGTTTTGTTTCGCTTAATGCGCTTTATAATCGGGTGCGCCTTATGCTCTGAAAAATACGGTAACTTCTACCTTCCTCTAGCATGTCCAGAAGTCCAACTTTTTGTGCAGGTGCCTTTGACGGTGCAAAATAATTCGTAGACATTGTTGGGGAGAAAACTTACAAACATACAGTGCAGCACTTCAAAAAAAAAAATCTGCAAAGCAGCGAGGCTGCAAAAGGTTAACCACGTTATAGCGAGGGACCAAGGCATCTGGGTATTATGTCCTCTATGTTGCAATCTTCCAACACACTAAAACACATGTAGTGTTTTAGTGTGTTTGCCATCATCTTGCAGGAAGTCCATTTTAAAATCCACTTGCAGAAAGGTCCACAGCTCTATTATGAATGTAACAAAATCACTTTTTATGGTTATTACTTTATCTGGACAAATCATATACAAACAGCACTCCGAATATTCTATTTGTAGAGACTTACTTAACAGTTACCCAAGCAGAAAGCTAAAACTGCCTCCCAAATACTACAAAAACCTGATTTTTATAGGTGGTGTACCGTTTACAGCATTAATCGTGATCTGTAACATTTGAGGTTCAAGTCCTGCCGAAGACCTAAAAGGCCAAATAACCAGACTTTGATGTCTTTAATGTAAAACAAATGTACATAAAACTTAACTCTAGCCCTAAATTGCTCTCCCAAGTCCTGGCAATCAAGCAACAAACGAAAATAGGGTCAGTTTTGCCTGTCTCCAAAATAAAGTTTACCACCTATGATGACTTAGCTCTTAGACTTTAATCAGCATTTTCCCACCTGAACATCATGCTGAGATTCAACTGTGAATAGTGTAAAAAGAGTGATAAGTCGAAAGCCGCACACCACTGCAATAGACGTAACAACAGAAACAGTTTGATGTTCTTGGGAACTTCTGACTACCTGTCATGACCTATTGCAACAGTTGTCTGGTCCAAGCCTTAACATGGATCATCACTTGGTTTTCATTGTTTTTATTTCTGTCTGTGGTAAAACGATGCGCCGCGTGGGGAAGGCAAGAGCTTCATCACTGTTTACGTTCTCCATGCTTGGACTACACTAAAGCTGTGTGTGGGCCGGACCCCCGCTGAGACCGGTCGTGGAACTACTGTCATCAGTGTGAGCAACACCGATCTCACCTCCCAGTGTTCGGACAGGTTCCGCACCATTATCTGGCTGACTTGTTACCCAGAATTCCTCGTGTGTGAGCCGTAAAAAAAAAAGCTCATAATCCCTGCTGTTTGGTAGATACTTTTATATGCAGAACAGTGAGCATGGCGCTAATGCAGCTGTCAGAGTTCGGGCTGAATGTCTGACTGCATCCGCAATGATCGGCGCTCTTTGGGGGATTTTCTCTTTTTTTTTCGTCACATGGCTTTGAAATTCCTCTTTGTACTTTTAATTCACTGCTTTCTTTTTTTTTTTGAGTAAATGTGAAACTAAATTGAGATTTCACCCTGTTCAAACAATGTGTGTCATTTACAAGAGTCTAGTGGTTTTCCAGACTAAGCAACTACCCTGATCACTCACAATGAATACAAACACTGACCAGTCATTATGAGAAGACTTTGGTTTTGTCAAAGCCTGTTAGCGGTGTGAAAATAATGCTGTCTGACAACTCAGAATGGAGTTGGCTACAACCCATTTTAAACATGTGAGATAGTATCAGCATGAAAAAATCTCATGGTTTCTCTGTTATTTAGTTCGGGAAGATCATGAAGTGTGAGTAAGGGGCACAGGGTCAGCAATTTAGTAAATTAATTATGAGGCCCGTACCAGAACTACTTTCATAAACTTTACATAAAAGATGAAGATAGTGCCCAGGCCTTAAAGGTGTCAGTTACTGTCTTACTAAAATAACAGAAGGGTTTAAATTAATATATAACTAATAAAATCTGGTTTTGGTGATCAGTATCATTACAAGCTCCATCTCCTGATTGTTCACCATATCTCAGTGTCATCCCAGGTGAAAAAGTCAGTAAACTTTAATAAGGACAGGGTCATATCCTTGGTGTGTGTTTGTGAATGGTATATAAAAAATAACATGTGAAGACTAGAGCTGAAGGTTTTTGCCATTGCTATCTTGATTTGAAAAATGGCGTGGTGTTGATCTCTCAAAGACATCAAGGGAATATACATATCTGCATTCAGTTCAATTTAGTTTTATTTGTATATCGCAAAATCACAACAGCAGCCACAGATCACAGAGCAAGCGAGTCAAGAGCTTTTCTCCCATAGATTTCTACATAAACAGACTGCTTTTTCCAATCACAGGCCACCTAGAAAGAATGGCTTCTGTAATTGCATGATTTCTTAAAACTGACTGCCATGTCCATTTTCATATGCAATGTATGGATGTACCTGGTATAAGCTCATAACACAAAATATAACATATTTAAATCATATTTATATGATAAATATGCATTAGCACTTCCAGTGATGAATCAGATGATTAAATTTGAATGCCTCGATATAATGTACCAAAAGTGAAGTATCGAATACTTCAGTCTGTACAGAAAATTTTGAAAATAGGCAAAGTGAACTAGATGACTGTCAACTTATTACATGCCGATAACTGATTTGTCAGTTTCTCTACATCCCCAGCGACTACATCCAGACCTCATCCTGACCTCCCGACACACCCCAGGAAACCAAGAACAACTCCATACAAATCCTTTAAATAAACTATCCACGTTTCAGTAAGTTTAACACGGCCTCCAGAGTTGTAACCCACGGCTGTTTTCAGCCTCAGATGGTGGTCTCCTTCATTGACTCCGTGTTTCGCTAATGACCTTGGATCTGGATTGCCATTGTAAAACACAGATAAATGTTTACTGTTAAGAGATGACATCACAAGAACTGAGGTCTGTATAAATATACAGGTGCTCCCCCACCACGGCCACTCCACTTCCTCAAGTCCACATTGCTTTGATAAAAACAACTCTAAATGCCAGCATCTGCTGTTTCATTTATTTTGTTGGCTGCTGAAAACATAAACTTTTACTTAGCTGTGTGTTATTAGAATGTAAGCTTTTTCCATAGATCAGTTTTTGTTGGGCGAGTATAAGTATCTTTGTATTTTTGACCTGAGCTTTCTTTCTTGGTCCTGTCATTAATTAAGACCCTTTTATCCAGGCACATGTTTTTAAATGCATTACATAAACTCCTCAAACATCAATAAATCATTAGGATTTTAATCTGTATATTTAATCTATTACGAATGTAAATAAATAAAAATGTTGCTGAGAACACTCTTAACCTCTAACTTCCATTTCAATTTTGGAACGCACGACTGGTTCAAAGGGAAATCTGGTGGATATGTGGCACAGAGCTGCAATAACTAAGTACATGTTATCACTGCTAGCTTACACAGTAGAAATCCATTCCATGTTATTACAGCCCTCTCAAGGGAGCTATAGAGGTAAGATAGAAGAGCATAGTCATATTTGTTATTGCTTAGGAGATAATGAAGACAGAAATAAAAACTGGCTTCTTTAAATGATTACAAGACTTTTGAAAAATAGGTCACGCTTTTGTTAGCTTGAAAATGTTTTAGTCTGTTTCTGCTCTCCATACATGCAACAGTGTAATGATTTAAATAATTCCAGACTTCCAATTTCTCTCTGGAAATAGACTAAAATAAGAGATTATTGAGAGCCCACTCATATGTGATGTTTCTGGGCTATAGCTAGCTAGCTATAGCCTAGCTAAAGCAAAACCTCCATAGTGAATGGAAACAAAAGTACACTTCTCATATTAAAATGTGAACACTTACAAGTTGTAATATGTGTAGCATTTTAAAAAAAAAACTGTACAGTTCCAAGCTAACTCTTTTTGTCTCCTTGTAGCTAATGCTAAACCAGCACTTAACTTAACCTTGGACTCTTGCAATTGATAATTTTACTTAAATTCTCAGGCCGTGGTGTTTTCACAACATAACCAGTTATTCAAGAAAAACTCCAATCAGTAAGTAGCCCTGGATATTTTATACATAAGGTTTATGAAAACTTAGCATAACTAAGCAGAACTAATGTCCGTATTTTTTTCTGACATAAAACATTAAAAACTTCAAATGTGAGTAGACTGAAAATGTTTGTCTTCCATTATTTGTCATGTTTGGTACAGTTTTAGAATCTTATCATTTTACAACCTCGAGTTTTTCAGTATCCTCACAACTTGATGCTACATCTACGTCAAAAATTTCAGTTGCGTGGTTCCACGCAACTGAAATAAAGGAGGCTTTTAAAAAGCCTTCTTTATTTGTATATAACTATGTCAAGGAACAACCGTGTAAATGCGTGTAGCACGTAACATTACAAAAAGACCTTAAGGCTACAAGCTACTTTTAAAATACCTACTACTGTGTATATAATCTTTTCTGCTGAAGTTTCATTTTCCTCTGAATCTCATTGCTGTCACACCCGCTTCTCAAACAAGACTGACATCCTCCCTTGTTAGACATTCAGCAGCCATATAGTAACATGACCCATTTGCACACACACACACACATTAAGTCATATTGAGTGTGACCCACTGCCACCACACTTCTATCACAGCCTCTCTACATATCATACCGTATGCACGAGTGCTTACATAGTGTGTCTGTGTGCAGACGGAGCTAAGCACGAGCCTAAGCTGTAGCCGATACCAGACCGGAATATAATACACATCCCCTCAGCATTAGAAACATATGTGGAAGTCTGACAAAAGCTGGCATGTTCTCTGTGTGTCAGCAGTCAGTCAGTCTCCACGCTGTCTGTTTTTTAGCCCATGCAATGCTCTCTAGGGCGACACAGTGAAACAGGCTTTACAATGAATGCAGGAGAAGCTGTGAAAATAGTCTGTTATTGGTTCACGAGCAGGATCCTTGGTTACTTTCAGTGACAGTTATATTGCTGAATCACTATGTCATTTGTATGCATTTGGACAACTGTATTAATCAATATGATTTATGTTTTTTATGTTTTTCTGAGCTATAATAGTTGGTAGAAAAGTAACCTTTGACTACATTTACTTGCTAAACTGCTCCACTAAACCATTCCCCTTACTTTAAGACCAAAAAAGTAGCTCAAAAGTTAAATATTTTTGCTCTTAGCCTTCAAACTAATGAAAATCTGAAAAAAAACATTCCAACCTAACCTCTTAGAATTACAGACACTGTCTACATTTTTACGTACTTCATAATTTCCTTACCTTTATAATTTACAGGCTACAAGAAAAGCCTAACACTGAGCATCTGTTATCTACTAATCAACTGTAAAAAGTCAATTTTGGGCGCAAATTCAGGATATTATATCACCATGTGGAAACGGTAGCTTGTCGAAATAAGATGTAACAAAGTTAGTTTGTATGTATGCAATTTAAGTACATTTTCAGATTTAGTGTACAGAATAAAAAATAAACTAATAATGATGGGGTCCAGTGGGAGATGTATTTCATGATTTTTCATGGAAGGACTTTAGTGTTTGTGCTAATTAGTTAACCACGGATGTTTTCAATTCTCCATCCATTCGCTTCCGCTTATCCTTTTCAGGGTCGCGGGGGGCGCTGGAGCCTATCCCAGCTGTCATAGGGCGAAAGGCAGGGTACACCCTGGACAGGTCGCCAGTCTGTCGCAGGGCTAACACATAGGGACAGACAACCATTCACACTCACATTCATACCTAGTGACAATTTAGATTAACCAATTAACCTATCCCCACAAGCAGCATGTCTTTGGACGGTGGGAGGAAGCCGGAGTGCCCGGAGGGAACCCACGCAAACACGGGGAGAACATGCAAACTCCACACAGAAAGACCCCGGCCTGATGTTGGAATTGAACTCAGGACCTTCTTGCTGTGCGGCAACAGTGCTAACCACCGTGCCACCGTGCTGCCTTTAACCTATCCCCACAAGCAGCATGTCTTTGGACGGTGGGAGTTTTCAATTCTATTCAATTTTATTTATACAGCGCCAAATCACAACAACAGTCACCTCAAGGTGCTTTATATTATAAGGTAGACCCTACAATAACACATACAGAGAAAAAACCCAACAATCATATGAGCAAGCAGTCTGGTGACAGTGGGAAGGAAAAACTCCCTTTTAAGAGGAAGAAACCTCCAGCAGAACCAGGCTCAGGAAGGGGTGGGGCCATCTGCTGCGACCGGTTAGGGTGAGAGAAGGAAGACAGGATAAAGACATGCTGTGGAAGAGAGCCAGAGATTAATAACAAGTATGATTCAATGCAGAGAGGTCTACTAACAAATGTTAAGTGAGAAGGGTGACTGAAGAAGAAATACTCAGTGCATCATGGGAATCCCCCATCAGCCTACACCTATTGCAGCATAACTAAGGGAGGATTCAGGGTCACCTGATCCAGCCCGAACTACATGCTTTAGCAAAAAGGAAAGTTAAAGCCTAATCTTAAAAGTGTCCAAACAATTAATTTCACCCGTTCCTCATGAGTTTCAACAGCATGGATTTATCCCCCATGTTCAGAAGGTCAATACAAAGTTGTAATTTAACATTAATTGACGTTTCCTTCTTATTTCCACAAGATAAAAATCACATTATGTTGCAGTTTTGACATAATGGAGAATGTATCGAAGAGAAGATAGAATGGGACTTTCAGGGACTGATAGCTGCCCTATGACAGCCTAACGCAGCTGTCAAAAGTACCCCCTAGATACCACAGAGAAACAGACACAGTCACGTTCCCACGTAAGGCCAGTTTAGAATCACCAATTAACCTGTTTAACATGCACGTCTTTAATCTGCGTGAGGAAGCCAGACTATCCGGAGTGAACCCACACAGGAACAAACTCCACAGCCTGTGCATTCACACTCAGGAGCGTCTTGCTGTGAAGCATCAGTGGTCAAACCTGCATCACCTAAATTTAAATCAGGGATCTTTTAATTTTTACAGCCCAAAACTTTTTGATCGCACCGTGTTAATTCATGTTATTGGTAAAGTTACCAAACTATAACATCTTCCTGCATTTTGAAATCTGCCTTCTCACCTGCTCTCAAGCTAATTATTCAATTCATCTTCATTTGTTAATATAATTATTAAGTATTTGTGAAATGCAGCTATATAGGAGGGAGCCAGCTGGAACATTTTACCTTTACTGTCTTCTGAGACAGTAAAGGTAAAACACACAACAGTGTGTCTTTAAATACCTGCTTTAACGGAAAGCTGCTGTCTGTGCAAATGAATCCATAATGACCAGCTACAACAACATATCCCACCAGTTATTCAGTGAGTAATTGCTATTCTTAAAAAATATGTTTTCTGAGGTGAGACCCATTTAAGATATTGGCTGAAAATACAGCAGAGCATGCTGATTGAGTACCAGTCAGGTTTTTTTTTTTATTTTGATATTGAAATAAAACTGACATAATTTGTTAGTTTTAGACCGAGTCATCCAAAATCATTTCGCTGAATTTGCAGCGATGACAAAGTTCCTGCAGGGGAAAAGCAGGGGTAAACGACTGCTAGGAGCTTTTATTTCTACCCTGAAACCTTGCACCCTCGGAAAGTGCCAAATTTCCGCCCTGCTCCGAGTAGGCTGGCATTCCTGTTGTTGGTCTTTGAAAGCTTGTGGTTTAGCCAAATAGATGGCTTGTCTTTGCCACAGAGGCTTTAGCACACCTAAAGCACCCTGTCTCTGTTGCTGACTATCTACTGATCTGAATGACTAAATAATTCACTTACCATTCCTGACGTTCAGTTTTCTCAAGTGGCTACTAATCAGCGGTCCTCCAGTCAGAGGAAGTAAAGGGTAGGGTGAGGAGCTTTTGAACACCAGCAATATGTGACAATCTGTTTTGGCACTTTGTCAAAACGTCTCTTTTGTCACCGCCACACATTTGTGAGCTAATAGGTGATGAAAAGCCCAGTTGGAGGCCCAGATGAAGCAGAATATTTGATGAAGACTGAAGCAGAGGCAGAAGAGACGTTCAAGCATTAGCATGCGTGCTAGCCAGAGTCAGTCCCAGGAGAGAAACCTAAGTCTGGCCTCGGCGTCCCAGCGGACATCCTCTGCCGAGGTTAGCATATCCCTGTTTCGGCTGACTTGCTGAAAGTCGTGTGTGTGTCTCTGTTTTTCTGTGTGTTATATACTCTGTGCGAGTGTGTGTGCGTGGCTGCTGAAAGATTTGTTATTTGGAGCGGTGAATTTTAATGACGTTTGTCAACTCTAATACGCAGAGCTGCCCAGCTGTGGACAAGACTGAAGTTTTCTCAGCTTGCTTTGAGTTTATTTAGAGGAAGTGCTGGTTTTCACGAAAATTACTGCTACTTATTTCTGGAATAAATGCACGGTATTTATAGATGGGGACGGGGATAGTAGCATGTGTACACATTTACATCCTCGCACTCAACATGAGGATCATGTGCTTTCCAGATGACCAATCAGCCGTCATCACTTGTCACTGGAAAGACGCTTTGTAGGCTGTTTAATAACGCTGCTTAATAAAGGTTTATCATACGGTTCACATTTAGGTATTATTTACATTTATATGCTGACGGGAGTATGAAACAAATATGGCGTTGAACTATATTAATACAAACAGAAGAAAAGAATAGTAAACATATTTTGGTACTCTGTAAAAAGACCAGTCCTTCTACTGTTGACTATATAAATTTAGCGCAGTTCAAATGCGTACTTCTTATTAAAAGCATTTGCATTTGTAGTTTTCTGTGACCATGATACACACTGCATAATCCACTTTACCCATTTTATAAATTGTAAACTATTAGTCCAGATAAACCACTCTGTTCATCTGGAAATAGCGTTCTTGAATATTAATATGCAAATTATGTTCATGGCCATTGATCAACAACTACTGATCAATGACCGTTGATTAATCGTCATGACTACCACTCACATAGAGTTGGGGATTGGCTGCAATCACAGCATTATAAGTTGGTTAAAGATGTACGCTTAGGCCCCCTCCTCGATTCAGAGATGGTCTTTCCTTTTTCATGTAATTATTCTAAAGCATCTTTACCTTGAGAACTTGGATGCAGTACGTAGAAACACTCTGAGAATGCCTTTGACCCATGACATCACTACAAATGATACAAACTTGGGTTTATATAAGGAAATGCGTTTGTAGCTATTAGGATTTTGTGTAGTGCAAGTTGAACATAAGTATTTAAAAAGCAGGATTTAGTTAGGATTAAGATTAATGATTAAGGTGCAACTGGATTGCTTAATAGTGTAAACATTTCACAAATATATTGAGATAAAATATAGCTGAAAAGAACTATGCAGGAATAAGTTCAATAGCAAACACAAACCCAAAAATCATCTTCTTCGAAGCTGCTCTGCTAGCTACTTCTTCAAAGTGCAGAAATGGTTAGTTAACAAACAATATTTTAAATTATATATAAAGCTTAAAAACTCCTTTTTTGGACGTCACAACGTACAGAAGTCATTGGAAATACAGAAAGTGCAAAAAATTAGCATTCGGTATTTTGGAACATAATGGTGTCGATGGCTTCTATTTATTAGACAACCTGTCAAAAACAAGCAAGTGGTAATATTTTAGAAATATTTCAAAATGTGTTTAAAACTAAAAACTGTATTGTTGTTTATTTTTTAACCAAATTAGAGCCTGGGTGTCTCTGAGAAGTCAGAAATTATTCAAGCCTAATGTGCAACCTCTACCTCTAAAACTAAGTCTGCAGGAAGCAAAGTAAATAGCTGTAATTTGTCATCATTTTAATGTGTTCTGCTTCTTTGTAAAACAGAAAATTGGAAACTTCATGGATAACAACAGTAAATCAAGTTGTTAAGCACTGTTTATGCGTGTGTTTAAAAGGCATTATGTTTATAAGTTTTAAAACATGTTAGTTGTAACTGGTATGTTTAGTATTGCAGAGGTTTCACAAATACGGTGACACAGCACATGGCCAAAAAGAACTATGGAGATAAGGAGTTGTGGCGCATTAGCTGTTAGCCTTCAATTGTAGGCTAATGTTTACAAGAATTATTTCAATCTCAAACACACTGCTAGCTGTCAGTTACCTGATGAAATCTAAAAAATGCACTTTTGTAATACTGCTCTGCTAACAACCTTACTAGCTAATTATCAGATATATGTTATAGCTGCTTCCAAACACAGGAGTGATGCATTTTTAAAAATAATGTTTTTATACGCGAACTCAACTGTCCTAAAAAAAGACACTGAATATCAATGAAATGTAATAATCGCTCCCTGCTTTTCGAGACAGTTCTCTTCTGATTGTCTGCCCCTTACAAACATAGGGTTTGAACAGGATGTGGGTGGGGCTTCATGCTTCAAACTTGTATGCCTGAAATGACCATGTTACAAATATCAGCTCTTACTAGTGTCATAAAGTAGAGAGAATCAGTTTTAAACTGAATGTTGTGAAGCTTGAGCTTTGGCATGAGGGATTACTTTTACTTACAGTGACAGTGATATATATATACACATATATACACATACATACATATATACACACACACACACACACACAC
>NW_024582432.1:538671-560538 GCF_018398535.1 Haplochromis burtoni
ACATACATATGGCCACGTTTAACATGAACACCCACCATTGTTACACTCTACATATCCTTAAAAAGCACACACCCATTTAAAGGTATGCTTGACCAGGTTAAATTAATATAAAAAATGTATTAGAATAATTGCAAAACATAGCAATTATACAAGATGCAAATTCAATCTAAATTATACAATAATAATGTTTGGAATACAAGCTCATCACAAAAGATGTGTGAAGTTATCTTTTATGATTTCTGTTGCAAATAAAGTTTTGTGCACATGCTCTCATTAATGGAAGAATCTGCTTTGAGAGAATGTGGTGAAAATGCTAAACAGACTGCATATGGGACTTAAACCTGTCTTTGCATTGTCAGCGGTAACCTGGGGGCACATTGCCTCTGCTGTGCATGGCCAAATGCAGATATCTGAAGCCTAACAGGCTGTGAAATGTTACACTGTCAAACTCTGAAAACCATAATTCTGCAGATCTGTTTGACACTGACACTTTCTTGCCTTCAGCTAGAAGTCATCAGCTGTTTCCATCCATCTTGAACAAAGACCAACAGCATGCATTGCAGAATCCAGTACTGGCCATCATTATCATTTTTAATCAAGCGTCGGCTCTTCAGCTTGCATGGAGCATGAATGTTTGTACGTATATGTGCGTTTCCTGCTCTGTGATCAGAGCCGCTGTGCCAGCTCTAAAGAGCCAGTGTTTCTTTGTGCCAGTGAGTCATGTCAGTTGGTTAGCACACATAATTGCTCCTAAATTCTCCCGTCAGTGGCTGGCTAATATCTGATTAAAAGGTAATGAGCCACATCCCATTCAGCAAAGCACCTCCCACTACTCTCTTGCTGTGTTGCCTTCAATTTTTTTTGTGTTCTTTCTTTTTGAAACTTAGTCTGCCATTTTTGGTGTCTGTGCCATAGAGACAAATAAAAGTTAGCTATAACGTAATTTTTTTTTATTAATATTATTTTAAGTGACAAATGAGGAAGTAATAACCTATTCAGAATTAGAATGATAACATAAAAATTTGTGATTTTTTTATGATTTCATACAGAGCATCTAGCTAGCTAGCTAGCTAGCTAGCCAGCTAGCTAATAAAATACTAGAATTTCATGCAGCAAAAACTGAGCAACAGACTTTTTGTAAGATTTATGTACAATTAACTGGACAGCCATCTACATTTTTAGTTAGACAATTTAACTAAAAGTGCTCAAAAATTCACAAACAAGGTGGAGAGGTCTAGTTCTAGGTAGCGTAGGTGAGGCCTAGCAGGTACTGATTGGCTATAGCTAGCTGTCAGGTTGTGTGCACCCACACTCCATTTCTTTAGTGTTCCCAAAGTTGATTAAAACACTCAAAATTCAATGAAAGAGGTGCTCATCACATTTATATGTTCAAGTGCATAGTGTGGAGGATGTCATAAGGCCTTGAGGCAATCGGATGCAAAACACAATATTTATGAGTTTTTTGATTTGCAAGTCGGTCAGATTTCACCCGAACATGAGTGGCCACACCACTGAACAGAGCTTTTAGAGGGAAGCTATCCATAGAGGTCAAAACCAGTTTTTGTACCCAGATGTAAATATGCTTTTAAATGCTGTTAAGATTGGCCTTTTGAACATGGGAGTCTATGGGGACTTATTCAGCCCCAAGTGGCCACTTGAGGAACTGCAGTTGTTGTCCAAGTTTGCCACTTGGTCTTCCCTCACTTATTCTTATATATTCATCGGAAATTTCCCAGGGATGTGCCTTCAGTTGCAATCCAGTGACAATGAAGGCCACAGTGAATTACTTATAGTTTTACATGTCTGAAACACTTTATTCACCACTTCTAACTTTCTGTTCTAAAGGAGCCTGATCCCTGACCATGACTCATTTGGCCATGTGACCATTTTTCCGCATTTCTAAGACTAAGGGTTCATTCACCAACAATACTTAATATAACCTAACCTGATTTAAATTTCACAGTCTCCATTCAAGATCATCTTCTCGCATTTGTCTAGACAACTTCCACTGCGCCTGAAATGTCACCATGCTCCACACTTTGGATGTAGACGTATGTAGACTGTAGAAAGAAAGTTGTTCCATTACAAAGCTGCTCAGAATAAGATTTGTTGATTTGATTATTTTTCCGAGTTACAAGGTGATATTTTTCTTTTTTTTTTAATCATGCTTCATTATATTAATGAAGAAAAACAGGAATTTATACAGCTGATATCTCCCAAACTGGACAACTCACACTGAAACAATCTACTTGGATAATTATGGGAAAGAAAAAAATATATGAATAAACCTTTTTTTTAACCTGCCATTGAACCAAATGATGACTAGACATTTATATTTACTCAAAGAACATCTTTGCAGTGTGAAAATGTATTTATTTATTTTGTGAAAGCTCATCTCACCACCCTTACCTCAATTTTAAAACCTCTTTCAAAATTCAAAAGTTTGAGGCCTTGTTCCAGAAATTCATTGTGCACCTACTATATTTAAAAGCGTCTGCAGTTCCTGTTTCTGGTTTAGTTTTTCTTTAATGTTTTTACTGCTGAAGAATCACTTAATTTGGTGCTCTGTTTTCCAGCAGCTCTGTCTTGATTTTGTGAAAATTAGACAGCCTGCTGTACTTAAAGGGAAGACGATGATAACACCACTCCTCCTGGACACCATGACAAATTATAATGACTTTTTAATGCTCTCTGGCACAGTAAGTGTCTTGGATTCCTTTATTGAGTTCATTTGGAAGCAAATTCCACCTGGTTACCTCAAACAGTTTTAAAGAAACATAGTTTTTGCAGAAGTTTAACTTCAGGAGACATACAGAAATATGAGCATTTTTCACTACAGTTTCATCAGAGCTGTTTCAGATGGACTCTCACACAGTTTTAGCTCTAAATGTTGGGGAAAATGAGAAGCTAAGAGGGCATAACGCAGGGACTCTTAGATTGTTTAAGACCGCGCCTGATAGGTTTATAAGCTTCAGCAGCAGACCAAACAGCAATTTTTGACGCCATAATTGCTCAATTTATGAGCCAGTGCTTAGATATGAGAAGTATTGCGCTGGGTATTTATGCCAAGACAAGTAAACTAATCAGATTTAGGGAGTACAATTGGAAATTATTTTCATTCTAAATGATTTATTTAAAAAGAGATTGGATGGTATTTTGTGATGGTTGAAAAAATCTGTCTTGCGATAGCTGAAATCCCCTTCCAAAGAAAAGAATATCATTTACTAACTCATTAGTCTTTATTTTCAGTGTAGACATACTCTGTATTTCTTTGTATATCTCTCTGTGCACTGTGTTTGGATGGCTGTATATTTGCATGCATATACTGCAGCTGTGGCCGAACGCATGCTTGCGTTTCCACATACAGTCTTCTGTACTGTACTGTAAATGCATTTAATAGTCCACAGTTCATTCCAAACTCTGCCCTAGTGCCAACTCAACATTGTCTCCCTTTGTGCCATAACTGCATGAGACACCAATATAACGAAAGACTCATTAAAATCACTGGCTCAATAAAAACAATGTTGGCATTACTGCAAATCACTAAGAAATTCAAACACTGAGCATCAAATTTATTTTGTCTTTTTTCTCGTGTTGTGGGCGAACAGCGAGGTTGCATTATAAGCAGGAGATCCATTGGGGACACAATGGCCATAAAACTACATTGGGTAAAATAAGTATAGTTTGCACGTGATGTTATCTGCACCTTGTTCAAGAGCTGTCCGCCAGTATCGGTAGCGATCACATCCAATATATACTTTACATAGAAATTATCACTACTTTTTTCCCCCAACACAACACCTATATTCTGCTTGTACTTTTGTAGGGCTTAATATCCATACATCCATCCTCTTTTGCTTTTCCTTGTCAGGGTTACGGAGGGGCTAGTCGATATAATTTAAAATTACTTTTTAGAGGGCTAAACTTCACAGTACCAGGAAACACACTTGGAGGGTGTAAGTTAAGATCCATCTTCTGTCCTCCCTTACCCAGTTTCTCCACATAACGAGCAAGATGCTAGTCATGAAAGTGTTTTACTTCCTATTCTTACATGTGGGTGGCTGTAGCTCGAGTAGAGTAGGTCACCTACTGATCGGAAGGTTAGTGGTTCAATCCCTGGCTCCTCCAGTTTGCGTGTCAAGTATCCCTGGGCACGATACTAACCCCAATAGCTCTCCGATGCATCCATCAGAGTATGAATGTTAGGAAGCACTAAGTATAGTGATTGTGGCATGTTGTATAGAGCACTTTGAGTTCTTCAGGAGAGTAGAAAAGCGCTATATAAGAATCAGTCCATTTACTTCCTATGAGAGGGAATATATACGTTTCCTGATAGTTGCCATAGTTTATCTCATCTACATAATGTTTAGTAGATTTCTTACCTACTTATTACATATCCAAAATGGCCGACCAGTTAATGTCACTTGGTTAGCAGACACATGACCGCATGTCTGCAAGACACATGACAGGGAAAAAGTACTGATCACAATTAGAAAAGGAGATGCGGAAAGTCATGAGACCAGCTGAAAGCAATCCTGCTGCTTAGTGTAAATTAACATCAGCTGGTTCAGTCCCAACTGATGGCCTATAAAAAGGTATCTCATTGATTGGTAAAACCAATGAGCACTCTCATGACCATAACAGCCTTATTGTTGCAAAATATACTGGTGGAATTGGTTACAAAAGAATTTCTAGACTACTGAAGTTTCCAGTGAGCACTGTTTGGGCCATAATCCAGAAGTGGAACAAACATTATTTCACCATAAACCGGCCCCCACAAGTGCTTCCCACAAGACTTAAGACAGAGGAGTGAAAAGAATTATCACAAGAGCTGTCCAAGAGCCAAAGACCACTTGTGGAGAGCTACGGAAGGACCTGGAATCAGCACACTTACCACGCAAGACTCCATTGGTAAAGAGAAAGCAAGTTGAAGCATGTTTAAAGTTTGCTGAACAACATTTAGACATGCCTGACAAGTCTGAAATACTGGGAGAATATAGTCTGGTGCAGTATAGTCTTTAGACGCAAAAGACACTGCATTTCACCCCAAAAACCCCAAACCGATATTAAAGTTTGGAGGTGGGAACATCATTGCGTGGGGCTGTTTTTTGTACCATACGGCACTGGCACACTTCGTAAAAATGAAAGAAGGATGAATGTGAAAATGTACCAAGACATTCTTGATGAAGTCTGCTGCCATTTACCAGGATAATGAAGATGAAACGAGGATGGACATTTCACCAAGACAATAATCCCAAACACACAGTCAATAAAACTCTCAATTTGTTTCAGAGAAAGAAAATAAATCACCTGTCGTCAAGCCAGTTGAAATTCTATGTAAAGAGCTAACGCTCAGAGTTCATCAATGGGACCATGGAGAATTCAGGATCTGAAGGATGAACCAAAATCACACCTGATGCGACTGGTTTCTCCATACAGGAGGCATCTTGAAGCTGTAATCACCAACAAAGGCTTTTGTACAAACTATTAAATACATTTTAGTAAGCATGTTCAGTACTTTTTCTGTGCGTCATTTCTCATCAGCACACATAATTTAATTTATGGGCATCTATGGTTTGATTTCTCTGCATGTGTGGATTGGATTGTTTGTTATCAACATTTGGTAAGATTTTAATGTCAATAGCGCCTTTACAAAATATATTTATTTACAAAATTTGTGACGTGTTCAACACTTATTTTACCCATTGTATGTGCAAAAAGTCTGCATAACTGTAAAATGGAATTACAATATGTTCCAGCAAATTACTGTATAAACCTATAACAGTATCCTAAAATGACATAAATTGGATAAGTCATTAACAGTTATTACATTCTCTAAATGACACAAGATATTCTTAAATGTCTCATCTGCTATTCATATTTTACTAGATAAAAAGTGCATTTTCCTCACTGAAGCAGAACCTAATTTTCCAAAAGTAGCAGCAGGAAAGCCAACATTAGATGTGTGCTTTGCTAAAACTATTCACATCTGCACTCATTCTCATCCAGGAATTTGCAAGCAAAAATATTCTGCCATCAACAGCATTCTGGCTTTCATTTGTGGCTTACGCATTGAAATCAGCAATCAAAAACCTTGCCAACGTATGGACTCTAGATGATGCTAAATATGCAGCAGATCCTTTAGGATGAGCTGGAACGACTGTGGAACATGCTTCTTTCAGCACCATTCCCCATCATCCTATCACCAGTTTGTGGGATGTCCTTTCTCTGACAGGTTTTAGGGGATAAAATCACTATTGCTTGGAGCGTCGTAAGAGTCTTACCACTTCCCAAACTCTTCACCTCGCCTGTCTATAACAATATGATCATTATCAAGGTGTTTCTGGCCTTTAAACCTAGGGAAAATAGGAAACAGGTAAAGTGAGTTACTGAAACATCCAAACATAGGTGAAATATATAAGGCAAAACAGAGTTTGCACAATTCTGTTGAGCTCGAGGGTCGGCATTTGGTATAAAACCTTGATTCTTCAATAAAACTTGGAATCTCTTAGGCAAACTTTCTTGCCATTTTTTTCTTTTGGAACAGTCCAACGCTCTTCATTGGAAACTGGCCACTGTTTTCGTTGTTTTCTATAAAGAAGATCTCACACAGTTTCAATAATGTTGAGTTCTTGGCTGGAGGCAGGGGGTGGGGGAGTCCATGTCTGATAGTATTCTATCAGATTGTGTGTCTCTATCCAGGTATGCCTTTACCACACTGGCAATGTGTTTGGGATCATTGTCATGCTGAAAACTGAAGTGAGCCAAACTCCTTCCAGATGGTATTGCATGGTGGATCAAAATCTGATGGTGCATTTCTGCATTCCTTCAGTTTTGACAAAATCCCCAACACCGCTGGCCAAAATGCAGCGCCAAACGCTCGGCTGTGTTTTACAGATGGCTGTACTACTCCAGAACAAACCAACCAGAAATATCAAATTTGGATTCATTACTCCTTAAGACCTGTTGCCACAGATTTTAAATCCAAATCTTGTCTAATTTGGCATTTAAGCTTTGTTTTTGCTAGGTTACCTTATTTATGTGTACACAACACTGGTTTGTCGCTGGTTGCATTAGCTTGAATGAGTCATAAGTCAATATTAGTGGCCAAACAAACAAAAAACAGTCATCTGAAAATAATCAGGTAAAACGATTGGACTGAAACTGATTGAAAAAGCAGCCAAAGACCCTGTGAAAACCTGGAGAACAGTGGTCTGGCTCAAGACTACTTTAAAAATTAGATGAAAGTCTGGTTTCTTGGAAGCCAACTATAAAAATTTGAAGGGTGTCTCAAAACTTTTGCACAAACAGAAACATTCCAGAGGGTTCATAAACTTTTTTATGCCACTTAAACTTTGGACGGTCTAAACTCTGTCTAGTAGATAAACTTAATCTAATGGTCCTGAGGCCACGGGCAGTTTCGAATAATTCGTCATCTGAAAATGCTGCCAATTAAACAAACAAAGCACTTATACTGAGGATTGATTTCATTTGGAACGACTCAAACCCAAGTGTGTTTTTAACACGCTGTAGAAATGTTTGCGGACTTTGAAACAGAGCAGCTAACACAGTGACCTTTATACCTGCTGCTGTCCGCTTTCATCTTCAGACTTATCGTAGTTATCGTCTGCCTCGCTTCAGGAGTGCTGCAGGGAATGACAGGACGTCTGGCTCATGTCTTGCGCGCGAGCTATTTCGGATCTTTTTCTGTCTTTTTCAAAAGCAATAACCTGCTCCAGAAAGCACGAACATGGTGGAAAGTGAGCCGCACTTCAGACAGGAAGCGCGAAAGATAATATATTTTATGCTATATGTTTTGGGAACAGAGAATGTTAGTGTGACTCCATATATTAAACATAAACCCATTTAAAGCTAATTGAATACAAATACAGGGTCAGTATATAAAATAAGATAAGTGGGTAAAGAGACATATCGGGTATTAATGTTAACTGTTATATTTTTCCTGCTAGTAGGTGAGATATTCTATGTCCAGACTATTATAAGACATGAGGCCCCCTAACATATTTTTCTTGGACAGGGCCCACACACTACACACACACATCCTCAGTGGAAGCTCAGCGTGCTTGGAGAGGAAAGGCGGATATTTCGGGGCACGGGGCTACATTATACTATAGTAGCGGCTTTTATGAGACAGACAACATGCCTGGCTCCAGCAGGAAAACCTCATGATGGACAGGCACTTTACCTGAGCCAAGAGCAGGCGGCCTAGGAGGAGGGAAAATGAAATAAAATCAATACTCGAACATAACTTTTAAAATAAACATTTGCACTCTATGGACATTGTTGGCAGTGGGAGCTGGTAACCTGCCCCTATTGGTGGAACTCAACACCAGACCGTGCGTGGAGCACTGGCTCCCATCGAGGTGATGGCTACTGGCAAGATGTGACGTGAATAGCAGGCTATGTTATGTTTGTCCTAGGTAGAAAGAAGAGAGAGCGAGACAGAAAAGAAAAAGGAGGAAAAGGTAGACGGGGCTCTAATCCTGCTGTAAAGCTGCTCTTTCTCTTAGCGAGGGTTTTCGCGGCTTGGGGATCAGGCTGAAAGCTGCCTTAGCCCGTGCAGGGGTGACGTCTGTTTAAGCAACAATTCTCTTCCTCTGTTTAAAATGCAGCAGGTTACTTCTCCTAACTCAAGGTGGGATTTGAATTTCTTTCTGTTATGATAATAATGATGTATTTAACAGCAGCGTCACGAATGGAATTTTAGTGGTAGGCCAACATGTCACCAATGGATGGAACAGAGGTTCATTTTCCTAAAAATCACATACTTGCACTTATGTTACACCTGTACTGTAAGTGCTTTTGCAGCATCAAACACAGCTATGGAAATTCACTAAGACAGGAGCATGTCCAGAATTATTTACCTCTCCTTCAAGGTTAATAGACTGATCTGAAGCTCACAATGATAACAATGTGATATAGAGCTATTCAGATTTTCAGCCTCTGTGGTAACTGTGGTAGATCTATCATTTGTCTCATCCTCATTGGTCAACATCTTGGCTATGAAGTGGAAAGAGGAGGGCCTTTTACTGACAAAGGGCGAGTAGACACAAAATATGAGCAGTCTGTTTTTTTGCAGGCATTCAGTATATCTAAGATGATCACTAAAACATGCCAGGGAGCATAAAAATGCAAGTGTCCGACTCATATCTTCAGATTCAAGACACTACCCTATGGAAATTCATGTACTACACAAGTAAATATGTGACATCCGAAATGAGAACGACCGAGACCATTAGTCATGCTGTTCAGTGGTAAGATTTCCAAAATTGTGGAGGAATTTTGATTATTTGAACTAACATTCAATAGCAACATTGAATAGCTGCCATTCTGCATGCATAAGATAAATCATTTGTAGATACCCAGTTCTACATCATCGCTAAACCAGACTGCAAGTTCTCCACGATGCCTTTCTTCAGACCACTTCTGATATCCAAACCTCTCGTCCATTTCACGCCTGCATTTCACCATAAATTCTAGCAAACACACAAGAACCTTCAAAAAATAAACATGTGATTTCATAATTCAGTTCCTATCTTCTGTGCCTGCAGGATTACATGTTGCAAGCAGGTGATCCTGAGCCAGAATACCCTGCAACAAGATCTAAACAAATAATTGATTATGTTCTGTGTTAACTGATTATGTTTCTATCCAAAGTATGATTTATCTTATTATTGTAAGCCATATGTGCTGAATATTGATGACGCATTAGGATGCCATAGGTGGCCACACAGAGGATGCAGAGTCAGAGGCCAGCTCTTAGTCTCTCGTCTTAGAAAAGGTAATGCTCTTTGTACATGCTTATATAATGTATAGCTCATTCTCTGCATGCTTATCAGGGGAGAAGGTTCAGGCAAGGTGGGTCCTAAAGCATGAATCACAGCACTGCATCTCATATGAACCTGTGGAATGCACTGAGCGTTGCAGACTGATGAGCGATGTAAAAGTATCTGAGGGGGATTTTTGCTTAAAACAACAATAGACAGTCTGGGACTAATAGTCCACAGGATAAGCTGGGTGGCCTGGTCTGGCTGCTGGTCCTGCCCTGAGCTGGCCCAGGTGCTGCTGACTTTGGTGGAAAAGACCTCTCACTCTCCTCACAGCTGGCTGGAAGGACACACACACACATGCAAATGCACACACACATGCACACAGCTGGTTCCTGCAGTGGTCCAGCTGCAGCAGCTGCTGCCACACTGAGTGCTTGATGGACGGTCGCCGTGAAACACCTGGAGGTGGATGTAGTCAGGTTATGTTTAAAAATAAATTAATAGACGCGTCTCACATTTCAAATGTGTGAGCTGCTAAATGTGAACTTTGATTGTGTTTGTCACCATAAAAAACACAAGTGATGGTCCATTCGATTTCCAGATGGCAGTATTGTAATTTTTAAGTGATCAATAAAATAAGAGTGGCTTCTATTTTCACTTTGGTTTTCCATTATGGCTTGAATGCTTCCTGGATCTTCTTTCTATTAAACAGTACTGTGCAAAACGCCGTTTAAATAGCCCTCATTTTTCATGCTTCCAAGGAGCCAGAGCTTCTTGAGCAAGAGTTCTCCAGGCTTTGTGAAGGTTATTGAAAGTTTTTATTTGACTTCTAGTTGATTCAGTACAGTTCTTGTACCTAAAAATTGTCAGAAGAATTGAGATTGTTTGATTGGTCAGCCACTTAACATCAATCTATGGATAATTTCAAGCATAAAAAAGCCGTGGAGCAGTGTTGTCTCTGCACAACTTAGCTAAGAACTACATTTACATTGTATCTTTAGGCCCTTTGCTACCAGCAGCCCATTGCAAAAACATATTTGTTCCCATTGCTCTAAAAATGCCAAACATAACACACACAAAAATATCCACAGTAGATGAACGATCTGAAAGTCATGTCCTTTAGAAATATGTAAAGCTTCAGCAAAGACCTGACAAGCAACTGAGAGATGAATCTGGCTATTCAGCTGATCCATCTACTGTTTACTGAAGCCTCATTAAAAACACTCATTCTTAAAGAAGGGGAAACGGGGAGAAAGAGCTGAGGTATGCCAAATTACACAAGAGCTGGCCTCACAATCAGTGGCAAAAAGTCCAGTGATGTGATTAATCCAAATTTGAAGGTTTTGGTTCAAATCATCGTCTAAATTTAAGAGGTCAGGAGAAAGGCACGAAAGCAAGTGTCCCCAGCATCTATACAACACTGTCATGTCATGGTTCGTGGCTGCACTTCAGCCAGCGGTGTTCAGGATCTTATTAATTAATTAAATCAAAACAGATTAAATTATGAAGGCAGAAGCTACCGTCACATTTTGATCCATCACAAGCAATTGGAAGTAGCTTCATTTTTCAGCGTTACAATGATTCCAAACACACTGCCAGTTCAGTAAAAGCATGGATAGAAACATATGCAATGGAACAATACCAGTCAGGGATTGACCTCCACAGGGCCCGTACCTCAACATTGTTGAAGAAGTGTGGGATTGTCTTATCAGAGAATGGAAAAGAACGCAGCTGCCATCAAAAGAAGAGCGTTAAATGTTCTTCAAGAACTTTGGAGAGCTATTCCTGCCTATGTGAAGAAATTACAAGAAAGCTTCCCTGAGAGACTTAAGAAAGCAAACCAAATTTTGACTTTCAAGGTCTTCAAAATTGCAAAAAGTCAGTTTTTGCCTTGCTAGTTTGAGATTTTTACACAGTACTGTATATTTCCAAGATGTCAGGATTATTAGCAGCTTAAACCTGCAACTATATAAATGTATATTAAATGCTGTATTTGAATGCTGTATGAGTTAAGTGATAAATAACCTCATGGTAGTGAAACTAAAAGGAGGAATGAAAGAATAGGAAAGAAAAACGTTCTGCTCTTCTTCCCTTTTCTGGGAGGCAGTGGGGAGGTAGAGCGTACAGCCCGATCCAGCGGGGAGGTGTGGGAAGCCAGATCGGGCGCCCCCCTCCTTTCTGCTCTCTCCTATCTTATCTTACTTACTTGTCTTACTTCTCTCTATCACCTTTTCTGTCCCTTTGAAGAAATGAGGCTCCATTAATGTTAGAGGTAAGTATTTCTCAGTTGCTGTGAATAGATAGAATAAACTGTAAAAACTAAACAGCAGAAAGATCTTTCTCTCAAAATAATGTTTTGTTTGAGAAGAGAGATGGCACTTCCTAAATAAAGCTAAGCGTGGCTGAATATTAGTTTGGCATCAATTTACTGTTAAAGAACTGAGTAAAAATAAACCAAGGTGGTAAAAAAATGAGCTGGCTCTGTTAAGGGCAAAATGATTAAGTTACAATTGGAAGTAAAAGCCGGGGTGAAAGAAATGTGCACGCTTAGTTCTATGGGGACATCGCGGCATGACTGAGAAGCAGCATGTTTGTTTCTTTAACTTTTGTTACTGGAAGAGAAGGTAGGGTGTGTGTGTATGAGGCCTGAAACTGCTGTGATTCAGCTGCATGGTTGTATAGAGAGGACACTTCATCTGTGGTCAGCCTTCACACTCACATTTAGAGGTCTGCACAAACACCACCGGCACACTTGAAGACACAAGACATAAACAGTGAAACACCAGCAACACATCATCTTCCTGCCTCTTTTGACTTTATATCACTCTCTCTGTTCTCTGCGGCCACACACGTAAACATCCACCTGCTTGACTCAGAGCAGATGCAGTTCACGCTCAGACTGTGCTGACTGCATGGCCTCTGCTCCGTATGCTGCACGTAAGAAGGAAAATACCCATAAATCTCTCAAAACGCCATGTTCCACCAAGTCTTTTCTCATTAGCTGCCTTGGAGAATACATGTAAACACACCTGTCACAAGGGATGATCACTACGGGGAAAATGACAGCGAGCATGCAGGTCTTTCTGGAAAACTAGCGCCAGCATTAAAAACTGAGATTTAGCTGAAATTAACATTCAGCAATCCAGTTCTGACATTTCTATTAGACGGCAAAAAGAGCTGCAAAAATCAAGTCATGGACTGTATATGTCTATATGTGTTTAATAAGGGAAAGGGCAGCACTTAAGCAAGGCACTCAACCTGACATTACTGCTCAGTGTCTAGTATTAGAAAAGGGTGGATACTGGACAGATCACAGGTGTGAATGCATGAAACTGTGTGAGTGGGAAGGAGAGTTAAATGAAGCATTTTATTTTTGAGAAGAGAGCAGGAGTCGGTCTGTGCGAAACAAGCTGAGTGACTGACACAGAGGCCTGAAGAGGGTCAAGATGTGTCTGTTTATTTTTAAATATTAATTTGTCCTCCAAGCCTAGAAATATGTCTTACTTGTGACTTTATATCAGTGTAAAAACCTAAAGGCTTTGTGAATAAGTAGTATGTCATGTGCACTGCATGTGTTTGGTTGTGTTTTTAAGGAATAGCTCTTTTTTATTAACCAACTTTTTTATTTTTATCATTATAAATAATCCCTATTAATATATAGGTTAAATTTTGTAGTTTGATAGAAAGAAACATTCTTTAGACAGATGTTACTGTAAGAACGTTGGTGCTTCAATGGGAATGAGGTGGGCGAACCCAAAGTTCCGGTCCAGTGGTGCAGTGTGGACATGACTTGCTTAGAAATGAGTCATGTAATAACTTTTATTGTGAGCTCCAGCAGATTTGCTTTCTTTGTGTCCAGGCTGTGGTCGACTGAACGATGCTGCTTCTCCACCAAAGTTTACTACACTTTATGATTCAGTCAACTGTATTCACAGTACATGATCAGATGTTACATGAGGCATCACCCTCAACCGGCCACGACAGACAGCCAACCCTCCCTGAGCCTGCCGGAGGTTTCTGCCTGTTTTAAAAGGGAGTTTTTTCTTCTCACTGTCCCCAAGTGCTTGCTCATACAGGGTTGTCTGATTGTTGAGGTCTTCTCTGTATTATTGTAAGGTCTTTGGTTTACAATATAAACCACTTTGAGGTGACTGTGAGTTGTTTATTATAAAAAAAAATAAGGTTTTCAAAACTTGGTGGAAGTTACTCTTCAACCACTATCTTTGCTGTTGCAAAATCCTTACAGAAATTTCTATTCGGTATCTAACTGGCAGTGATCACGGATACCACACTCTGCCCTGCATCAATCCAGCATCCATCATTGTAAACTGCTCCATGCCACAGCAGTCTAACCTAACATATCTGTAGTTTCCAGCATGCACTAAAAATTATTTTTCACCACCAATTATTTGAGTAAAATGCAACTAAAATATATAAAATCAAAAGGTTCATTTATACAATTACATAACCTTTAAGGAAAATGTGCTTGCTATAAACTCAATGTCTACCATCCATCGTCTTTTGCTTATCCGGGGCCAGGTCACAGGGGCAGCACCCTAAGCAGAGAAGCCCAGACCTCCCTCTCGTCTGGGGGAACACCAAGGCATTCCCAGGCCAGCCAGGAGGAATGTTTACTGTCTTACAGTTAAAGGCAGGGTAGACCGTGGACAGGTCGCCAGTCTCACACACAGACAGAGACAACCATTTGCACTCTCTATGGGGAATTTAGAGTTTTCCAATAACCTTTGCTCACTAACTGCGTGTCTTTGGACTGTAGGAGGAAGCCCGCATGCAAACTCCACACAGAAAAACCCTGCCTGATGGTAGAATTGAACTCAGGACCTTTTTGCTGTGAGGCAACAGTGTTTAACCGTGCACAGTATCATGCCACCGTGCTGCCCCACGACTGTCTACCAATCAAGTAAATTTCCTTTAACTAGATTGCAGTAAATTGACCTAATTTTGTTTTTTTAGTGTACACGTTAACTGACAACCTGAGCCACACACACACATGTATAGATACACTATGATTGAAAGGAAAAAAAATCTAACTTCAATTATGACCCTAGATGTAAGATTTAAATTTCTACTTTATAAAATGAAAGATTATTTTCTAAGCAGTCTTACCTTTAAAAACAATCTTTCATTTTTCGCTCAGTATCACACATTAACTTTTTGTCCCTAGAAAATACAGAAGCTCTGCATTTATCTAGTAAACTCAATGCAAAACTGCTCCTTTTTTTAACAGTTTTTGTTGATTTTTGTTGAAGCGTTTCAAACACTACATTTGAAATTACACCAAACACAACTTTATTGACGTTTGCATCACAAATGCAACCAGCACCTCACCAGCATCAGCTGGAAAGATGCCAGCCTGCAGCCAATGAAAAGTGATCTTATAATAAACTGCCTGCAAGATTTAATTCATCATTAGCTGAACACAGTGAAATGCTTTTCTGGATCATTTCGGCCCACTTTAATGCCTGAATGTACCTCTTGCAGTTTTTCTTTGTTAGGGTTACATTATCAACCTAACTGTTAAAGCCACTTTAGTGTATGTGAAATATTTACACTGGATATAGAGTCCAGTATCATTTAGCTTACAGCATGCATCAATTAAAATTCAGTTAAATTAGGGAATAAAAAATAAAGATCGAAGGACAAGGTACAGAATCTCCTGTGCACCTCAAAGGCACAGTGGCTCATTTGTAGTCATTGTGGGCATAAACAGAAGTGGTACCAACTCTTTACTAATAATCAGGAGCTCATTTTTTTTTACTTTAAATTGACTTGATGTCACCCATGTAGATCAATGTTTTAATTACATTACATTCTGGTACATTATGTTTTTCCTCTTGCAGTTGGAAGGACAAATTGTTGGGACGAATAGGGAGCAGGGCTGACTCACCATGCCAGATTTGGCTCTGTTAATACATCCATTGTCCAGCTGAGTGAATCATAGCAAACTGGATCTAGGTGCTTTTTGACATAGTGGCTGGATTCATCCAAATTTTACTTAATGCTGGCCAATGGAAACATTTCAGTCAATAACCATTTGAAGGAATAAGCTCCTGTACCTGCAAATTCATGAATTTCCACTGATGGAACCAAGATCTGAATGACGTTCTGGGCAGAATCAACCTTTCAGCTATGACATTAAGTATCAGCCACCTAAAGCAGTCTTAAGATCCCTTCACGGGCAATTTAAGTGCTGTTCACACCTGGAGCCATGTGACCCTCACAACTCACAAATATGTTCTGACATGTCCTGGTGACTCACAAATATATTTTGACATATTCTGGCATTGTCGGGACCACCCCCGCGTTGGTAACGCCATTAGAGGTTAAATACCTTGGACTCCCCGTCAGGTTTTAGAACTGAAGAAGCCTTTTGGATGACAGGTGAAACATCTTCAAGGTCTCAAAACAAGTCCAACTGCCTTCAACTTAAACACTTTAGACTACCATGACCTGGATGACTGAAAAGCTACACAGCCATACCCCCGAAAGGTCTTTCCCTTACTTAAAGTTAATTAAATTTCAGGAACTGAGATCCAAGTTTGACAAAGTTGCAACTCCAAACAGGTTTCTCTTGTACTTTGTCTTTCTTATTTGGTATTTGTAGTTTTTTCTGTGTGTCTTTTGAAAAAATCATGTTTAATCATTAATTGTTATTATACTCAGGATAAAAGACATGCCATGGAAAAGAACCAGTCTTCCTCACCTAAGCTCCAACCGGTCGTGGCAGATGGGCGCCCCTCCCTGAGCCTGGTTCTGTCTGAGATTTCTTCCTGATAAAAGGAGTTTCTCTTTCCCACTTTCGCCAAGTGCTTTCTCAACTGATTGCCGGGGTCTTCTCTGTATTATTATATTATAACCTTATATTTTAAAGCATCTTGAGGCAACTGTGATTTCATTACATACATAAGATTCATTTAATTGTCCACACAGTAATAACTGGTAAACCAGTTATTATTACTGGTAAACCAGTTATTTGCACTCACTTGAATGAAGTCGTTCTGTAAGCATCTGCAGTTTGAAACTTGCTGAAGCCCAAGCACAGTCCTACCTCCAGGTGGGCCAATCAGCACGAGAGTTGTGGTAGAGGACGCGTGGCTGGCAGCGTGGCAGGAGAGACCACAGCCACCTCGCAGCTCATGAAGGCCTCCATTCACCTCAATTCACACAATATTCATGCAAGAGAGAGACTTCCCCAGCGAAAACAAGCCCCGTTTAAAGAGAAAACAATCAGCCCTCCCCAACAAATTCCTGCTAATTTGCCAGCGTTAGGAGAGGTAGGAGAGGAGCGATGCGAGTGATGGACGCCTGCCCGTCTACAGCAAAATCTGTGTGCGTGTGTTTGTATCTGTGTGTGTGTATGCCCTGTGGCATGGGTGCCAGCTATTCCATCAGGCTCAGCGTTGACACATCCCCGATGCATCCTGTTCTGGTGTTTCACTCGTCAACCTTCCAACATCCCCTTCCTTTAAACACAGCGCTCTCTCATCTGACTCCACATACCTCTTCGTCAAAAATAAATGTTTTTTCTTCACGGATTTACTTATTTTATATTATTTTTTAAAAAATTGTATGTCACCTTCAGAGTGAATCCAAAAGCCTAAATTGAATAAGTATTTTCATCCTGTTTCATTAATCAAAACCGTCGGTAGCACACGTGAATGACTTATTATTGTGTGTCAACTTAACACGCAATGCAATATGACTCAGAGTATAATTTGACTTTCCATATTTATTTTTCTGCCTTATTAGTAATAGCGCTGCTAGCTCAGTGAGGACTGTGAGGGTGCACTGTGCTGAAAGAACATGTTCCACCCCATGAGGGATGAAACACTGGGGTAAACCGCGTGTGTGGAAAGTGCCCGTGGCAAGTGTGTGCACTAGTAATACGTGTGTTCATTAATTATGTGTGTGTGTGTGTGAGAGAGAGAGTGTGTGTGTGTGTGTTATCCCTGCATATCAAGTCGGTTACAGTAGGCAGATTGTCTGAGAGATTAGCAGGTGGGTCTCGTCTTTAACACTTTGGACACCCGTGTTTGTTTGTGTGTGAGGTTCAGGTGTTATGTGATTTGGAGAAATGGAGGACTGGTATATGTGTGTGTGTGTGTGTGTAGGTGTGTGTGTCTTACTTAGGTCTGTTGCTGAAATTGGTGGTTAGAAATATTTCAGTGCAGCAGCTTTACTTGCTCAAATAATTCACCTCATTTAACTGATTAAATTAACATATTTTTTGTGGAAATATACCCTACTGCCTGTGAAGCTTGTATTCATTTTGGTGGCAGTAATTGCTTGTAAGAATTTCATTTTTTTATTCAGAAGGAAATCTGCTCTAATATCATCCATTCATCAATTGTCCGCCAGCCTCCTACTTCAGCTCCTCCAGGGAAACACTGAGGTGTTCCCAGGTCAGCTAAGAGATATAATCTCTCCACCATGTGCTGTTTGTACTTCTGGGCTTCCTCTGGTAGGACATGTCGCTTGTATCCGCAACCTCAGCCTTTCAGTCACTACCCTATTAGGTGAGGGTAGGGACGTAGATCGACTGGTGAATCGACTTTCATGCTCAGCTCTATCTTCACCCCGATGCGCCGATTCCGCATCCGCATCATTGCAGACGTGACTCCAGTCCATCTGTCAGTCTCTCGCTCCCCTCTCACTGTGCTCATTATCAAGACCCTAAGATACTTAAACTCCTCCACTTGGGGCACCAACTCGTCCCTGACCTGGAGTGGACACTCAACTCTTTTCTGGCTCAGAACCATGGCCTCAGACTTGGAGCTGCTAATTTCCCACTGCTTCACACTCAGCTGCAAAGTACTCCAGTGGGAGCTGGAAGCCATCAAATGATGAAGCCATTATCCGCAAAAAGAACCAGTTTGGATTTACTACGTTTGAAATATTGAGTAATCACACAAAAATCAACAGGTTAAGGAAAGTCATTTGTCGCTGTGAGGAGTGTTGAGTTAGGTTCAAATTTGCTTAGATTTGTGAAGCTAAACACAAAGTTTAAAACATTCACAGCTGTTTTGTGTTTAAAAGAAAAAGGCAAAGACAGCCTCCACGCAGCACCACAGTGGGATTTAAAGTAAAAAATCAACATATGACTGAAGTGTAAAATTTTTGAATTCAGAGGCTTCAGAACAAAACTTTTTTTTGAATTTTCGAGAGATGTTAGGCATTTACTGAGCAGTCTTTATTACAGCCACCTTCAGCTGTTGTTTGTTTGCGGGATTCTCTGACTTCAGTTTTGTCTTCAGTAACTAGAAAGTTTGATCTATTGGTTTGAGATCAGATGACTAAATTGTCCATTGAAGATTATCCCATATCTTTGACTTGAGAAACGCTTATTATTTTAGGTCATTATCAGTTTACACTGTGAAGTGCTGTCTGCTCTGTTTTACAGATTTGGAGCAGAAAGTACAGCTCTGTATGCTTAGTATTCATCCTGCCACTTCTGCAATCACATCATCGGTTCTGCAGGTAGCCCGTGCCATAACATTGCCTGCACCATGTTTTGACAGGTAATGCGATATCCTTCAGATCATGACCTTTTTCCCTACTTCTATTTTAAGAATTTATTTTAGGGATTTTGCCTTTATTAGAAAGGATAGTGGAGAGAGTTGACAGAAAAGTGGCAACAAAGTCTGGATGAATGGAAAGCGTGAAATATTCTGAGAAAGACTCAAAGAGATGTCTGCAAGCAGCTACCACTTTGTAACTCAAGATAAGGCAGGGAATCAGTGACGCATCCAGTCTTAACTCAGTCTAACATGTAAGGGAGCAGAAGTAGCACTCGCACGATCTACGATTCACACCGATTGCCAATCATGTTTGAGGACATGCAGTTAATGAATGAAAAAGTAAACACTATGATTACAGCTGCACCTTTGTCAAGCAACCATTGAGCAGGAAGGATGGAAGAGCCGACCAGCTGGGGTTTGCTTTTATTCTAGCGCTACTTCTTCTTCCTCACACAGAGTTTCTGCAGTTTCTCCAGCAGATCATAACGCAGGTTGGGTTATAGATATCAGAGCAACACCGGTAGCTCAGCTGCAGCTTGCTATTGCGAAGCAGTAGACTTATATAATATGTATTATAGCAGTATTACATGTATTGCACATTTGTTGAATGGTCTTTTAGAGAATATACACACTGGTGTAATCAGAGGTTAGATGCTTAAAACTCAGCGTGGGTTTAGCCAGATCTCTGCCCTCGACAGGCCACGCTCTCTTCCCCTTGCTGTCCTCTCCTTCCTCCTGCAGTCAGCTGGCATGTAAAAGAAGGGCTCTTTGACTCATGTGGAAGGAGGGAAATGATGAGGGTTGGGGGTCTCAGTGCTCTTGGAGTCTGATAGTCTGGCTGGTTAGCACAGCTTTTCCTCCAGGGCTTTAGGCAGTCAGAGAGTCGTGCAGAGAGATTTCTGACAGCACATCTCCACCATGTGGACTACGACAGAGCGGCTACGAAACCTGGCCAGAGAATCATTGCAGATGACCTGAGTATGGCTGAGACCAAGGTTTCCAACAAAGTAACAAAGTAATACCAGTAAAAAGTATCTGTCCTTTGACTCCATGTATTGTATCTGGTTGTGTTAGGCAGGTTTGGAGATTGCAAAATCATTTAAATCAAATCCATGAGGAGACCAGCTTTATGACATTAACCTTGCATTCATAATCTATTCCTATAATGCTTTGATTTTACTGGTATACTCATTTCCAGGCTCATATTTTTATTCTTGATTTCTACTAGAGTAACTTGGCATTACAGTTCTAAGTAATCATTACTTCTATGCTGCTTAGTTCATCCTCTGTGTTAAGACTCAGTCATGCTGGCCTAGAAACCGCTCGGCAACCGTTGATTGTGACGGGAAAATGTGTATCGCCCAGGAGATTCAGTAGGTTGCTGGCAGTCACTACCCGGTCACAGAGGTCCTTTTGCAACTGATGTTACCCAGAGACAAACAAACAATTTTAGCTACTTCCCCATCCCTGTAAGCCAGCTTTTCTAACTTGCAGCACTTTGTAAACAGGAGGATTTAACAGTAGGTGGGTGGAGTTTCTGTACTCATTTCCCTCACTGTGAGCCTCAGACGATCATATTAAGGACATCGACTCTCAGATACGACCTCATACAGAGCCAAGTAGAGGATAAGCTGTCAGGACAGTCTAAAGCCTGAGCTGAGCTGTTAACTTGAAACTTGTCAAAATTTAATATGAACATCAACTATTGTATATAGTAAACCAATATATGTATGATAAACAAGAAGGAAAAATATAATAAGTCCCTTTAATTAACCAAATAAGCCAAAAACAGACCGTACCTTGATTTTTTATTAAAACAAATTTATATTGAATTTAAAAAAAATGTTCTGAACCGCAAATATTAATATTGTGATACATTATTTTCCATTAAACAAGTAGCACAAGCCTGTCTGCCTTGAAGACCTGTCGACATTAAACAACTTATGTTTTCACATTTGTACAACGTGACATAGCTTGTTTACCTGAACAATGCATTTATACTGAACTTAAACTACTGATACTACTACACTACATGACCAACAAAAGTGTGAAAAACATAAAATTACAAACCCTCAATTTTTTGTCACATAATTATATCTGTTTGTCCCACTCCAAAACAGAGAAACTGCTACAGTAGCTTTTAGTACATACAAATAAAGCCAGTGTACGATGTACACGGAATATAGATTCTTGCTACATAAATTCAAGCCAACACACTTACTTAGGATTCATTCAGTACATGCTTTAGCCATGCACAGCAGCCCCTCATGCCCCCCGCTAGTTGTAGACCCCCATGTTGACACCTAATCCTTTGCCTCGCTAACATAACATTTTCACAAGGGTTGCAAACTGCACACACAACGACACAAGAATGACACAGATAATTAGTGTTCATTGGTGGAGGCCTGCTGCTCCTTCTTGCTGTGTATTTTCATAAGAGTTGAATCTAATCCTGATGTGTCTAATGTGTATCTGTAGTAGCAACTACTGTTTAACTACTACTGTTTAAATATATATATATATATGTATACATATAT
>NW_024582432.1:560990-562405 GCF_018398535.1 Haplochromis burtoni
TATATTAATTTTTTCATTTCTGGCTTTGGTTATCTTCTATATCTGGTACAATACAAGATGAGCACATAAATATTACAGCAAAAATAAGAAGGATAATTGCAAGATCAAAACATTTATGATTGTTATTTTTATTTTACTTCCCAATTTGGCCTTGTAGCTTTTAAGAACAAAACCTTTCAAACAAATATCATATAGCCACCTCAGACATCTATCGTCTGTCAGCCCAGCAGTAAATCTAATGACAAAATTGGAACAATCTGCTTTTTGAATGGCCACTTTTATTCCTCAAATGTAGCGATCTGCGGCCTAATTTGTCCTGTGGGACGCTGCACGCTCCCCATAAAGCCACATTAGGGCTCCAGTAGCAGAGGTAATGAACATGATTCAGTCAAGGTGCCCGGCAGCAGCTCTGCCTCGCCAGGACGTGAGGCAGCGGCAGCAGAAAATGAAGGCGAGTGCGCACACTCGCACACACACACACACGCAGGCATACATATTTTACAACTTGTAACATCACGGTCAGTGTAACTAATCACTTTATAACAGTTGTTTTCTACTTGTTTTAGTGTGCTTGAATGGAAACGGTGATTGTCATTACATTAATTGATTATGACACCGTTTACTACTTTTCTGTCCTTTGAAACCCAAGATGGATTTTAATAATGTTAAAAGCTTTAATCAGCTCTTCAGTGAGTAAAAGCAACAGAACTGGCAACAGGACTTTAAAGCTGCACAATAATGCATCTGTTCCATTTGCCTAAATTCAGTCCTACAGCTACCTTCTAGTAAAAAAGGTATAAGTTTGATTTCTAACCAAAACTTTTTCCGGTCTTGAATATTGGACTTTTTTCATATTTCTGTTCACTGTTCAGTGTGTCCAAAGTAGAATCATTCATTACCAGAAGCACATAGAAACAGCTCATGAAGACATTTCTACACCACTTGACGTCAAAATGTTGACCTTAATTAGGACAACAAACTGCTTGCAACTAGGAAATTATAATGGTGATTGCATTAAAAAATTTGCATTCATTAACCAACTGCAAGTAGTTAAGGCAAAAAGCTTGTTGCACAGATGTTGAGTACGTGAGACCCTCGTTTGATGGCAATCTGTTGCCAAACATTCACTGTCCAACGGACTGCAATCAGTCAGACAAAATGTCTAACAGACTGATTCATTTCATGTCACATTGCCGCTGACTAAAAAAAATGAATCTGACACACACACACACACACACACACACACACACACACACACACACACACACACACACACACACACACACACATTTAAGTGTGTTCATAGACATGCTGCTACATGAGCAGAGCAAAGACCTTTCACTTAAGATTACCCCTCATCTTTCATTGCCTACAGCTTCAACATCCCTCTGCATCCCGAACAGTCCAATAATACT
>NW_024582432.1:562451-728394 GCF_018398535.1 Haplochromis burtoni
CACACACACACACACACAATCAATTACATGTTCTTGACAGACACGGTTTTATATGGTCTCGATTATGAACAGGTTTTTGCATGCACATGCTCTCCCACCATCTGTGCACACACTGAGGGTTCATCCATCCACACCCCGGCGTGTGCCAGGGAGTTGTGTTGCAGATTTATATGACAAGGTGGCAGACAGACAGTGGCAGGGCTGCGATCCTGCCCTTCTCACTGCCGATGTTGACAGTGTTATTGCTCTACCGCTGCACGTGTGTGTGTTTGTATGTGTGTGCATGTGCGCTTTTGGCCACATTTAAGTGCAAGAACATAAAGAGAATGAATGAGCTTGTTTACAATTCACTTTTTTCCCCCTCACTGTATAAACTGTTGAATTAGTCTGAAAGCACTCATTTCATTTCGGATTAGCATGGGATGTTAATAGTAAGCACAGACAAGAGGCAGGATAAGAGATAAAAGCAGTATTTTGAAGCTTCATTGGATGGGGGGTGGGGCGCTAATTTATCAGCTAACAATATCTGGCTTGATTGACAAAATGCATTCAAAGTGTGCAGGTGCAGTGCACACACACACACACATATATGGGCTAATAAGTGCTAAGGAACTGATTAATAAAACACTAGGATTTCACCAAAACTGAAGCACAAACTTCCTGGATGGACTGTACCACACGACAAGCCACAATAATAGCTCAGCCAAAAGTGCTCAAGAAAGCACCAGCAGCATGAATTCAATAAAGACATCCAGTTTAATGACTCGAGTAGTGGAAGACACCCAGCAGACGTGTCAATCAAAATATCCAGACCCACTCACTCAATTGCTATGTCATGGAAGTTATGCACAGAGGCCAAAACTACGGTGGCCCTCAGCAGTCAAAAACATACAAAACACAACAAAAGAGTTTCTGAGGCAACAGTGACTGAAGAGCTGCAGAAGTATAGAAACCAGAAGATGCAGATAATGTTTTTTTTAATCACTTAATTCGTATAACACCGTAGCATGTTTTTTCTCCAACTCATGCAATACTTCTTGGTGCTTTTAGTACTTGTTCGTAAGGTGTATAGTTAGGGCTGGATCAGGTGGCGCTGAATCCTCCCTGAGGTATGCTGCAATAGTGTGTTTTTTGTCTTGTCTTCCTCCCCTCACCCCCATCCGGTCATGACAGATGGCCACCCCTCCCTGAGCCTGGTTTTGTCGTCAGGTTCTTCTTGTTAAAAGGGAGTTTTTCCTTCCCACTGTCACCAAGTGTTGTTCATAAGGGGTCGTCTGATTGTTGAGGTCTTCTCTGTGTTATTGACGAGTTTTTACCCTACAATATAAAGCTTCTTGAAGTGACAATTATAATTTGTGATATATAAATAAAATGTAATTGCAGTGGATTTGACCTTTCAGGGCCACAAAACTGCATTTTGTATCAGTATTTTTAAAGCTGTAAATCTGGACATTTTAACATGGGAGGCTATCAGGATTGACTTACATACTGTTTCTGCTAGCTATACGTTGTCTTCATGGTTTAGCTCCTGAGGTTTCCACATGTGCACAACCAAGTGATGCAGCACTGAATGACAAAAAAGTAAGAGATTGCATAATTTGAAACTGTGTGTCAGTGAATGTTAGAGTCCAAATGTTAATACTGACACAAAAGCATTTTTTTTCAAGTGTGTTCCAAATAAGAACTTTGATGATAACACTTCTCTCTAGTCATTGGATCAAACCTGCCACATGCCAGACACATGGCTGATTGGCCCTAAACAGGTAGCACTGGGTTGAAATCTGTTGCAGCACATTTCAGATGCACTCTGCCAGAACAAATGAAACATGAGCTCGCAGATTCGTCTGGTACTCAGGCTAAACTGTCACACACAGTTGACACTCTTGATTTTTCCTTTCAACAAATGTTTGATACGCACACACTCACTCAGACTCTGTTTGTTGCCTTATCTGACTCTTACTTCCAGCCTCTGATGAGGTGTTTGAGGCTGTTAACGTTGGCCTAGCACTGCCCACACAGAAAGTACTCGTTAGGAGAGGAGCAGGAGCTCTGATTATCTCTCCTGCAGGCGGTGCAGACTTGGCTGCAAGCTTCCCTCCATCCATCTTCACTTCCATCTCGCTGCCTTTTAAACTGGGATGGCTCGCTGCCAAGGAACAGCTTGCCTCTTGCACAGTTAGTGGCGTAATGAATTCAAGTAGTTTACGTGAGGCTTTGTGTTCATATTCACCTGCATGCACACTGCACTCAAATTACCCACCTACGGCCATGAGAGGATTCGCCAGTAAACACATAATAACACCAGGCTACCTAGAAGCAGTCACGTGGAATACATGAAGATGGCATATTTAAAATCAGGCCACAGGAAACACAAGAGCTGAAGGGTGAAACCAAGCCAATCTGGCAATCTGAGAGTGTTTTAACTGGAAAACTACTGTAGTGTGACTCCCATTCAAACACCAATTTGTGCAGCTCCACCCATTTGAAAAACTAGATATTATATTGATTGGAAAATATAAACATATACTAAGTCAGCTGTAAAATCTGAACAGTGTTATTCAGAGCAAGTCCAAAAAAATAAGCAACTAAAAAGTTAGTTAATGAATAAACAATTGCAAGTGCCAATGCAAACTGGGTTTTTGGGGGAATGGCAAAGATTTGCCACCTGGCAGGCATTTTGGCGTTTTGACAGTTATTTTGTCAAGACTCCACTCCATCCAACGTAAATGAATGGGAAGAGAGTCAGCTTTTAGTTTAATGGTCACCGAGTTATACAGACTGTATCTATAGAATCAGCTGTCAAAATGGATTTTAAAGAGAGATTTAGAAGTTTGGAGACTTTGCTCCAAAGCAAGCTTTTAAAAGCTTTTTTTACACATGCAGAGTTTAAGGGTTCAGTTCAGGGGGCACGTCCCACCAGAGCACTCTAACAACAACAACTCTTAACTGAAATTATGCACATGGTAACCCATAGAAAGATTAAGAATGAGCACTTCGCTCTCACACTGCAGGCTTACTTGTTGTTCCTAGAGTATTTAAAAGTAGAATCGCCAAAGTGCTTGCTCATAGGGGGTCATATGATTGTTGGGTTTTTTCTCGGTATGTATTATTGTAGGGTCTACCTTACAATATAAAGCGCCTTGAGGCAACTGTTGTTGTGATTTGGTGCTGTATAAATAAAATTGAACTGAATTAAATTCAAATGAATAGAAAGAGATTTTTTTTTTTAAAAACAGCTTAGTACCTACATGTTCACTACAATAAAAAGCAGATATGAAATAAATTTAATAAAATTTTATTTATAAAATGCCAAATCACAACCACAGTCACCTCAAATCTGCAGGGACGCAGATCCTGATACGCTTAGAAACAAGAAGTAAGGCACAGAAACTTGGCGCAGGAAGGGAGTAACACCTGAATGACAGATGTGAGGGCTGTGGAGACCGAAGGAAATAGATGCATTATGGTCTTAAAGGGATGGACATGTCCAGCAACAATAATCAGGGAGGCTGTCAGCTAAGAACCCGAAAGTGTGCCAAGAAAACATCCCCCACACCATTACACTACCACCATCAACCCGAACCTCTGGTAACAACGCTGAATGGAGTCATGCTCTTATTTTCTTTATTACAAATTCTGTCCTTTTTGAAAAGTTGAGACTCATCAGACCAAATTTTGATGAGCCTGTTTCCTTTTTTTAGCTGACGGGAGTGACACCTGGTGCGGTCTTCTGTTTCTGTCAGCTGGAAACACTCTGGCATCAACAAGGGATTTTTGCCCAGAGAACTGCTGCTCACTGGATATTTTCTTTCTCAGACCATTTTCTGTAAACCTGGAGAAGGCTGTGCAGGAAAATCCCAGTAGATCAACAGTTTCTGAAATACTCTCTGCTACAAACAACCCTGGCACATTCAAAGTCACTTAAATCTTCTTTCCGACACATTCTGATGCTCAGTTTGAACTGCAGCACGTTGTCTCAGTGACGTCTGTTTGCATAAATGTGTTGAATTGCTGTCATGGGATCAGTAGATTAGATATTCACACTAACAAGCAGCTGAACAGGTGTACCTAACAAAGTGGCTGGCGAGCATATATCTACGCTGCCACCTGATTGGCTCGTTGGGGTCAGAGACAGGTAAGCAACATCTCTGTGAATTACAGAAGTCATCAGCTGAGCAGCTAAAAGTAATAAACTATCTGATAGGTCATTAATATGAAACTGAAACAGCTAAAATAATGTATCAAATTTTGAACAGCAAACACTGATTTAAATATGTTTGAAATGTACTTCCTGTACTTACCCGCTGATTTCTTGTCCATGTGTGTCTTTACAGTGTGTGAACACCTGGTACGATCACCTTGGCAAAGAATTCACAAGTAATGGAAATCTCACCATGTGACCAACCTTTTAGCTAGCTGTGTAATGACATGGGGTAATGTAAAAGGAGTGTAGATACCAGGTTCTGGTGCTGTGGTTGTGACTGCTAATGTCTTACTGTCAAGTAGGAGCTAAGCCTGTGAAAGCAACATCAAAGGAAACCGCCGCGAGTCTATCGACGGTCCCGCTGGAGGCCGATGCCAGGACTGTCTATCTGACTTCACCAATGTTCTGTACCAAACCACAACATGAAAAGCAACGACCCCTCTGCTTCTCACAGGCTCCTTCTAATGATCTCCTACATGTGTACTTGCTTTTACATGTTAAGTATATAAACACGGTTCTGTTCAAAATGAGGATTGGCCATATGGAGAAGGAACTATGACAAAATGATTAATGGTATAAAAATTAAAAAAAGTTATCTTAATTGAAAGAGATACAAAGTTAAATAAGTTCTTGGTGGGCACAATCATAACACTTTGCAGAGTGGAACCTCTATATTTAGGCTACGCTGAGTGATGAAGGTAAAGATTTTATTATAGCTTGTTCCCACCATGGTTCACTATGTTTCAATATGTATATAAGCTTTCCTTAAATTGTCCAAACTACAGTTAAAAAGTCCTTGAAATAAAAATACTGAACACCCTGAAAAGAAACAGCTGGGTAGAAGTTTGCAACAGACAAAAGTTAGACAAAAAATAGAGCTAAAAGCAGCTTTTTTACAGTATATGAACAAGGGAGTGAAAGACTATATGGGTCAGGTGGATGCATGTAAGTATTTTAAATATGAAGAGGACATTTTACTTTCCACTAATTGGTCTGCTAATTTGGACCTTGGAGTTCGATCCTCAGCTCCTCCAGTCCAGTGAACCCAAAATACCGAACTCCAAACTGTCCCTGAGGCATCACATGTGGGTGCACTATATGAATGTGCATGTAAACGGGTGAATGTGGCATTCAGTGTAAAAGTACTCGGTAAGAGTAGAAAAGTTTTGAAAAAATTGGAATAAAATTGGATTAATGGCAGGAATAAAGCCCCAAATTATGTAAAAGTAGTAAAAGTGTCATGTGTGTGCTGTAAATGTCCTTGGCTCCATGACATACCCCTCTCTTTTATCTCCATCACCAATATAAATGCCTAAAAATAATATTTAAAAACACCCTAAGCCCTGGAGCCCAAGTTATGAGCTACTGGAATAAACTTTTATTATTATTATTACTATTATTAGGAATTAGCCAGGTAAGTCTGTCTGTTTCATCCATTTTTTAAAGCTTACATTTGTGAGTCCCAATACTTGTGTGGCATTGCCCTGAAACATACCCCAAAACCATCACAAACACACATGCAAAGTGTCAGCCTTTTTTTAACTACCCGTTACCGTTTTCCTGCTGCGCTCAACGTCATTTAAAATAACTAATATATCCTATAAAACCCACCAGCAGTAGCCTGCTCAGGTTTACACAAATAATTAGCTACAGGCAGACACAATTATATGCTGAGAGAAATATGACCTGCCAGAGTGCACGATAGAAACCAAAGGTAATGACCTCATGTTGTGGAATTTCTCTCGAGCACTCTGTGGTAAACAACTAACGGGATCTCTAGGGTTTTTTTTGCTGATTTTTTGGGAAATAAAATGAGGGGATTAGCAGCATTACATGCAAGATGTCATCCTTAAGTCCTCTTCCTCCACCCTCTGCTTTAATTCCATCATCTTCTAAGCCGTTCTAAAATATGTACTCACCGTGGTTTTCAGGAACAAAACCAGCAGGGTGATCTGTGGCTTTTTAACAGGGCTCGGTGCTGTGTACCTCCTGGGTCTGCGATCCCTATTGACAGCTTTACAGGCAGCTGACTGGAGGTGCTATGCCAGCACAACAAGGGAGGCCTGCACCAACAGTGGCAGCTTAAAGAATCGCACATTAACATCATTCTTCCTGGAACTCAACAAGACCAAATAAAAAGCTGTAATGCAAACTTTTCATGCCATTATTATGTTGAATTTTAGGACAGTATTTAGTGCATCGGGACTTTCTGACATTTTACAGAAACATGAGGAAAATAGTAACTTCTTTGCCAGGAAGAGTTATTTAAGTTTGAGTAATCAACACAATTAAGTGTCCCAATAGTTATGCAAGTAAATAAATTCATATTCATGAACTGAATGTGCTCATTCATAATAAACAGTGGTTACTGTTTCTTTAAGTCAGGCATGTGTTGTAAAAATGGTCTTTATTTATAACATAATTTATAGTTTTTCATGAGTGATATGTGAGGTGGTGCATGTCATTCACCCATTTTCCAGGATATGGGAGATCCCTCTTCTCAGCTTCTTTTTCCAGCTCTACTGGGCGAACACTTTGGAGTTCTCAAGCCAGGCCAAGAAATTTTATCTCACCAGCTGGGGCATAATCATGCTAATCAGAATCTCAAACTTCCTCAGCTGACTTTCTTTCATATCGAAGAGCAGCAGCCGAATTTGACTCAAGATGACCAAGATTCTGACCCCCCTGATTTCCAGGAGGGAGCCCAGACATCCTTCTGAACAAGCAGATTCCATTTGCATCTATGGATGCAAATTCACCACCACCCATAGGTTGTGGCTGTAGGTCAGGTTGGACCATGGCTACGCCAATTCATCGTCAGCTGTCACAACAAACAAGCGGCAAACACAACACCAATCTGTCTGTCAATCTCCTGCTCTCTCCTCCACTCACATGTGTAGAAATCCTGAAAATACTTGAAGTTCTACACTTCTACACCCAAATTTTGTCTGTAAAAATGATAAAGAAAATCTGTGAGGGAGTTTCCAATTCCCATTGGACACTGACTTATTGCCAGCAATATGAACCAAACTGTCCCTGTACTTGTATGGTACAAGAACTGCAAATCAGACAAGTTGTAGGCTGATTTAAAATGATATGCTATGAACTTTTACACCATAAAATAGAATAGAACAGAAAAGAAAAACTAATTTTAATAGATAAATCTATATAACGGTCAACAAACATTTTGGTTGAACCACGCGCTTTGACTGATTTGGCTGGCAGAGGGAATATAGCAAAGTAATCTGCTATGTCAAAAACATTTGTGGATTTTAGTGTAATTCGATGGTACGTGTGCCATGTTCACAATTCCAATGTTAGAGCTGGATCAGTGACACTCTCCTTTCTGGTTAAATATGTATTTAATCCCTGAAGCTTGTTAATATAAGAAAGGTTCCAAACACAAAGGCTGAGACTGGGTAATAATCCAGGGTGCACAGAAACAGGGAAAAACATAAGTGCTAAAGTGACAGTGCAGATTCATACAGGACAAACACACTCTCTCTCTCTCACACACACACACACACACACACACACACACACACACACACACACACACACACACACACACACACACACACACACATACCCACGCAGACAAACATAGAGCACATACTGGAAAAATACCCATGACATCACCGTCACTTTACCTACCATTGAAATGCTACTTTATGCACAGGCGGCTGCTACGTGCTACCAGGGACTTAAACACACACTTCACCTACCACACCCACGCAAACACACACACACACCCTAACATACACAGTCACTCCACCCCATACACACCCATGGCACCACCTACATACCCACCCGACACCACAGACATAGTGACCATTTCCACGCAACACAGACACACACCTCTCAACCTGCTCAACAAACACATAGCAACACAAACATCAGTAATGTGTGTGTGTGTGTGTGTGTGTGTGTGTGTGTGTGTGTATATGTGTGTGTGTGTGTGTGTGTGTGTAGTGGAAACTTAGATTGGTCCAGAGGTGTCACCTTCTAGACCGGCGTCACATGTTTCCTCTCCTGATATTTAGTGGAGCTTTCTACTTGCTGATCTTTCCCCTCCACGCTCACTCTCTTCTTTTTGTCCCCCCCTGTTGTTCTTTACGCAGCATCGTTAATATATCTTATTTCTTTGAATGTTGTCAAAGGAATCACACAAAGGTCAACTCAGTTTTACGAGACTGTGCCAGGGCCTTTTTGGTCTGTTTGTCCATTTTCCCCTGGTTGTGCTTCATATGCTGCCACTGCTGAGTGCACTGTCAAATAACAGAAAGTGATTCACATGTTCTGAGAAGTCATAAAAACAGAAATGTTTAACTTTATAAGTGATATGCTTGGCCTGTTGTCAGACAGCTCAGGATACTAACACGTGAAATGCTTTCCTGCTTTCCTGCTTCCTCTGTTTTTGTTTTTAACAGAACTGGTAATCCTCCTACCACATTTCTACATTATTGATTAGCTTGAGCTAATCTAAAAATGGTCTTTCATAGCCCAACCACGTTAGGTATTAATATTGATTAATTTGTGTTTTTTGTGTATAATGAAATATCTTTTAAAATACTTGGTTTCAGTCAAAAAATGGGTCTGCATTTTAAAAAGTTACATGCTACCAGAACATGGTTAGCATAAAGAGACACAACAGCTAGCTTTAGCACTTTAGCTTACTGATTGAGATGGCCAGGTTAACATTTATGTAAACTCTTTAACACTTCAATGGTGTTGAAACAGCAACTTTACTGACCTCTGACATTTTAGGAGGAAATGTGAGTCTGTTAAGGACTTTAACTTTAGCTAACTTTAGCTGTTAGCGAAGTGAGGAGCTATGTTCCTGTTTGTCTGCAGTGGGACTGTGTGAAGATGCTCAGCTTGGTGAGACTTAGATGACACTGTTAGTAGCCAATATTTATTTTACATCAATTAATAGCTGAGCATCAATTTTTTTGGCAATCCTTCTACTGAGTACTGCTTCACACCACACCCATCAGTGCCAAATTTCACTACCAAATCACATCTATCAACAGCAGTAGGGCTGGGTATCGTCACTGATTTCTAGAATCGATTCAATTCCGATTCACAAGGACCCGAATCGATTCGATTCACGATTCGATTTAATTCAATTCTATTTGATTTGAATCTGGGAAATTTTGACAGAAATATTATAATTCAGATCAGTACATTTACATATTTTTGTATCTATAAAAAGGAAGCTGACACACGTAAGACTTTATCAAAGGTGTGAGCATCACAGCAGATGCCTTTGTGTCAAAGTAGCTGAGGATAAAACACAGAAAAACATGAAGGTGATTTTCCTGGCCTGGGATTTTATAAAAATATTCTGCAGTACATCAAAAACGAAAGAAAACCATTAATCAACACATGATTGTAATCTGAAGTTACAGCGGTTTTATTAGAGACACGGCTAAGTGTTTTGCATTTTGCATAATTTTAAAAAGTTTAAATTTGTTCAGTATTGAACAGCAGAAATTAGGTTTTCTTTTCGGAAGTATATAAAACGGAAAAAAAAAACGTCGGCCGACAGCGCTGTAAACAACGGTAGTCTTGTGCGTAGCAAGTAAGCGAATAATGAAGAAAACAGATTTTTAGACGGGAAACTGTTCTTGAAGTACAGAGAGAGAGAGAGAGAGCTGTGAATCTTGGTCGAAGCAAAACAGTAAAAGTCAGAGTGAATACATGACGATGTTTATGTGAAGCATAGTTTGGATCTTCTTTTGCTGCTGGTTCGAGACATCAAACTAACAGCTTTAGAATCAGCGCATAAAGGGCGTGAACACAAAGCGCGGACCCGCCGACAGATCAGAATCAGCAAGCTGTCGGCTTTCAGCCCCGACCGTGAGAAAGGCGACATCTAACTGATTCTGATCCGCGGGTCGCGCTGTGTGTTTAAGTCTTTGTGCAGAATCCGTGTTCCTGCTGTTTGGTGGTGGTTGAAATTTTGTGAGATTTCACCTGAGATTCTGGCATTTCGGGCAAAATAAATTTATATTAAAAAATCGATTCAGGATTTTAATGAATCGATTTTACGTTATCCAAGCCAGAATCGATTTTAATCGATAAATCGATTATAAAAACCCACCCCTAAACAGCAGCAGCCAAGTCCCCCATTTACAACTTGGGCAAAGTTTGTAAGACGATGTATTAATATTGTAATGAAGTAGAATCAGCTTTTACCAGAGTAACTTTTAACCCTACTTCTACTTAAGTGATGAATGCGTATGCCTTTGCCACCTCTGAAGTGCAAGTCAGCAGAGTTCACAATAAAGTGGGAACATGTGTAGTGACAAACACTCCCCATGCTCCCTGCTACTGTTACAGCAACAAACTCACACAATTCTAATTAAATTCAAAATGTCAGGTTTGATTAATGTCCAAAAACCTTTACGGCACAGTAAATATATTCAACGCTTTGGAAAAATCACAGAGAAATGTGTTTTTCTTCAGCAGTTTTTTTTTCTGGCAGCAGAGTGACGTGTTGAAGGAATTCCCTACGCGTGCTTTCATTAACTTTTCATAAACCTTCTGATCTCTACGTGATTGTTCTTTCCTTTGTTGTATCTTTTTTTCCTCCATCTGTGTTTCTTCCACTTCCCTCAGTCCTATGTAGGATCCCCTGCCCCCATTTTTCAGTAATTTTTATCATGCCTCTCCAATTAGCCTAAGGTCTGGTTTAGCACTAAAACCAATGCTAAGATTCAGAGTGACACTGCTAATCAGGGTTCAGCTAAAGCTGGACATGGCCCGCTTAGGACTGTTTGCATGCCTGTCTATAGCATTGAGTGTCTGTGCATTTAACACGGAAAATAACCTCTTTGTCCACTGGCCAACAAAGCTGGTGCCACTGTTATGGTCTTATCAGCCTACTAGATATTTAGTATAAAACGCCTCCTTGGATTTATCCAAAAGCAAACTTGTGTTGTGTAACATACGTAATTACAAGCTAAATTTTTGTGGGTTTGGTTGTGATGTCCCACTGTGCCATCATGAAACTGTATGTGTGTTCATTTGTATGCACTTTCTTAGCTGAGATGGGTTTTTTTAATCTTGTCTGTGTAGTGATAAAGTTGTTGAGCCAGCATATGTATAAAGTATGTATGTGTAGGCATTAGTGTGAGCACAGGACAGTAAAACAGCTTTGGATTGCACCTAGTAATGTATTTGAATTTGGAAAAGACCTTTGATTTTAATGGAGAACACTAATGCAATTCCTTTTGTTAATTTAAGCTCTATTTTTCTGGTATTCATCAGGGAGTTTGGCCTTTTTTCCAACAATAATTTTGCGGATGAAAATGATTAAGTTGTTATTCCTCGTTTCATCTGATGATGATGACAATGTTCTTCCACTCTTACAGTACTTAAAACCAAACACAGTGATACAGAAATTTGACCATTTGGTCTATTAACTGTGAAGCCGGTTAATTCTGATGTGTTTTGAATTCTTTTCAAGGTCCTCAACATGAATTTCCCAACATTGCTTGGTTGTCCTGAGCATGAGATTTCATCAGTCTGCTGTCATACTGTATGTACTGATTTGTGTCCATGGTGGAGAACAGCTGCTGACATAATGTGGATCCGAAGATCCATAATTGGCCTACCTGGGGTTGAAAGTTTCGATAAATGCACAGAGTTTCGGCGGGTACACTTTCGCTTCCGCGACTCTGACGCTTATTTTGAGCGATGAAAAAATAATAAAATATAATTTTATTTTATATTTCAATATCACAATAATCTTCCAATTTAGAACTACAAGTTAAAAAGGAACTAAACACAAATAAAATACACTTCAGCTAAATATTTCTAATTTATCTTCCCAAACAACGCGGAGCCGCACTATAAGGACAAAATAGCCGGTTGCCGACCCCTGCTCTAGTCCAATCATCTTCTTGCCCACTTTCTTTGAGCCAATCGGCCTTAAATCTCAGCGGTCTGTAATGAAACCCACCTCCTCATCTCATCAGTAAAAGTAGCTCCTTGAAGGACAATTTTACTAACAATTTTTATACAAAATAACCAAACCTTGTGCTACATTAATAATTTACATACTAATAATGATAATAAAAATAATATAAGTACATAATAGGTTATACAAAATTATTCAAATTTAAATTCAAATTCTAATGGATGTCCTTAGCTTGAAGTTGAATCTTAAAATTTAACTATTTTCTGTTGCCTACATTGTAGAGGGTGACTTTACTTCCGCAAATAAACAGTACAACTAGTACAGTAAAGGGTTACAGTGGGATTCAGCAGATCAGGGAACCCTCACGTCTGTGTAGTGACTCAGCACAGGGAAAAGAATCATAACTAACATGCTGTGATCAGCTGATCTGCTGCTGATTTACACAAGTAAATTCAACAACATGTAAACTGTTTCACAAGCTGGCTGATGTGCATCTCCTACACTGACACTATACTGTTCACACAGTTTTTACACTACACAGGATAAATTTGGAATTCAGTGAATTAATCTGAGCATCATCAGCTTAAATGTAAATTCATCTCTGCTACACTTGATGTAACCCAACACTGACCATAAGCACCACAGGCACCCTGTATCAGACCAACACACTGCTTCACTGTGAATTCACCACATTAATGCAAGTGAACCTGTTTATCCTGCACAAAGCTACCCAGTGTTTTCATGCAACATTTATTTCACATAACTTGAATATGAAGGTTTTTAACTAATGCAAAACTCACATGTTTTTGATTCAGGTGGTAATTTTGGAAGAAATGTACTATAAACAAATGTATGTTGTTTTAAAATCTGGCTTGCCACCATTATAGCACATTTAAAATCTCACTCCTGTACTGTATCACTGTGATGAAATAAAATACCACCAGCAGTGCATGCTTTGGTACAACAGTGTGGTTAAAGGTAAGCATTATTATGGGTTTCTACCACAAGCCAGACAGAAGCCTCGACTCTTTCAGCCTTAAAATAATATGCCGAGTACTGAACCTTGGCTTCCAAAAATAAAAATACAAAAAAAAAAAAAAAAAAGAAGCAGTCTGGCTTTTACCCAGCAAGCCCCTGGGGCTGAGCTGTGAGACACAAGTGCTGTAAATGCTCAGCACCTGACCTTTTGTGTGTTTTGGACTTCAACACGCCCTCCAATTGTTATGGCAGCAAGATGGAGTGAGCCACACGAGAGCCCACCAGGGCTGTCGCCTGTAACCCCAGAGAGGTGGACAGGGCAGATTCTTCTTCAGTATATAATGGATTTTAAAAAACAAAAAATACTGGTCAAAGATTGACATTTATTTGGACAAAATTTCTTCTCAGCTGCTGAGAGAAAAAACACAGAAAAGCTAAAAGATGTCTGAGAAGCAAATGTTACAAATCCAGTTGTTCAGAACTAGCCAGCACAACTGTGCCACCGTGTAGTAAAGGTCGGTATAGTAATAATGGGTCAAAAAAGCGATGCAATTTTTGATAATGATTCCTAAAAATCAAATGTTATGTAAAGAGGATGAATGTTGCCTCAGCCGCAGTTTATAAATCTGTCTTTGTTTAAATTTATGTCCTAATCTGATTAGGTTAAACTAACAATATCAGAATATCAAACACAATATCAGGTTCGAGAAACAGAACAAATGTGCATCCTCATTATAAGAGGTTAAAGACGCATTCTTATCTAGCCAGTGCTAGCCAACATCTTTGTCATATTTTAATTATAAAAGAATACACCAAGTTAGATGTGACTTATTAAAATGCAATTTGCAGCTCTCAGAATGACTGTACTGTTTTACTAAAATGTGTTTTACTTTATTTGGCTGTTATTTTGGCTATATTATTTGCTCTATGTTAGCTTGAAATAGTTGTATGCAAATTCTTTGCGAAATAATAAATATAAAAAAATTACAAGTATTCATCCATCCACTTCAGGATTGCTGGAGTGCTGGAGCCTATCCCAGCTGTTTTAGGGAAAGAGACAGAGCACACCCTGGACAGGTTGCCAGTCTGTCACAGGGCTAACACACAGACTACCATTTGGGCTGTCATTCACACCTATGGACAATTCAGTGTTGCCAATAAACCTATCCCCACTAACTGCATGTCTTTGGACTGTGGGAGAAAGCTGGAGTACCCAGGGAGAACCCACGCACACAGGGAGAACATGCAAACTCCACACAGAAAGACCCCACCCTGGTGGCAGAGTTGAACTCAGGACCTTTGTGCTGGGAGGCAACAGTGCTAACCACCGTGCCAACATACTAGCAACAAAGCATGCAATACAAAGATGTAAATATCACACTTATATTTGGATGAGAGGACGGTGCTAAGGAGTTAGTACTAGCTGGCTAGCTTTGTAATCTGCTGTGTGGTATGAAAGGTTTTTTTTTTATTGCTAAATAGCAAATGCATAAATAAATACAGGGAGTGAAGAATTATTAGGCAAATGAGTATTTTGTCCACATCATCCTCTTCATGCATGTTGTCTTACTCCAAGCTGTATAGGCTCGAAAGCCTACTACCAATTAAGCATATTAGGTGATGTGCATCTCTGTAATGAGAAGGGGTGTGGTCTAATGACATCAACACCCTATATCAGGTGTGCATAATTATTAGGCAACGTCCTTTCCTTTGGCAAAATGGGTCAAAAGAAGGACTTGACAGGCTCAGAAAAGTCAAAAATAGTGAGATATCTTGCAGAGGGATGCAGCAGTCTCAAAATTGCAAAGCTTCTGAAGCGTGATCATCGAACAATCAAGCGTTTCATTCAAAATAGTCAACAGGGTCGCAAGAAGCGTGTGGAAAAACCAAGGCGCAAAATAACTGCCCATGAACTGAGAAAAGTCAAGCGTGCAGCTGCCAAGATGCCACTTGCCACCAGTTTGGCCATATTTCAGAGCTGCAACATCACTGGAGTGCCCAAAAGCACAAGGTGTGCAATACTCAGAGACATGGCCAAGGTAAGAAAGGCTGAAAGACGACCACCACTGAACAAGACACACAAGCTGAAACGTCAAGACTGGGCCAAGAAATATCTCAAGACTGTTTTTCTAAGGTTTTATGGACTGATGAAATGAGAGTGAGTCTTGATGGGCCAGATGGATGGGCCCGTGGCTGGATTGGTAAAGGGCAGAGAGCTCCAGTCCGACTCAGACGCCAGCAAGGTGGAGGTGGAGTACTGGTTTGGGCTGGTATCATCAAAGATGAGCTTGTGGGGCCTTTTCGGGTTGAGGATGGAGTCAAGCTCAACTCCCAGTCCTACTGCCAGTTTCTGGAAGACACCTTCTTCAAGCAGTGGTACAGGAAGAAGTCTGCATCCTTCAAGAAAAACATGATTTTCATGCAGGACAATGCTCCATCACACGCGTCCAAGTACTCCACAGCGTGGCTGGCAAGAAAGGGTATAAAAGAAGAAAAACTAATGACATGGCCTCCTTGTTCACCTGATCTGAACCCCATTGAGAACCTGTGGTCCATCATCAAATGTGAGATTTACAAGGAGGGAAAACAGTACACCTCTCTGAACAGTGTCTGGGAGGCTGTGGTTGCTGCTGCACGCAATGTTGATGGTGAACAGATCAAAACACTGACAGAATCCATGGATGGCAGGCTTTTGAGTGTCCTTGCAAAGAAAGGTGGCTATATTGGTCGCTGATTTGTTTTTGTTTGTTAATGTCAGAAATGTATATTTGTGAATGTGGAGATGTTATATGTTCATGTAAATAATTGAATTTGTTTTAGTGCCTAAATGCCGTAAGTCACTGCGACTTGGCGCCGCTTTAGGTCCTTGAGAAACTGTGGCTACATGTGCTGCATATGTGTTGAATGTGTGTTGTTTTGAATGGTGCATGAGAATGTAATAGCTTTGGGTCTGGACTAGTAAGCTATTAACAGGATACATTGTATATATTGGTTTCACTGGTAAAAATTAAATAATTGAAATGGGTATATATTTGTTTTTTGTTAAGTTGCCTAATAATTATGCACAGTAATAGTCACCTGCACACACAGATATCCCCCTAAAATAGCTAAAACTAAAAACAAACTAAAAACTACTTCCAAAAACATTCAGCTTTGATATTAATGAGTTTTTTGGGTTCATTGAGAACATGGTTGTTGTTCAATAATAAAATTATTCCTCAAAAATACAACTTGCCTAATAATTCTCCACTCCCTGTAGACAGACCTGAAACAATGTGTACTTAATCAAATTAGCATCCAAACATTGGATAAGATGAAATGATTCACGTCGATTTTAGCTTGAGTAAAGTGATATCGATTCATTAAATCCTGAATCGAGTTTTAAATATATATTTTTCTAGAAAGAACAGAATCTCAGATTAAAGCTCACAAAACTATTTCAACAACCACCAAACAGCTAAAACAGTAAATGAGAGCAGAGCAGGTAAATGAATTCCGTACAAAGACATAAACACAAAGCGTGGACCCGACACTTCATAATCAGTGAGATGTCGGCTTTCTCCCCCAACGGTACGTACGCAGACAAGCCGTCGGTGCTGATAGCCCAAATCTCACAGATTCTGATGCTGCAGGTTTTGTCACTCTCCGACCAAAGTTCACTGAAGAAGATCAAAACTGTACTTCACGTTTGATAAACCTCGTCATGAATTCCCTCTTACCTTTGCTGTTTTGCTTCCACCACAATAAAATCAAACTTCCTGCACAGCTCTTTCTCTCTCAGTGTACTTTGAGACCAGTTTACCACGAAAAATCTGTTTTCTGCTTAATTCGCTAGCTTATTACACACCAGTCTACCGTTGTTTACAGTGCTGTAAAAAATGACCTCCTCCAAGAAAATCTCATTTTTGCTGTTCAAAACCAAAGAAATGTAAACGTTTACAACTGATGCAAAACGCTCAGCTGTGTCTGTAATAAAACCTCTGTAACTTTGCTCTGCTTCACCTCAGCAGCATCAGGTAATGTTCATATGTTGATTCGTGGTTTTGTCATATGCTATAAATAGCCAGGCCAAGAAAATCTCCTTCATGTTTTTCTGTGTTTTACCCTCAGTTACTTTGACACAAAGGCATCTGCTGTGATGAAGTCTCACAAGTGTCAGCTTTGTTTTTATACATAGATATAAAATGTGGATATGTAGTGGTAAATGATCATATATATAATATTTCTGACTGAGTCCTAATTGTCACGGTCTGGCTGGGGCAGACCGTATGTGTTGCAGGGAAGGACTCAAGCGCAGACCAAAACGTGGTGTGGATTAACAAAACAAGCCGTTTAATAAGGCAAGAAACAAGGGTACAAAATAATAGGGCATGGGTGAAAACTAAACAATAACCTAAACTGGGTGAACTAATAACAAAACATGAAAAAACCTTAACCATAATGAACTGACACGGGTACCTGGAGATGAGACATGGATGAAATACAATGGGTGAAATACAACAGACGACCTGACAACGAATGACTGAAGGCACACGGACTAAATAGACACAGGAGGATAATCAGGAAAGTGGCAACACATGGGGAACCAGCAGACACACATGAACATAACGACGTGACACTGGGAGAGTAAAACTGAACACGATGAACACAGACACACCAGACCTCTTCACAATAAGACAGGAAACACAGTGAGATATAAACATGACAACCTGAACTGACAACATAAGCCACAGACATGAAATACATGGAAAGCAGGGGAGACTTAACAAAGTGGAAACACGAGGGGGAAAATAACTAGAAACACCTAGGCATGATAGACTTAACATAGTGGGAACACGAGGGGTAAAATTAACTTGTAACAACTAGGCATGATAACGATAAACTTAGGAAACCTGAAGGCTACATAACTAAACACAAAACGCTGGGTCAACGGACCCAGGATCATGACACTAATTGAATCGAATCAGAATACCCAGCCCTGCTTCACTCTATGACAAGTAGTATTTCGAATTTTAAATGTCAATATTTAAAATTTATATAGATTAAAATTAACTCAAATGTAAAAAACCTAAGAAAGTCAGCTACAGATTTTAAAACTTTTTTGTACAGGGTTGTAAACATTTAATCGTGGGAGTCTATGGGGAGGCAGTCTGGGCCCTTCCTTGCTGGATTCATTTTTCAGCTGTGTAGGCTGCTGCATGAGGGGTGTTGTATTTTTTTTCAAAGTCAAGTGAAAGGTCCAATCAAAGAAAATATTGATAAGGCCAGGGCGGGTATTACTTATTAAAACATTAAACCATGAGATTTAACAATTTTGAGATGCCAGGAGGGACTATAAAACAGCGAATATCAGCTCATGCTTCTGGTTTGAGTCTGGGTGTGATGATATGAGCGTGTTTGTGTGTTCCTTGGAAACAGATGAAAAGTCAACTAAGATGTAATAAGCTAACTGCGAGGGAGTCTTAAAGTCTTTGGTAGCAAGTCGGGGTCTTGTTTCAAAGTGCAGAATCTGCCGTAAGCCCCCACAGACGCAGACTAAACACAGCATTGGCCCTATTGTTGTTCTGCACTGTTACAACCCTCCCTGGAGATTTAGCAGGAGCCATAACCCTCTGCTGCCGCGACAGGCAGCCAATAGCCACGCTGCTTGCTAATGACCCAGCCACAGAGGTCACACCACAGCCTGATCACAAGAATTTTTACAGCAGTGGATTGGAAAATGATGGGATTTGGGCTTGTTTTTTTGACAGTTTTCAGGTAAGCCAGTGAAACACTGAGGAGTTCCACTTGCTCTCACAGCATAAATACAAAGTGGAGGCAGGAATATGGCACAGTTTCCCGTTATGGCAGACTTACATTTAGTGATAATCAGTTCAGCATGTTACCATTTCTAACCATTGTGTTTTAGGAGCTGGACAAAGTGTTACACGTCATTTTTTTCCTTTTTTCCATGTAATACACGACTAGTCACTCCATCTCCGTTCTTTTTTTTCTCATCCGTTTCCATCATGTGTCGTTCTGTGGTTTGAAGACCGTGTACACACAAAGTAGCCATTACGGGAAGGAAAAGAAGCAAGTTTACTGGAAGAGGAGGCCCATTACTGAAAGCATAGAGTTGGATCACAGGATAGGTTGAAGGTCAAACAAACCCTACGTGTTTGTTCCGTCCATTATGGTGGACATATGGGATGGTTACACAGGCATTTGTATATATTTGACATGTCATCTCCACCTGGGTCTGGGTTTCATCGCCATCTTGCAGTGGCTGAGTCACAAATGCACCATGTTAGCATAGTGATTACCTATCATTATGCAGCGCTCCGGTTTCAGTAAGACTACTCGGTCAAGCATCCGATCTGGGTGTTTACTACTTGTTAACGCTGACTTCTATTTTCCATGTCTGGGGTGAACACAAATCCCTTCTGTCAACAGTTCAACTGCTTTCACTTGAATGAAGAAAGATAGTAAATGTGGCATAACTTAGACTTCTGAAGGAATGGTCACAATTTTAGAGGTTAAAATGACTTTAAAGTATTTTAAAAGTATTTTTATGCCAGAAAAGGTCAAATGGCTGTATTAAAGCTAAAACGGGTCACAGCAGTAAACCCCATGAAAATTTTCACTCACCATTGCAGTTTATTCTTAGGTTTATAGTGCATTTACTGGAGGTTTGTAGTTAATTGTAGTTAATTTCCTTGGTCGGACACCCGCATGTTCAGTGTTCTAGTGCTCTGTTACTCGTGCTTATCAACTTTGTTTATAGCCACAGCAGGCGTCTGTTGTGAGAGAAAAACACCAATAAACCCACTGTAACCTCCCTTAATTACAGCCTACCAAACAGCAGATCAAATTAGCGACTTGCTGGCAAACAGGCTATAAAACTTACCACCAAAGCTTGATATCTTTCTCAAGAGGTGACAGAGCCCAACGAATCAGAGCTAAAATGAAGAAAGTGTGACTAATGAACTTCTGTGGTCCACAAACACAGCCATACATCATACGTACAATATTTACAATACTTGTTACCTTGAAAGTGAGATTTGGATAGATTACATGGAACCAAAAGTCTAAAAATAGTTTAAACAGGTCCCTAAATGGGAAACGCTACACAAAAACAGCAACCGATGGTACAGACTTCCACTCAGTGCAGCCAAACGTGCCTGGGCATGAGAGATGGCCAGTTATTTAGTGAAATATGTCCCCTTAGTTATAATTTTTCCATCTTTAGTTTGTGGTGATAACACTGTGGATTGCACATGTCAACTAATTGGAACACTGATAACTTTTTTGTGAATGTTTTATATATTTGTGTTGTCACTAGACCAGAATTATTCAGATTATCAACACAGTTTGACATCTTCATGTTACAAATGTGTAATTTATAGAACATTTAAATGAGATCATTTTTTGCATGTTAAACTAGAAGATTTAGGAAACATAAAAAAATGGAAAAGTAATATTTTGTACCTTAGCCGGGTTTCACGTCTTATACAGCTTGTTAAACAATAAAGTCAAACATATTAGGATTTAAGCTTTACTATAAAATGTTGGACATTAGAGTAACACATAATATCTCTTTTATTTATTTAATAACATTTTTTGCTTTTTTGGTCAAATTGGGGTTCAAATTTTGGGTTTACTGATTTTGGCAGAGGTCTTCATGTGGTGATTGTATTGATATCCACAATTAATGTCTACAATTACTGATCTCTTTAAACTACAGATATGCTAAAATGGATAAAGGATAATGCAATTCTATGGCTTAAATCAACAAAGATTAGATATTCAATAGACCTCATGCTGTTAATAAATATGTGGATGTAGATGAAGCAGGTAAACTCGTAAATGGAACATTTTCAAATTTCAGGCTCCGCCCACCGTCTACAGCAGCAGCAATAGCAGGGTAATAGCTGCTTTCTGAGCAACTATGGAACTAGCTAGTTACTTGAATGAACGTAATCAGCACTTTAACTTTGAGTAGAAGGATGTAGAAAAGGCCTATAAGACTAAACAAGGCTCAGAATCCCGACAGTATTTGTGGTTGTGTACTCAAATCTTGTGCTCAGCAGCTGACTCCTGTATTTCATTACCATCCATTATCATTTTAATAAATATTTACAGCCACAGCATGTACCTAATGCATCAAAGCATTCTTTACTCCCTATTCCTGCATCTACACAGCAAATTCAAAAGTGTTAAATGTTTTGGTGTTAATAGTCTTCTTGCAAAAGTAGAGTTAATTTTACTCTAAGCAGAGTCACATTCTTTTAATGTAACTCTGAGGTGTAAAATGATAGTAGTTAAAATCGAGTGTTAAAAATGAGTGTTTCTCTGTCAAATCTGGAGGTGTTACAATGGAAACATTAACTCTTGACCTCTTAACTCTGAACTCCTAGAGGGGCTATGACACCAACAGAGTAAATTCACAGACTCCGCCCCCAGCACGGCTCCAATCGAAGCTGAAGTGAAGCCGTTTCAGAACATTTTGCTCTACATATTTGAGTTGTTTGCCATGCTTGGTAAGTCATTTTTTCAAAGATTGTTTCAATTATTATTATGAGCTTTTACTTCTGTGGCTCTTTGGAGTTGAGACAAAGCTGTGTGAAAGGCATTAGCCATGTTGCTCGCTGATAGCATAATATTCTGTTTTAGCTAGCTGAAAGGTATTGTTTGCGGGCAAATACCACAGCCTTGAAAAAAAGCTTGCATGTGAATTTTCAGTCAAACTTTTGGTCAAATACACCTAAAACAATGTCTAGAATGTGAAATGTTGGTATAATGGTGCTACTTGAAGCCTGAAAACGATCGCCCATAAAAAAACGAGCAAACAGCAGTAGCAGACGTCCTGACTGGATTCTACGTTAGCATAGATCCCTCCAGAGTTTTGTGCACACGGTTTAGGTAAAAATGAAAAAGGTTGAGGTTTTACATTTAGTTCAGTATTACCTGTTGCCTGTGTCCTTGTCTTTTGGGAAAATACTTTACACAAGTAATGGCTCAAAGAGGATTCCTTTTTTTTTTTTACTGTGCTGCAATTGTTTACTGGATTATTTGTGCCATTAATTAGTGTCAACTAATTTTTATTCAATCTCCGCACAGGATATGCTTGTGAAGATGGAATATGGGGGAGAGCAGAAGTGCGTTGAAGTTCCACAAAGGGATGAATGAAGGACATGCATATTGTATTGAAGAAATAAGTGATGAGAATGCTGTTATTTGCATTTACCATGTCAGACCTTTTGATAAACAAAATTCTAATGAAAGTGAGAACATGTATACTGTTACATCTTTCAGAAAATGTTTTGAAATTGTGGTGCACAGTTCAGAATAAATGTTTTTCAAAAACCATTGCATCTTTTTAGTAAATGTTTATTTCCAAAAGAAATTTCTAGAAGTTCAGAACAGTAAAATTCCCGCTTTTTAGAATGAATTAGAAGATAACTCTTACGTAGTTAAACTAAAATACTCTTTGAGAGTTAATATATAAACTCTTAACACCAAGTGTTAAATTATCAACTCCAGACAGATTTGGTGTTTAACACTAAATCAGAGTTAACGTACCAACTCTCCAAAAAGAGTTAAATTAACACTCTCTGGTGTGGACCCATATAGACACTTTAATAGTGTTGAAATCAAATCCGACAGTGTTAATTTGGACGTGCTGGATTTGCTGTGTAGTTATTCCAAAACTCTGTAGACAGCGATATAAAGTCAGACTGAGGATGTGCTTGACCCCATGCAGTTTGCTTATAGGCCACACAGACAAATAGAAGATGCTACAGTGACCTTGTTGAACCTGATAAACATCTGGAGAGAAAAGGTTCTCATGCTTAATTACTGTTTGTTGACTTGTCTTCAACTTTCACACAAGTCAGCCTTGAATTTTAATCAAAGGCATACAGGTGGAGACATGGAGAAGGATTTATATCTAGCCTGAAGTAGAGAAGTAGTAGAGATGGAGAGGAGGCAGGCAGAGACAAAAGAAATCCCGAGATGAAGGTTTGATGGCTATCAAATTCCAGGAGCAGGAAAGCGGAAATCAAAGGGGAAGTTAAATGGATGATCTGAAGAAACACTGTCACAGCCCTTTAGGGTTTAAGGGCTTTGGAACTAAGAGGATGACGGTGGAAAGAAGTGAAGAACAGGCTGCAGGTGATCAGTGACCCACTTGTGGAACAGAAAGGGTAGAAGTGGCTGCATAGCTGATGAAGTAGCCACTGGATACAGCTGAGAGTTTGAATCACATCTGAGAGTTTTTGTCTGCTAAACATTAAAATTCTTGGCAGGAACCACCTGCAATAAAATAAAGAGTAAATAAAGAGTATTGGAAGCCAGGAGTACAACAAGAAGAGGAAATATTCTAGAAAATTCTGATTGCTCTATGGAGGGCCAGTACCTTCCCCTGGCACACATACTTTTGCAAAATGCTGTCGCTAAATGCTGTATGCTAGTTCAGCACAGCTCCCCCAGAGGCCTCAGGGCATCAAAAATCCGCTTTGATATCCATCAGAGATATTCGGTCTTGCTGCTGTCACCTGAGAAGGCATTACAAAACCAATCAATTTACTGGAAGAGTTCAAAGTCCCCCAAATTTATTATTTTAATAATGATTTTAATGTCTGTGTAATGAATAATGTAACCTGTATCAGGCAGCTTTGAAAAATAAAACAGTACATAATAACGGTAAATGAAAACACATCGATGATGAACATTATTGTATTCAGGCACCACATTTTTACAATGAGATTAATAAAAGTAGGTGAACTTTATCACCATGTAGAGTTTAATTTATTAACTTCCTCATGTAACACAAGCTACCTCAGTTGAGAGATTAAAAGAATAAATCTCTTGTGTAATGGCTAAAGGGGATTCTCCCAAAACACTAGTAGGAAGGCATTAATAAGACAAAGAAGCTAGGATAAAAAAAGGAGGACATGAACAAAAAAAAAAAGGGGGAAAAAGTGCTGCTCTGTTTTATTTTCTCGCTAAAGTCCTAGCCTATTAAGTATTATTATTTTTGGATGTTGCGTGACCTTATACCAGCAGTACCTCCGGCTTGGTCGTGTGTTCCAGCAACACTGAAATCCACACAGAAAAGCCAGCAGATCCAAAATAGAACCCAGGACTTAGTGACTGTGAGGTGGCAGAGCTAGCCAGTAAGTCTTCCTGGCGGCAGATTCGATTCATAAAAAAAACATCAGGCAAATCATTTTGGGGACAAGACAATGGATGTCTTCTGAAAACCTCGTTATGGCCCTCAGACCTGTCTGCGTGCTCCTTGCTAACACTCAGACACAACCATGCGTAAATACATGAGACACTACACAGATATATAACATCTGCTTCTCATTTTGGTTATGAGTTGCGTGGGATGCTAGGGAGAAAGGGGGGCAGAGATCCTGAGAGAGTTTCCGAAATGCTGGATACGCTTTCAGATGAACACATCTGAGAGTCTAAAATAGGAACGACATCTAAGATCATATCAGAATCCAGATCAGCATTACTGCTAAACAGGTTAAGACATACAGGAGATTTGTCTTGGTATTTTGGTGCTTAATGATGCTCCATAAGGTATGCAAAAATTATATAATACTGCAAGTACTGCAAACAAACAGAATATGTCAATATGTGTATAACATACACAGACTGGCGAGCCCTGCGACAGACTGGCGACCTGTCCAGGGTGTACCCCGCCTTTCGCCCTATGACAGCTGGGATAGGCTCCAGCGCCCTCCGCGACCCTGAAAAAGGATAAGCGGAAGCGAATGGATGGATGGATGGGACATATATAGATATCTGTTTTACAGAGTGTAAAAATGTCCACAGTATTCAGTCTTAACATATGTGCAGAGGGTCAGAAAAATGTGCCATTATCTAACCCATAGAGATAGGTGTTATGATTGCATTCTTGCCATGCATCCATTTATCTGACGTATATTTATGTCTGAGTTGCAGAGGCAGCAGTCTAAGCAGAGATGCCCCTCTTCCCCTGTCCCTCCAGCTCTTCCGAGGCAAAACTAGCTAGGAGATACAATCTTTCCAGTGTGTCCTGAGAGGGCATCCTCCCCCCATGTAGGGTGTGCTATGGAGCACATAGGTTTTATCCTAGTCAGATGCCTGAACCGACTTAAGTGACACATTTTAATGAAACTGTAATAAAGACAGATGGAAACTGTTCTTGTGCAGGGAAGGTATGTTCGATGTGGACCACAACCTTCTGCAGGAGGAGTCTCAAAATGTATCTGAGGTATCTGCATATTATTAGTGTATTATTAGGTTTTCAAGCAGTGAAAAAAACATGAAATATTCCAGTGATACATACACAAAACCACACAGATGTATAGAAGTTGTATAATCCACTGCATGAACACTTATACCAATCTGGTGCCGGACAACATACTGCACAGTAAGCTAAACCCAGCTCATCAACTGAAATGTACTAAAATTTGAGGTTGCTGAAGAAGAGACAGTTTTATACTTATTAAAAGCTCACAAGGGTGAGGGCTGGAACAGTAAGGTCCCATGCTGTGTTACATTAGCACAAAGAAATGTCCATGGCTGAGAACCAGAATCTCATGCAGCAGATCAAAGACATATTGAGCTTTGAGCTGCTAAAATCAGATGTCCAGCAGCGCCATCAGCTCAGAAGTGTCAGAAACCACTGGGACCACAATACCTCATCTGCAGTCCAGAAAGGAAGTATTTTTTAGTTAAAGATCTGCTGCCTAAAAATCCATTATTCCCCTGCGATGACAAAACCAAAAGGCTCACAACAACACAGGAACTGGGTTTGTTTAAACAATATGGACAGATTTTTAACCATTACCCTATACCGTCGGGGTATATCTTCAGCGACAAAGAAAGAGGTCTGCAACAGATGGCAGGTCCCCACAGAGCCACGATGTCAACGTCAAAGAGTCTGTCTGGGATTACGTAAAGCAGCAGAAGGCGTGTGGAAAACACTGACATGCTTGGAACAACCTGCACAAATATACCTACAGGAATTGCTACGCTTAGAAGGGAAAAGGCTGTCGCTCTAAACTTTGCTTACTTTACAGTAAATCTTCGACTAGTGCCTAAAACAATAATGCACATTGTACATTCACCATCGTATGATGATGTGTCACTACCAGAATTTTAAAGTAATCATGTAACAAAGGGAAATTGTTAAAGGAGCAACACGGATTTGTGGGCTACTAGTTCCAAAGGAGATCACTCATATGCTGTACAGTAATAAGGTCATATCTATATCTTATATATGACACCAATATAGCATTATAATCAGATTTGCCATGATTTAGTAAAATCATATAATTTTAGAGTGAAAAAAAAGAGTGAAAGGTTCTCAATGAATGCTAATAAATGTAAGGGAAATTAAGCTAATGACACCTTCTGAATGAGCAATTGATACAAGACCTCAGTGGATATTCTCCTTTGTTATTGCGTGATTGCTGGCTTCTTGCCTTGTGTTAACGCCTCTTGTTTAGGCTCTGAGCGACTCTTGCATGTGCAGAAACAAATATTTTCCCTTTGGTTTTCCCATTTTTATTGCTATTGCTGCAATCTTGCCATCTCCTCCTTGACTTTAACCAGAGCTCCCAGCAAAATGCGCAGAACTAAACAGAAGAGACTTAAAAACCCCAGCAAGTTTGTTGCTAATGTATGAGATTTATTTACATGAGTCTGCAGTCAAGGATCCAATTGTGTTTGCCGGGCTGCTCTCGTGCTCGCTCATGCTAGCGTTAAGGTCGTCCTGGCTCAGATCTTTCAGTACATGGACCACTGCTTTGTTATATTTAGTGTGCAGAGCTGGCTGCAGACCAGTCCCCATTTACACCCTAATGTTTGGCTACAGACACCATCAGTGCCTGTTTGTGTACATGAGTGCACCCTTTCAATATTCCTGCATATCGCAAGGTTGCCAAGCAAGAACTGTTGAAACGCCGTCCCATTCCCACTCCCCAATCACCCCATTAAGTCTGCGTGCACTGTATCTACATGGCATTTTCTACATGTTAGTTGCTGTGCCGTCAGCTACATATTAACAGTCAGCACTGTGCGTGCATGTGCACGGGTTCATAATGTGTGTGTGTGGTGCATTTTTATGGTTTATGTGGAGTGGCTCAGTTACGCAGTCAGCTGGATTTGCTATTAGACAGCATGTAAAATCTGACCCTGCTGTCTCCAACCTGTTTTCACGTCTAACAGCCTGAGAGCTCCACTTCCAATTGCGTGTCTGCGAGTATGATCTTCATCCTCACCTCCTCTTTTTAATGAGGAGGTGAGGATGTGTAAGAATTTGAAGACATGATGAGGAACACGTCTCAATTTGACACAGAGTAAAAAAGAAAGAGCCTAGGCTGCATTGGCCACCATCAGCTTCTCAGATATGCTGTATTAACTTTAACCCCTTAGCAGTCCTATTAGTCCCCTAAACCATCCAATGTCCCGTGGGCGGTACGTCCGACTGCTAACAGTTTAACCGTGTTTTGAGAATCTCAAATATTATTGAAGCAGTTGCACAGACAGTATTTGCTGAGGGACTATCATCTAGTTATGAAATATTGCAATGGCTTAAACAGGACAAATCAGCCTGGTTCCTAGAGACTGGGATATACAAATATCAGAATGTGTGCGTTTGGGGACAGGCGCCGGCAAACCTCGGCACATACCTGGCTTTGATCCTCACCTCTGGAGGAGACGCAGTGGTGCAGGCATGGAATCTGGCTGCATATATCATCCTTTATTTACTGCCTTATCAGACCTTTCCCAGTCGTAAAGCACAGAGCAGAAAGTTCATAAAGTCATCAAATGAGTTTATATTTGGAGGAATCCAAGAATCAGATGCTGGCAAATACAAATGACACGAGATTCACTTGCACGCTTTGTTCTAGTTGGTTTTCCCCAGCGACGAATACATTAAAAAAAAAATTTATTGCTCTGTTACCTAAATGTATGACTCATACATTCTCAGTTACTTCTGCTGCGCTACTGTTCTCCCTGTAAAAAAAACAACAACTTCGTTTTATAGAGATGTATAGTTTGTGTTTGTGTTATATTTTATAGTAATATGAACAGGGTTAGAGTTATAGAAAAAAACTCCTTAATGTTTCTGATGTTATCCTTCTTTTGGTGCAAAAATTGTGCTCAAACACAAAAAACGCAGAGTGTTAAGCAGGAGGCCTGAGGAGCTTACTCCATGTTGGTATTTTTCACTTTTTGGAATTAATAAGACAGAAAAAACCCTCAAGACTGTAAGATAGCAGATAGTGATGTGCGATATCATTGACTTCAATTCCGATACGATATCAAGTAAAATTCGGGGTGGTATCGACGATACTGATCCGATACCGATACTTTGAACAAAAATGTAATCTGTATTTCAAATTATAGCTTCATAATGATTACAGGACATCAGACTACTTGTTCTTATTACTTAAAAATGCAGAATTATCATATAGAAATAAAAAAACTGAAGTTGTGCACTATTTCAACACGCTGCCACCTGCAGCACTGCGACACATTTATACAGCCGTATTTCGCACATGACTATGAAAGGCGGAAGAGGAAGTAGTTCCTTCCAAGTTAGACAATCCAAATGATATAGCTTCTTTCCACTCTGTTCCTGTTAATGATAAACTACAAATTTACCCCAGAATACTAAAATATTTTAATATGAGAATCGATTCTAGAACATAAAGTACTGGTATCGAAGGAATCGATATTTCACCACTAATAACAGATTAACAACAACACATCCTGTTTTTGTGTGTGTGTGTGTGTGTGTGTGGGGGGGGGGGGGGGGGGGGTTGTTTGTTTTTACATTTTTGGCTCTTTTGAAAATAAATGCATTTGCAAAAATATTATATTTTTTTAACCCTAAAAGTTAGGATAAATCAGATTTCACTTTTCCTTTAATTTTACTCTCTTCAGTTTTTTTTTGTGTGAAATCAAAGGGAAAATTCTATGACTGGCCTTAATATCCCTTCCCAAATGTTTTCTCTTGCCTTGCAGGTAAAATTATTTTAGAAATACATAATAATCGACTTTTATGACCATTCTGATAACCAGAATTCTCCCATTTAACTGTTTCACATCACACACACACACACACACACACACACACACACACACACACACACACACACACACACACACAACACACATCTATGAGACTGGGACTGAAAAGACCACATGAATGAACGTTGATGTGCCATATCGAAGCTAACTGATGTTGTCACCGGCCTCTCCTGCCTGGACAAAGTGCTGCGTGTGACTGTGATTGTATGTGTGTGTGTGTATAAGCAGTAAGACCCATTAGTGTGCCGTAATGGGAGGGGATATTGGTGGTATATAGGTGTAATTACCTCGAGCTAACATGGAGCTCAGGCCGCGTGGCGCCTCCAACACAAATATGAACTGCAGAACATAGATATCACTTTGTCCTCTTTTACCGCTTGACCTGGGGGAGAAAGTTCAACAGTGACTGCAGCTCTGAGAGTGTATGTTTATGTGTGTGTGTGTGTGTGTGTGTGTGTGTGTGTGTGTGTGTGTGTGTGTGTGTGTTGGTAGGAGAGGAGAGCCTTGGGAAATAAAGATCCCAAAGAGAACGCCAGAGGAGAAGGGGCAGAGAAAAGTGTAGGTGTGTTGGACAATGTCTGCGCTGACTGTTATCTCCTGGCTCTGCTCCTGTTCTTCTCCTCGTCCGTGATAATCTGCAGAGCATTTTCAGAATGGGCTGTTCCCATCACCAATCTGCCCATCGATCCACATCTCTGGCACGCTGCGTACAACGCCCCCACCCTCTGATCTTTTTCCTTCCTTTCCTCTATCCATCAATCTATCTCCACCTCCTCCCTGACACAGCGGTTGTACATCTCACTATTGTATTTTCTTTATGAGAACATCTGTTTAGCTTACTAGTTCAACCCTTGGTCTTGAAAAGTTTCCAATAAAGTCTGAAGTCGGCCTCCATGTGGAGCACTACCATTGTGCTGACTGCCTGACATTTCGGGGAGGCCACAGAGTGCCCACTGCCAAACTTTGCAATAAAGCGATTGAAACTGTACCAACTAGTAAGGCTTTTCAGGTGATGTAACATAGACTGAGGAAGACTTATTGGGGTTCTCAGTTCTGTGTATAATTTGCTTATAGTAGCATTTAACAAAACATTATAAATAGATGACTGGAATCTCATGAAAATGGGCCGAAATTCTCAAGTTTGTAGATGAGAACAAAGCCCAGACTGGCCTCATTTCAATCTCTTGTGTTTCTTGGCCCAAGTAGATTTTTGTGTGGTCTCTCTCAAAATTGGTTTCTTTGTAACAGTTTACATGAAGACCTTATTCACCTAGTCTTCACCGAGCAGCTGATGTGTGAGTTTCAACTTTAATTTTAATGATTTGATTTGAAAAGAGACCGTGTACAATATTAACAAAAATGTTGCCATTTGATGCGTTACACCACAGCATCTGCAGTCTCTTGGCAAGTTATTATTCATTTTGTCTGGTAAGTCTTTTCTGGTTTAAGTCTGTTCCTTTTTTTGTTTAGTCACTAGCCAAAATGTTGCATCCCATTTATTTTCACACCTCCTAAGACCCAAACTCTTTCATGGCAGGCATTTTTAATTTCCCTTTGCTATTTGGCTTTATAGTGTTTGAGAGAACACTATAAAGTCACAATTGAGTAATGATGTGCAAAACTCTAAAATTGGTGCCTGAACACAGCAGCATTTTTCCTGGTTACAAAAACAAAATGAGAAACAACAATTGTGCCCCTTTGAGCAATATGGCTCATTTGAAAGCGCAAAATTTAGGTTTGTGGTCTAGACAACCCATAATGTGATGTCCCCATATGTGGACACCAGGTCCTAAGAGGTTAAAGACAGATGTATCTTGCTAATCCTGCTAGCTAGAGCTACTATTACCTGACAACTCTTCAGGTCTACTCTTTTGTCTAAGGAAATGAAGGGAAAAAGGAAACACTCCCGTTTACCGGGAAGAAACTGCCGACAGAGTCAGGCTCAGGGAGGGGCAGCCATCTGCCTCGACTAGTTGGGGGTGAGGGGAGGGAGACAGGACAAAAGACACACTGTGGAAGAGAGCCAGACATGAATAATAACTAAAGATGAAATATAGAGTGGAGTATAAACAAACAGTGAATGAAAAAAGTGAGTGAAGAAGAAACATTCAGTGCATCATAGGAAGTCCCCAACAGCCTACACCTACTGCAGTGTAACTAAGACAGGATTCAGGGTGACCTGATCAGCCCAAACGAAATGGTTTATCAAAAAAGGCAGTTTTAAGCCTAATCTTAAAAGTAAAGAGGATGTCTGTCCCTTGAATCCAAACTGGGAGGTGGGGCCTCCAATTTCTACTTTTAAATATCCTGGAAACCAGAAGTAAGCCCACAGTCTGAGAGCAAAATGCTCCATTGGGATAATATGGTATTATGGCTTCTTTAGGACAACATGTGAGGAGAAGGATTTTAACCCTGTAAGAACCAACCCATCATAAAATAGCAACTGAGATGTTTATTGACCCTTATAACAAAACCAACTTTTTTTTTTTTTGCTATATCATGTTGTGTATGACATATTTTTTTTATATTTTTTTTGTATCACATTTAATACACTGGGTGTTTTTGGCAACTTTTTGTTAACAGCAAAGTTAATTTTAGACAAAAAAGAGTTTGGTCCATAATATTTTGAAATTATGGCAAGTAATGATGATATTGATGAGATAGATGTATCAAACTCACGTATAGATGTATCAAACTCACGTATCAAATATCATACAAAGGGCATTATAGGGTTAATTTTGCTTCAGGTAGCCAGTGAAGAACAGTCAGTATGCAATAAATATGCTTGATATAAAGAAACTGTTCAATTTAACAGTTAGTAGGGTTGTATTTGTGCATGTAGTGCTTGTAGTCAGGTGGATTCTCACCAACCGATTGGGAAATACAGATTTTTCTCCTTATGGTTGCCAGGTGGTTGCAAACCTTTCTCTAAACCTTTCCTTACTCACTTACATTATCACCATGACTGTCACAAGTCTAAAGCACGAAGAATTTACCGTCTCAGTATGAGTTACCATCTTGTTAACCTGTTTTGCATTGTTTAAGGCTGCAATAGGATAGCGTGTCTTTTCCATAACCTTCTTCTGGAGGGCACCACAACTGTAATGATTCCAGTTTGGCTTGTAAAACGATCAAATGGTCCCATTAACAAAATAAGGGAGTACACCTTGTTTTGCATGCTTCATCTTTCAACATATTTAAACCTACTGTTTCTATGATACAGCATCTATAATTTCTTTGGACTTGCTATTCAGTATGCACTAAACATGGCACATTTCCCATTTAGTATCAGCTATGCTCATAAGAAACATGCCTGGCTCATGGTGTTGCTGTGGTGGACCTCAGAGCATGACAGTTACCAGTTACCTCGGTTTGGCTGTGCAGGAGTGTTAGACTGCAACGAAGCCAACTTGTTCTTGGAACAGAAAAGTTTTAAGTTCGCTCCTAGGGAAGTTGGTGAGCAATGTTTTTTCCTCAATCAACTGGAGGCGATTTAGCATTTGTGTGCAAAGAGGACATTTCTGTTCGCATTGACGCATTTAGATGGGCTGGCCTGTTACCAGGTGTGAAACTGTTTAACTGTAAAGCAGGACGATGCTAAGAACCAACATGTGGGCTGATTCTTTGTACTCCTGAAAATTCAGGTTAAGAACAACAACAGCAGGGGAATGGAGGAGGAGGAGGAAGAAGACAGGATGGGGCTAGAGTGTGGTGATGTCATGCTGGTGGGTTAGGACATTTTATCACACATGGTTTCTATATCAGTGATCCGCTGTTTGTCTGAATGAAAGAGGAGGACTGGGCGAGCTTTAAGATCCAGCAACACGTGCAGATACATGCTGACCAATGGCTTTGATTTGAACTGTGGCTGGCACTATGTTTTCAGATTTTCTTCAACATTTCTGTATTTATTATCACACTTGGACTTTCATAGCTTTCCCCGTATCAAGCATCACTTTGTAGAGGTAATACAATTCTGGATTCCTCCACTCTATGACATGATGACAGAGCTCGAAATGTGCAACAGCAGCAAATGCATTCATGTTCTTGCAGAAGTGTTGGATCTGTATTACAGCTGTATTGTGCAATGGTACATAGTGACTCTGTTTTACAGGAATAGTTAACCAATCTGGAACATTTGCATTAATTGCTTTCATTCTTACATAACTAGATCTGCTGTTCTCTTATATAGTAAGTTCTGCTCTGCAGCTGGGATAGACTAGATTAGTTTAGCATAAAGACTGCAAGCAGGTGTAAACCACTCCCCTGTGAAAGTTCAAAAACATCACTACAATTAGGAAGAAATTTCAGAAATGACAAGTGAACACTGTTTCACAGTTTCCTGATGTTTACATATCGTTGTGCTGTCTGAGTTTTAAGTGCCTAAACATGTAAAACTTGAGGTGAACGTATGTAAAGATTCCCTCTGCAAGTCAAAAGCCCATCCATTCATCCATCTCCTGGTTTGTCACTACATCATTTTAATTGTTTTCCCTAACAAAGTGATTTTGTTGTTGAGGTTTTTTGGTCACATGACTGCAACTCAATGCATTTAGGTTTGTAGATGAGGTCAAGACAACTTGTTGAAGTTCAAACTGAGCATCAGCATGAGGAGGAAAGGTAATATATGCAATTCTGAACGTGGCATGGTTGTTGGTGCCAGATGAAGCAAGCTTTATTCGTCACATACACGATCATACAGAGTGCAACATGCAGTGAAATGTTTAGTGTCCAAACTGCGGCCATAGCCGTGCCATTCCAGGGCTTGGGTTTTAGCATGGGGGGGTCTATTCAGGACCCTTACTGGATAATGGGTGGGAATCGAACTTGCGACTCCCACGCCAAAGGTGTGTAGGTGTGTCCAAAGGTGTGTAGTCCTACCACAACACTATCCAGCTGCTACTAGATGGGCTTGCCTGAGTATTTCAGAAACTGCTGCGCTACTGGACTTTTCCCACAGCCATCTCTAGGGTTTATAGCGAAAGGCCCAGAAAAGAGAAAACTTTGAGTGCGCTGTTGTTCTCTGGGCAAAAATGCCTTGATGATGGCAGCACTCAGAAAACAATGGCTAGGCTGCTTTAATAGAAAGTTATCTCAGATAACCACGTGTTTCGGCTAAATTATGCAGAAGAGCATAAATGTGCATCTCTGAATGCACATCAAACCTGAAAGCAGATGGGCTACAGCAGCAGAAGATCACCTCACACTTCCTGTCAGCTGAAAACAGGAAACTGAAACTACAATTCACACAAGCTCTAAAAATTGGACAATAGATGATTGGAAAAATGCTGAATCTTTTAAATGAGTCCAAGCTTCTGCTTTAAAACTTGCAGAGTAGGATTAGAAAGCATGGATCCATACTGTCTATTATCAGTAGTTTAGGCCAGCGGTCCCCAAACCCCGGTCCATGAGTCATTTGGTACTGGACTGCAAAAGTTGAGGCTCGGGTGTGAAATTCAAGGTTTTCAGAGTTTTTATCGGTTTTTAGCGTTATTTTTTAATCGATTTTATCGTTAACTCTGTTTCCCTGGGTCATTTCCCGTGTGTTATGAATAAATCTTCTTTTTTTTGGTACCGGTACTGGTTTTATTTTGTTATATTTGTCCGTGACACCTTAAAGGCCAGTTCGTGAAAATATTGTTGGACATAAACCGGTCCGTGGCACAAAAAAGGTTGGGGACCGCTGAGTTAGGCCATTGGTGTTGGTGTAATGTTGTAGGGTAGAGAATGCTGGAATGTTTCCAGCATATTATTGAATCTTTACCAATAAGAATAGTAAAGGAGTTCTGAAAGCAAAAGACGGTCACACCCAATATTAGCTATGTGTACTTAAAAAAGTAGCGAGCTTCAAGTTAGGAATGTAGAGGCGCAATCAGAGGAATAAGTGCTCAAAAAGACAGAAGCTAGCCGAAGCATCAGGGCAGCATCAGGGCAGCATAAAGGACAGCGGTTTTAGGGCTATTTTTTCCCTTTCTTTGTGAAATGCTATGCTAACTGCCTTCCGTTTTATAATTAACAAATATGACATTGTTATCATTCACCTTTTATTGCTCTTAAGACAAAGGAAAAATCCAATTCCCAAACTACTAAGGGGTTCTGACAATGACGTGTCATTTGTTTTAGCATATTTGTTGTACACATTTTTATGTACACATAACTTCTTCTACTCTTGTATTAACTATTGTGATACTATACGCCTGGTGACTCTGGCACATCCACCTGCGCAGCTCTGAGACCAGCGAACAGGGGGCCAACCAGGGTGCAGATACAAACCAGAGAGACGGAGGGACGGGCAAGGCTGTTTTCAATCACCCTCCTGTGCGATCTCTATTACTCCTCTGCCTGTTTTTGTCATCCCAAGATGTCATTACTCAGTTTCAACACGCTACGGACTCTGTGCACAAATTTGTGCGCCTGTAACTCATATTGGTGCACACATGGGTCCAAGAGTGGAGGATATCTCATGGCCTCTGCGATTCAAAAAAAAGTGATTAGTGATATTCATGATGGGGTCCCCCCAAAAACAGTGTGGTGCAGAAGAGATATATGGCTCGAGTGAGATGGTTGGATTGACTGCAGGAATGAATGTTACTAATATTTCTAAGAAGACAACTGATTTTCATTTCAGTAACATTTGAAAAATCCTGCTGTAATCTGTTTTCTTTTTAAAACTCAGTTCACATTTTATGAAAGCTGATGATGCTGCTTCACTTTCTTAATCCTCTAATTTAATTACCACTGCACATTTGCCACGCTAAAGTCAGACAAGGACAAAGGTTGTTCCGGGTGAGGTTTATTTCAAGGCCACATCTCGAACCCCACAAACACACAGGTGCTCATATGAATAACCTATTCTCTGACTCGTGCTTCATAAAAAGCAGTTGGGAGTTTCCTAGCATGTGGAAGGAAAGGTTAGACAAACCAGCTGACCTTCTGTTTCCTCAGCTACCAGTGTTTACATAACCAACATACTCCTGTGTTCATGTATGTGCAATCACAGGGGCCACCGCCCCACCCCGGCAGGCTTTATCTGCAGCAGAACAAATCAATCATGTGCATTCATGTGTGCGTGTCTGCGTGCCTCTGTGTTTTCTTGAATATGCATCTGTAGCAATCATTTCCCCCCGGTTTTTGAATTATGGATTAACATATTAGTAAGGCGAACGATTATGAAGTTGGGCTGAGCGTGCTCTGTGCAATTTTAAGGTTCGGCGTGTCAGCGCAGATTTGAATTAAAGCGTTTAAAAGAAATGAAAGCAAATTAGCAAGCAGGGCTCATTAGCTTTCTCTTCTAATCAGCTATGGAAGCAGACGAGCCAAATAATAATCCCCGTCCTTCATCCTCCTCGTGTCTTTCATTTATCAAACCCGATTGTGTGTTGCTCAACGTCACCCTTCGTGGCTTTGGCAGTCAAATTTTGGGCTATTGGCCGTTCCTGGTTTCTAGTTTCTGCTAAATTAGAAACAATAAAACAGACAGTTCAGCAGTGTTGCTGTTTATTTTGTGCAGTTGCACTGCGAAACGGATGCTGAGGTGGAGTCAGTAAGTGGTGCCAGTGAAGACAACTGGAGAGACTTTGGACTAATTTCGAGGATAATTCCAGCTTATACATGTGATTTTTTTTTTGCAGCTCTGTAGGTTCCACTACATTAGTTCTGATCATCCCCATTGTACAGGTTCTGGCAGCATCGCCAGCCAACAAATTTCCAAATAAACATGATTTTAACATGAATCATTTTAAAGTTTTGTCTCTAGGTTTCACTGGAAATAAACAAAGGAAGGAAGCACGTGAAACCTGAATTATAGCGTGCTCAGTTTGACCAGTCATCTCTGTGCAGTTACATGTGGGGCAGTAGATCACCTTCTGCTCAGTCAGCATTTGTGTGCAAAGAAGAAATGATAGAGAGATTGTGGCGAATGAGGGTCTGCAAGGAAAAAACGACATTTCTCATGATGAGTATTCTGTTGAAAGCAAAGCTCCAGTTTTCTTAGCGGTTCCTAAGACAGATTTATTTTTGGTTTTGGACTTGCAATGTGGGGTAACACATTTGCTTTACATACAAAGACTGGAAGGAGAAACTATCTTAATTTCATTTATACAGTGCCAAATCACAAAAACAAGATAAAGTCACAAGCTAAAGATGCTTTTTAAGGTGAAAACCCTAAAATAATACAGACCGCTGTGTGCAAGCACTTTGAGTCTTACTGCCTCGTTTCAGACGCATTTCCTTTTTTGGGGGGTTGAATGGGGTAAATGTTATGTGTCAAGCAAGGCTCTTAACTTTGAATAAACCAACTTGGATTTTTTAACTTAGCCCATATTTTACTTGATGTTAGCCATATTAGACCGACCTCATGGCACATTTGCTAGCACCACAACTAAGTCATCAGTGCCATAAGTAGCCAAGTTGTGTCTGCTGTCTGGGTTTTCCTGGAACATTTGCATGTTTTGAGTTAAGAAGGGGAATAAATTTAATATTCAAGGGTCAAAAACCAGAAACAGAAAAGCAAACTAACGGTTTCCAAAATACAATTTCATCTTGATTCATAAATAACAGTCACAGAGAAGTTAAATGATCATACATAGTATATTTATGAACCATCCTTCATAACCAAATTCCACCAAAATACACAGTAGCACAGTCTTGATATTTATGTGGTTAGTAAAAATAAATTGTAAAATTCAAGCAAACATTTCTAGCTAAACGTCTAGTGCTGTAGGATTCTGACAGATGAATAGCTACTTTGTAACATGGGACTGACGCTGCTAACCCTATCAATATTACACCCGGTCTATTACTACCACGCATTGCTTGCTAATCATTGACGGTTCAGTGGCGTATTTTCTTTTTCCAAACGTTTCTGTGTTCCTTTTTGTTGTCATAGAGAGCAGGAGAGTGAAATGGTTCCCACATGTTTGAATATTACTCTGTTCATTAACTCTGCGTGTGTGTGTGTGTGTGTGTGTGTGTGTGTGTGTGTGTGTGTGTGTGTGTGTGTGTGCGTGTGTGTCAGAGTGAGCTCTGATTAATTGGTCCTATCCACTAAGCCCTGGAAACAGCGGGGTTTGGACCAGGCCACTAATTGTCATAATCCACATTTATTTATTTCTACTGCTTGACCAGACCTCACCAGCTATAAGTGCGCATGTGTGTGTATGTGTGTGGGCGTGTGTCATCTATGCTTTCGACAGACCATGACTTGGCATCAGCGTCTCTTCCTTCTCTGCTCCTCTGTCTAGACTCTAGCAAAGAAAGCAAGAGGTAAGCCGAGCTGCCGAATGAAAGAAAGGTGGAGAGAAAAAGAAGAAACTCCAGAGAAGAGAATATATGCCTTCTGCTCAGCCTTGTTATGGTCGGACCTGTTGCCAGATGGATCCCAGTGGATGCTCCATTCTCTGCAGATTGTTTAAACTGGTGTGCTACTCGCTGAGGTGCTTTAAAGCCTTTCAGCATATTACGGTTTGCTGATTTTGCATTGGAGCCTGCTGTATTCCCCAACAGTCTTATAGTCTGCTAAAGAGGGTCTGTTAAAAACACCAAACCTCTAGCTGCTTCTGTCTGTTAACAGGATGTCTATTCAAATGCATGCAACTCCACAGCAATCAGGGTCTCGTCCTGTGTGCAAAAAAATCTTTTGCATGCTCAAATTAATAATTAATTAAAACTCAACACAAAAAAGCAGGAAAAGAGGAATAAAGACAAATAGATCTGATTAGTCACAGACTGCAAGAAAATTTGTAAAGCAACCAAAATAAATATGCAATATTGAAGGTTAAAGTTACTTTCAAATGTATTTATAAAGAACCATTTCATTACAACAGTCATTTCAAGATAACTATTCTATTGTTTAATTAAATTCACTTCACTTCAATTAAATTTATTTATATACTGCCAAATCACAACAGCAGTTGCCTCAAGACGCTTTATATTTTAAGGTAAAGACCCTGAAATAATATGGAGAAAACCCCAAAATTCATCTGACCCCCTATGAGCAAGTGCTTTGGTGACAGTGGGAAGATGAAACTCCCTTTTAACAGGAAGAAACTTCCAGCAGAACCAGGCTCTGGGAGGGGCGACCATCTGCTGAGAGGTTGAGCATGAGGGGTAGAAAACAGAACAAAGACACGATATTGTAAGAGAAATAGCATAAAGTATTATAGAAAGAAACCAAAAGGACCAGACGAGCAAGGACTTGGCAATGGTGGGGAGAAGGGTCTCTTCCTTTTTACAGGAAGAGACCTCCAGCAGGTCCAGGGAGAGGCAGCCATGTGTTACAACCAGGTGAGTCATCTAAAGACATCAAGAGAGGGGATGAACATGGTAAATACAGATTAAGTAGTGAGTGTCTTCTTTTAGTTGATTAATTCCACTCAGCTGTTTGCCAAATGGTTGTATTTTGATTATATTCTTATATAAAAGCAATGTTCCTGAGCACATGCATGTTTTTCAGTAAAACTGCTGGTAATCGGTTAATGTTCTGTGTATATAGAGAGCAACATATTAGAATTTTTAGACTTATCGCAGTTAATTAACACATTATCACCAATAAATATAATTGCTAGCTTGACCACTGCTTATCAGGTTCCTGTGATAGACGGGCGACTCTGTAATCTGCCAACCTGGGCTAGTCTCCAGCCCCCCTGCGACCCTGAATTGGGTAAGCAGGAGAAAATGTTTGCCTGGATGATCATCAGGACAGTGATTGGGACTTGCCTCTTCCACAGCATGTTTTTTTTATCCTGTGTTCCTTCTCTCAACCCAACCGGTCGCAGCAGATGGCCGCCTCTCCCTGAGCCTGGTTCTGCTGGAGGTTTCTTCCTGTTTAAAGGGTTTTTCCTTCCCACTGTCGCCAACGTGTTTGCTCATAAGGAGTCAGATGAATGTTGGGGTTTTCTCTGTATGTATTATTGTAGGATGACCTACCTTACAATATAAAGCACCTTGAGGCGACTGTTGTTGTGATTTGATGCTATATAAATAAAACTGAATTGAACTGAATTGAAGTTGTCATTTCAGTTGCTGCTACTACTACAGCTGTGGCAGTGTAGCTAGAAAAGTAGAGCAGATCATCTCCTTATCAGAAAGTTGGTGGTTCAATGTAGTAGTGTGAATGTTAGAAGAACATTGTGTAATTGAATGGGACATGCTGTTTAAAAGCTAAGCTGTGTATAAGAGACAGTCCATCTACCATAACAACTTAGGACACTGCTTTGTTTCAGAAATGGCTAACGAACTTTCTTAATCAAGACAAAGCAAACTTTAAAAGAAAGCCCAAAGTTCATTCCAATGACCTGAACATCTCGTGAATTCATGAGGCAGACCAACGGTCTCACATGAAGAAGTGTTTCAGCTAAACTTTCAAACTGCAATCAAATATGGAATGAATTATAGTGATGCAACAGAGATTAGTGGGGCACACACAGTAAGTGGTGACAGACTATCATCTTTGTATTCTTTATTAGCCACAGGATTCCTCTATTTCTTCTGTTGGCCGGCTTGCATGTGAGCCAGGCGGGAGGGGTTTACAGCGTCTCCAGCAGCCCCGCAAACAGATCACTGAGCCAGAGTATGGCCATGATAAATGCCGCCTCTCCTCCTCTGACCCTGATAAATGGGACCTCCTCTGAGAGAGGAGGAGGAACGTTCATGCTGCTCGCTGCTTCTCTGTAGAATCCTGGGCTGATCCTGCTGTCTAATTTCACCTCCGTACCAATACAGAGGAGATACAAATATCTGTCCCCTTGATGAATACAAGCCACATTTGTATTTGCTTATATTGATGCTGTGCCACAGCTATGATGTGAGGGAAACAAATACGTCTTGATTAAAGCCGACATTCAAAAAATGTATCAAAGTCTCAGATAAGTATTTGTTCTGTGTGAATACGCAAACCACAAATACAAGAGATAGGTGGATCTAGGTTAGAGAGATATGTCAGCTAGGCCCGCCATGTATGAAAAACAGTAAATGTGCAGTGACGGCTACGTGTCTGAAAGCATCTCCTCTGCATCTGTCCTGAATTACTAGATGCAGGAAGTTTTTATCTTGTGCAACATTTGAGCAGAAGTGCACTCTAAATAAGATGTACACTGCAGTGTCAAGAGCTTTGAACTCCATTGCCAGTGTTTGAAAAAAAAAGAGATTTGTCTATGACAGCAGTTGACTAAGAACAATTAATGCTAAACTGCACACAAATAAACTCGGTAACAGGAATGGTTGTTCGTTGGCAACAGAGCTGGAAAAGAATTTTCAGAATCAGGCTGCAAGCCATTAGTTTGTACACTTATCCCATTATTTCTGTGCAGGAAAAAAATACCTTCTTCATTTAGATTGTAATGACCATCTGCCATTTAAAGTTGTTTGTGATCCCACTGCATTTAATTCATGGACGTTGAAGTCTGACACAAGGCTGACTGTACAGCCACACATTAGCTCTTTGGGCACAAGTGAATGCACTCAGGTCTTCTTCTTTCAACCACTCCCTTTAGGGGATCACTTGCCTCAAACTCACCATCTCCCTCACCCTCCTCTGTCACACCAAACCTCTGCAGCTCCACCAACCTTTTCTGTTGTCTTCATTTTTCTATATCTACTATCCCTCCTCTGCACAAGTCCAAACATTACACCAGGTCTCATCTTTCCTTCTGTCAAAAATCACCCCTGGCACGTCTTCACCCACTCCTCTCTGATTCTTCACTTCTCTTGTGCACTTTTCATTGCTTTGGATGATTGACCATAATAATCTATCTTGACTACTTCTGCTCCTTGCATCTTCAGCCTTCTGCTTGCCTTCATCTTATTCAGATTCATATATTCTGTCTTGTTTCTTCTGACGAAATTCTGCCATCTTTGATAATATAACCCTGAAGGAACCTATAGCATGATAAATATGGTCAAGTAATCTAAGAAATTTGCTTCTCTGCTTTAAATAATAATATAAGAATAGCAATGATTAAAAGGCCAGGTTGTAAAATTACCAAAAACTGATTACTTACTTCCTAGCTTATGGCAAAAACTTAAATTCCTCTGTTTGGCCACTTGAGGTCACCTAATTACCCCAGAATCCCATGTGCATAACTTAAAAGCATGTTTTATGGTATGAAAACGGTATAGATCATGTTAAATTGTTTCCTGTGGATGATTTTATTTTTTTTAAAGCGTGCAGCACGGTTACTAACTGCAAGCAAAACCACATATCTCCAATACTAGCGTACATTGGCTGGTTGACAGTTTTCAAATTGATTTTAACATTTCTTTTTTTTTCATTTTTAAGCCATTGCATGTGTTAGATGGGCTGCTTTGACCGATATAGGCAGCTCTACCTGCTGAGCCCTAGGCTTTCACAGCATTTGTTCAAGATAATGAGCACGGCTCTGATTGTGTTAATGGTGGAGTGCTTTAATGCAGTAAATGACAAATAATAGTGTTCCTGTGTAAGTAATTTTCCTATGAGTCTGTGCCCCAGCGTTATTGAGTTATATTTGATTTCTTTGTTTATTGTACTCGCATAGGTTGCTAGCTTTTTGACTTGCACGCCACATGTTTGCCCACATGCAGTACGATCACTTAGTTTGTCTCTATAAAACCAACATGGCTGTGAATCCAGTCAAAGTGGCAGTTTCCATCTTTTATATACAGTTAGTGTTGTGACCAAAGATCTTTCCATGTTTCAATAAAATCTGAATGATGAGATTGATATGAGATATCCTTATAACTAACAGATACTACAGGGTAATATATGTCCCTCTGTCCCACATCATAAACAGTGTGACATAATTTGATATTTTTAGCAGGACATGCAATTTTTTTTTCTGTATGTATATGAAGGTGAGGCTTTTTTATACTCAGAAGAAGGGGTTAGCCTGTCTAATCACATATGGTCACAAGCTGTGCCAAAATCTGCAAAGTGTAAATTTTGGTGAATATGCCAGAAATTACCATAAAGAAAATGCAAATGTAATGTGAAATGACACCGTATTTGTGCCCTATACCTTCTAAATGACAGTCCAGTATCACACACAGTTTTTTGTGCTTTATTTTTATGTTATATATGTAAATTCAAGGCTAGCTCTCCACATTGCTAGCATGGCCCACTTTGTCTAACACACACAGAGTGACACACAGAGTCCACATTTAGTTGGTTGGGATCTGGTCACCAGCAGCACAGAAAACACGACCTGCCTGCTGGAGTTAACAAACAGTGGCAGCGAATACAATAGTCAGCATCACTTCCTCTAGGTAATTGGGTTCCACTCTGGTCAGCCTCTCTGACCTCTGACTTTGACCCCATGCCTGCCTCCCGTCCCTCTGACACATCGTAAACATTGACAACAGCCTTTAACCGCCAACTAATTGCGGCCCTATTGCAGTACAGATGGTTGATGCCGAGGATTTAATTAAAACTTTCCCATGAACACCCGACCAGAGAAGGCACCTGTTAACGATGACATGATGTAACTCTGTTACCACGGCTACCACTCCAATTAGTAAACAGAAGTGTTTTCCTAGTCTGTTTTTTATTGGGGGCCACCAACAAGACTTTGTGGCTGCTGCTGTATTTTTCTTCAGCAGTTGTTTTTGATGGCTAACAGGAGCACAGAGCACGATCCATCTCTCTTTCTGGCTCGTTTTAGTCGCTAACGCTGCTTTCAATCACGCTGACATAGAAACGTATCTTGGGAACTTGCGCAAGAGGAAGGAAAACGTCAATGCTATCATCTTTGTAAAGGAACCCCTGCTGACCTCAGTAAAGTCTGGCTTGAAGTCTGGAAGTGTCCCCATCTCATGTGGGTGTCCGTGGGTGTCATTTGATACCATTGCTAAGTGAACTTTCCTTTACAGCCTTGGAGGTTACACACAAAAAAAACCCCACACTGAAACTCTGAAACTACAAAAAGTAACTAAATGGCCAGCCACTGTTCCAGTGCAGGCCCCTGAAGGTTCACTAGCAGTTCACTGCTCACTATACACACATCAAGTGTTAAATAAGGCATTATAATCCCACCGTGGGCCTTGAGTGAGCCTGTAAACTCCCCCTACAAACCTACTGATGACCCCTCCCCCCCAAAGCCCAGCCCCTTGAGGTGAGGCCAATAAAACGCACCTCTATTTTGAACAATAATCAGCCGTTTTAATCAGGCATATTAGCCCTCCAATAACTTTAAACGTCATCTAATCCCCTAAAAAGAGACTGTGAGTGAAAGCCGGCCCTCATGCCTAATTTTACCCCAGTGGTTTAAGTCGGGCGCCTGGTCTAATTCAAACTTTACGTGGGCCCCAACACGTCTGAGAACAATGTGAGGTGTCTTTGGGGAGCAACTGCAGTGACAAATGACCCCAAATAGGCTTGCACCTCTGTGACTGTCGCTGGACTAAAAATGGCTAATCTCTCAAAGTTTTAATGTGTTTTAGTGTTTGTGTGTGGTTCTGGACTTATCGGTCACGCACAACTCGTGAACCTGCAATTGAGTGCAAATCCCTGAGGGGCTTTCAAACCTCTCTCTCTCTCTCTTTTTTTTCTTTTTGCTTGACCTTTTGTGGAACTTGGTTTAAATTGTGGATACAAATTAATGGTTTTAGTATGCGAGATTACGAGTACATGGGCGTACAGCGGTAGCACAGAGATGCGTTGCTGTACGCACATTTATTTTAAAAATTCACTGATACGAATAAGTCTGACTTCCGTGTTTCACCAGAAATGTGAAAGTCAAGAGGAAAAAGCTGTATTCAGGATAGATACTGCAAGAACCAGGACTACATCTCCCTACATCTGTTACAGTCTAAATGCCAGATTGCATAAACATGAGTGAGGGGTTTACAACCGATCGCACATGTGCATCTGAATACACACACATTTTCATCTTCCTAAGTTTTATTTTGTTTCCCTTCACCTGCACAGCTTTTTCTCCTTCCCTCTAAATTTCTTCCAGTTCTGTTTCATGCAAATAACATCATCTGACCTCATGCGTTCTTCCTGTCCTCACCCTCTCCAGAGCTCGATGTATTGACTGCGTGTGATGTAACCGGCACTATCGCCCGTTACCGGGGCACTGTTGAAGCCCTGGGAGTCTCAGAGGAGGAAACGCAATCTCAGTGGGCACAAATCACATTCATATGCACCCACACATATACACATGCATAAATTTGCAAGTGTAAACACACTTTAACTAGTGGGTAAACAACTTACAGTTTTGGGCAGTTACTAATAAACAAGGAAAGACATCATTTCACAAGCTGTCAGGCTTGAAAATGTATTTTCCAGGCTGGGCCTTCTCAGTTTAATTTTAGAAACGTCTCATTTGCATGAACAGTAAATCAGCTGTGTTCACAATAAACAGATCTGAATACATATTGCAAGGTTAAAAGGTTAGCATCTACTGTGTTTCAGTTACCTTCAACCACATAAAAAATGAAGTTATGAATACAGAAATATTAGGACAGTGCTTTTGAGACCGCAACTTTACTAGCAGTACTCCTCACGACCCTCAGCTTTAGCAGTACAAGGCAGCTCTTTTCAGCAAAATAAACTAACTATGAACTTTATAGCACGTGTAAGTTTTTAAATCCACAAGTTTTCTTGAAAAGGGTGGTAGGTAGGCAGAGCTACAGAGAGGCAGTCACTGTGGTTCAGCATGGAGGATCTCTGATTTTAGTTTAATATAACTAGAAAGACATGTTGCAGTGTTACACTTATGCGTTATTGATTTGGGAAGCTCAAAATCGTAATCTGGAACTGGAAAATCTACCGAAGCCTGCAACTACTCACACATGCATCTGGAAATTTACAAATATGCTTCTACTCACCATTAATGATTTTGGTGTGTTTTAGAGCCTTACTTCTTACTTTGTCTCTGCAGAAGAGATGAATGGTGAAGCATCAACAACAGCTAAGAATGTGACCAATTGGCTTGTCTGCATGCTACACACAAAGAACTTTAGGTCTCAGTCACACCCATTCGTTGACTAACTGGTGAGTTGTTGCAAGCACTCGCAAGGGCGCTGCACCAAAATCCTCTTTGCAGTTGCTTTGGTTGCTGGAAGTTCGTGGAATTTGTTTGAGGCACTGTATACCTTTCATGCTAGAGACTATCAGCAAACTCCAGCAAACTGTGGTTGCCTCTAGGCCTGCAAGAATGGAACTTTAGTGATCAATTTCCCTGCAGTTGCCAGCAACCTGCAACAACAACTTACAACTAGTTGGGGGGAAAACATTTAATGTTAATCTACTTGTTCCTTACCAGGTTGCAGTGTTAAAACTGTGTAGATTATGCTGTGTTTCATGGTCAGATTGTGTAACATTAAATAAAAATTATTGATTCATGTGTTACAGCTGAGAGAGGAACAGCCACCCACTAAACTAACTTGACAACCAATTCATACGTCATATGTTGTTACCACTCAAATGCTGACTCTGCAGTTTTCTGTTTATTGTTTAAATGTGATCCCTGACCCGATGCTGGTAGAAATAATTCTATAGCAAACACATGTCAACTGAAAAACTGCACAGACACAGTGCAAATACACTATCTTGATCCACCATTATCTCTTTTTCCAACATGGCTTCCATCTTCGCCTTGTCATTGAGCCCTCCTGCTGTGTCCTTTCTGATGTATTTCATTACTTTTACATTCAGACACGAAGAGCGCATACATCCTCACTAAATAACTATGCTTCCTCCCCCGATCCACTTTCCATCTCCGCCTCCCTTCTATTCCCAAGGAAATAATTAAAAAGCCCTGCTGCTCTCTGATATTCCCCTGCTGACCCAGTGTGTGGAGGCCAAGCAAGGAAGCTTTTGTTTTATGTGCTTGTAAGGACTTGGCATTAAGAGGAAGCAGTGGGCTTGCCAGGGATATATATCTGTCTTTCTTAAACCACATCTACACCACACACACACAGACACGCACACAGACAAACAGACACACACACAGACACACACACACACACACACTGTAGTAACCATCGTAAAAGCCACAGTCTATGCATTAATTGTGAATGCATAGACTTCTGGGATTTTTGCATACAGAAGAAACTTAGGTGTACTTTAGCATAAACAGCAATCATCTCCTGAAGCAGCTTCCTAATTGCACCTCCCTGAAATCTACAGAAATAACATTTTTGTACTATGTCACTTTGTTGTTTTAAGGATTATTTATAGTACTACTTTCTCTGTCTGACTTGCAACCGAACTCCACAACCTGATCTTGACAATGAACGGTTGACAATGATTTTGCAAACATATGTTTTGAACAAACTCACAAAAACATCAAATATACACTCACAGATAGGTGCCTCTCTACATCACAATACAAGAACCTCACACAAAATTGGCAAGCTTTAACTGGATTATTCTCAGATTGTTGACTCATATTTAACCATTTCTTTGCAAAACTGTGACTATTAAACTGTACTGGGGGGCCACAAGGCAGTGTTGAGCAGCAGAGTACACGCATTGGTTTGACAGAAGAGAATGGTTGGGATAGGGTGAGATGGGCTGTGGTGACCTAATCAGGGCAAAGTATCAGGTAAAAAAAAAATCACTTACCAAAACTGGAGCGTCAGCTTCTTTGATAGATTACAACACAGAAATCCAGAATATTAGTCACCTTTCCACACCTGATTATATGTAGCATTAGCAGTCTCATGGGGTGGCGAGAGGACAATCAGCCCCATCGTGGCTCTGCTGGTCATTGTTTCATGGAACTGTTTTCGCTTTACACGCCAATAAACTTGTTTTTGCTTCTCAGATACTCAGCTTCTGTAAAGACACGAACCCCTGTTCAGACAGTGTGTGTGCGGCAGAATGAAGACAGGGCCACACACATGCACATCAGTCCTGTCGTGGCTTCTCATTTACCCCGTTTAAGCACATTCTTTGTGCGGCCAGGCCATCTCTCTCACGGCGCTCTGATCTGCAGATTTGCTGATGAGCTCATACGCTGCCAGACCAAAGCACAAACATGTTGCTATAAAAAGATAACTCTTCTCTAGAGACCTCTGAGCCAGACCTACAAAGTATATGTGGACTGTTTATACAGTCACATATGATATTTTTTCTTTCAGTTTATTGTTTTGATAAATCCTATTTTTTAAATGGAAGTTAAGCGGCAACTTTTGTGATCTTCTGTTTTGCAACTCAAAACCATCTGTTATCAAGAAATGAACTCTACAATCCTGGCATACTGCTTGCTGCTTGGGTCTGCTATTGCACTCTATACAAATCTGTAGAAATATACCTGACCAGCATGTGTCAGACTAGCATCTCAAGTGAGGTGCTAAAAACACAATAATTATACCTAAACAGGAGACCACAGTAGATATCCTGTGTAAAAATGTACTCAACTATATACTCCTCTATATAACAAAGTATTCTAGAATCAAATGTGAAGCCATCTCTTCTACATCTAAAGCTCAAACTGGGTCATGCAACAGCACAATGATCCCTAGCACAACACAAAATCTTTAACAGAATAGCTGATAAAGGAGCTGAAAATACTAAAATGAACAAACTCTACAGATACAAGTAATAGTTCTACATGGGTTTGACACAATGTAATCATTTGATCTATGGCAAAATGCAACATTATTTCCTGGTGCAGCTTTTTTAAAATCAGTTTTATTCATTCTACATGACATCAAAACACCGTGGAGATAACTGGGTAATGCTTTCTTTGACTGCTACAGAGTTGATCTGGAAATTTCCCCAATCATGTTCTGAAACTAAAGAATTTTTCCAAGAAAGCTTGACAACTTTTGCAAATACATTTAGTATTTGTTTCCATTTAGTATTTTTCTCTGAAACTTTCAAAGTTCTCAAGGCTAAAACTTTTTAATTTCACTTATTGTCACTACATTTGTTTTCTCCCTCTCCACGAGGTTCAGACTACGAACCATAACACAGGGTCTGTGTTCGTGCTCAGTAATCGGGTCTCTGCGGTGCTTTATAAAAGTGTTGGATCACAGCCAACAGAGTTCTGCTGGGACTCGCTCTACTCCAAGGTTCCCGTCATGGTTCCTCTACCACATTGGGTCTTCATTAACCAGGGCATTAGGCAGGAACGCACACGCACACACCTCCCTTAAGGACGAGCAGATACCCTAGCATTACTGTTTGTCTTTCCGCTAACGACAAACATGTATGAACCCAAACTCAGATTCAGCTTTAGGGAAATGCAAATCCTGCGTGAATTTAATGCGAGCCATGTAGCCCTTGTGCTTCAGGGGGGCAACTGCTTCTGTTTTTTTCCACTTTGAACTCTAATTTACATCACCGTATCAGACTCACGGGGGATTTACAGATTCAGCGTGTATGAATCCCTGTAGATGTTGAATTATAGAGTCAGAGGGCACATAAACAAAAAAAAAAACAATTCCTACATTTGTTTTGCTTCATTTTCCACTGCATCTTTTGCTCCACTTTTATGTCCAAACCAACTTCCCACAATGTGCTGAAATCAAGTTCATAACCTGCCATTTCACACTCTGCCCTCCCACTTAACTGTCAACCTTTCAAGCAAGCTTGCTACTTTTGATTATGTAGCAACCAGCATCTTCAAAGATGCAGGATACAAGAAAACTCATGTCAGAGTTGTAAAACATGCTTGGCCTGAGAGAAAATAGAGCTCAGTAAGTTAAAGACCTGATTTTTCTTTGCTTTTTTTTTTTCCCCCTACGGAGACAATTTTAGGTGACTGGCAGCACTTCTGAGACTTGGAAGAAGGGTTGGGCCTAGAACCCATGGGTGACTCATTAGTAAAGAAAATTAGTAGTGAAATCTAAAGGTTGAAAAGCCTATTTGTGTTTACTCAAAGATAGCATCAAAGATTGCACATTTCCTCAAAAAGTAACCGATCTCAAAATAAACGCTAAAGCCTAGCCTACTCATTCCATAGTAAGACTACATTCACACATAGGCACCTCAAGCACCGCTCTTTCTTATCATTCACCATGAAAGGGATGACATTCCTGAACTTGACTGCGGATCACATGCTTAGAAAACAGCTGAGAAAAGTTTAAGCTCCGTTTAGTTAGCATTGCTGCAGCTAGCGCGATGTTAGGAAGGCGGTTGCTTGTGCAGCCTGTTGTTTAACAACAAAATAATAGGAGAACTTTTTTTAAAATCTTACACTGTACATAATCCCGTTGTTGTACATTATATGAACAAAGTAAGAGGCAATTAGCTTGACTCAGCAACTGCTAACTGCTAATGCAAGCTCTGTTAGTTAGTTAGTTAGTAATGTTGTTGAATTCGGAAAATACAGCCATCTTGATCAAGCAGCATCATGATTTTTAGTTTCACTTTTTTCTGGAGACACTGTGATTAATGAAATCAGAGTTATTTTTCAGATCTTCATATTACAGTTACTAAGCTATACTTCTTTGTCCATTTTGGGTGCTTAAAACTGACAAAAAGCAGATTTCAGCCTTTTAAAATGCCGCTGTTTTATTATTAGTTTCACTCAAAACTGAGCTATGTTATGAAGTCATTTTTATGCCTACTTTAATCATTAATCACTTTGTCACTATCAAGGCCGTGGAAAATCATGAAAGGAAATACCAGTAAAACAATTATTTTTCTTGGTGAAACGTCTGTGACTGTCTACAGCACAAAAGTCCAACCCAAAGAAAATTCTTCTCTACTTCTGTGCTTTTTCAAACGTTTAATTGTTTCTCTGCAATGGCCTGAGCTCACAGTTCTGTCTGCCAATCAGAAATAATGACATACCTGTGCCAAGGCTACAGTCATCCCCAACACCAATCAGAAGTGACCAAGTGGCCGGGTGACACAAGAGTCAGCCCCAGTAAAATATGTTCAAATATTTTGAGACTATTATGAAGAAACTGTGAGTAGAACATAAAACATGTAACAAATACATCAGTTTTAATTGAGTCATTTAGATTTTGAGATTTTGGGGGGCAATGATATGTTCCCGGTACATCAGTATTCACTCATTACATCATTCATGTCACCAACATGGATGACGATACTGTTGGATGAGGGTAAATGAGTCACTTTAACAAGAGAAAATGATCAATGACTGATGAGGTCTGTGCTCGAGAAAACATTTAACCCTGGGAAATAGAATATAAAAAACCGGTACACTGTTGAGTATTTCACGTATGCTCTTTGTCAGTTTTCACTACTTTGTCATTGATTAAGTATTTTATGTCATTTAATAAATCTTTCTTTAAATATTATGGAATCAGCATTGCAATTGTAACCTTTTTTTTTTGTGGTGAAAAATGAGTTTCAAGTAAAGCTGTGTGTCACTTTTTTTTTTAAGTTAAACTCACATTGAATTACTGACATGATGAGGTGTAAAACATAAAACAGACATCATGTTTTTTTGCTGCCTTGTTGGCTTCTTTTGTGCGGGAAAAAAAGGCCAAAGTACAAAAGTAGGAACATTTATGAAAGACGTAAACCTTTCTGACATGCTGTCCTCAAAAAATATCTCTGCCACAGCTCGATTCTGGGGGGAACTAACTGAACTCAACCAATAGCTCAACAAGCTGTAGATATAATATTGGCGAATTAAAACTACCAACAGAAGATAATTCAGTAGAGAGGGTGCAATGGTTGGACTGTTGAGTCGTGTCTCAAAAATAAAAGTCAAGTATTCTATTTTTCTTTCTTTTTTTGCTGGTCTCCACCAAGTCCTGAAGAAACTAAACAGTATTTTGGCTGCTAAACGTTCGATTATCTTTGCCAACTAATTGCTTACATTGCCTGTAACCTAGAATTTATAAAGGTTACAGGTGAAGGGCCCACATGCAGGACCCTCAGGGTGTTTTCACACCTGAGGTAATAAGTGCATTTAAATCAAACTCTGGTTCTTTTTCCCACTTAGTGGGGTTTGTTTGTGCAAGTGTGGACACAGCAATCGCAATCCCCTGTGGACTAAAACAACTGCATCGAGACCCTTTGGAGGAGGTAGTCTAAGTGCTGTTAGAAATGAACTCCAGAACAATTGGTTTATGATGTGAATGAGATCCAACCTCAATTCAAACCAACTGCCGGGGTACATTGCAAGTCTGAGCTAAAAAACTTCCCATAGCCACATTTGCTTTGCATTCTGGGATACAGCAAAGTACTATACACATGCAAAAGTCTGCACAGGCTAGCAACTGGCCATGAAATGAGCTTAAATTCTCAACACTACAAATTCTTCCTGAAATTACTTCTTTTTCACTTCTGCCCCAGACACATCTGGTCAATAAGTGAACTGAACATTGTCACATGGTTTGACAAATTTTGTTAGCTTGGAGTTTACTTCAATTTCAAATTGATTACACCAAATTCTGACCCCACCATCCAAAATTTGCAGCCCATGTTGAGACTCATTAGTCCAGAAAATGCTTTTTCAATCTCTTACTGTCATATTTTGCTCCATCCATGTGAACTGTAGCCTCAGTTTCTTGCTTTTAGCTTACAGGAGTGTCACATGTTGTGGTCTTCTGCTGTTGTAGCTCATCTGCAAGGTTTGACATGTTGTGCAATCAGAAATGCTCTTCTGAATGCCTCGGTTGTATCAAGTGATTGAGTTGAGTTTATTAAGTTTATAGTTAAGACGCATTTGCCTGTATCTGGAACACTATCTATATTATGCTAAAGTAAGTTAAATATACACTCTGAAACCTTTGACGCACACCTACTTGTATTAACAAACCCAATGATTTGTTGCTCAAGAACAGTGAGAACTAAATGTCCACATTCAGAGATCTTTGAATTTGGCTTTTTCTCTGTAATTTGTTCATTGCTTACATGGGCATGTAGCTTATTGAGAAAAAAAGAATTAAAATGAAGATGACCCTTTGAAGGCAGACTAGTAAATATAACCATGTTATATGTTACCACAGTGTTTCCCATCCTTTCGGTGCCACGGCACATATTTCACATTAGAAAAATCACACGGCACACCACCAAACAGAAATGCCACAAAAAGCATATTGAGATTTTTCCCCGCACACCAGGCATAGTGAAATTGGCTCGGTTTGCCCCCTTTTGTACCTTTTTTTGCTTTTTCCTGACCACTACTCATCCTACGGCCTTCATCTGGGTGGGAATTTTCTCCAAGACCCAGGTCAGACTGACTACTTTTCAAATATTTATCTATTGCTATTACGCCCTGCATCATCTCACTCACAGCATGACTATTATGTATTTCTTCTTCTTCTGTTTTACCTGCAGTTGGCAACCCATTTAATTAGAGCAGGTAGTCGTACTGTCCTCTAGTAGAAGAGGATGTAATTGTTCTGCTCGTTACTCACGCCGGTCGCTTAAAGTACTAATCAGGTGAAACCAGATAATCTTCCACGGCACACCTATGTGCCACGGCACAGTGGTTGGGAACCACATATAAACATTTTGCTTTTTCAGTCATGGCCTTTGTGTGCAATAAGAGGACAGTATTGAAGCTGAATATTTGGACTGATTTCTTGAAACTGGCTTGACTTGGGATGTCTTGCCTCTTTCCTGCTCAGGATGTGTGCCACATTTAGTGAAATATTTTCATCTCCTGTGGTTAGACCGTTCAGTTTTGCTGGCCTAAAATAGAAGATGAGATATATTTTAGATTTATAGTCCCATTTACTCCCTTTAATTCATCACCTCCCAGAGCAAACTCGAAACCCAGGAACATCTGTCTCTGTCTTGAAAGACTACTCATATTCTCTGTTGTCCTGTTTTTGTTGTGTGTGTGTGTGCAGTGTTCACCTACGTACGTGTGCCTGCATGAATGTGTGCGTACACCACAATGAGCCATCCGCTGGCCAGTGCCGAAGCCAGAGGGATGTTGACTCTGTTATTTTATTGATACTGCAGCTAGAAGACAAAATAATGTCATCTTCCAGGCCTATTTGTTCAGAACAGACTGTCTGAATCTCTTGCGGTACCTTTCAAATGTTAATAGTGGCCGAGGCCAAGTGTCTGACTTCAAGGTTTAAAAACCAAGATGCCGTTGCATCATCAACCTCAACATTCTGTCTAGCCTCTGTCCTCATGTGATCCTTTGCTTCGGTCCTGCTCTCAGTGAAAAACTCCCCCTCGGATCCTTTTACACTATTAGACAGGGGTATTTTTCATACAGAGTTTTGATTTACTTTCATCTCGTCCCCTACAATCCCTCACAGACCCCAGAAATGAAGTATGAACTTTAATGTGAAGCTGACAAAAGCAAAGGATATGGTGAGAGTAAGAAAAAGAGCACAATGTGATGCTAGTTAGCTTCAGGGGGGGGAAAGTAAGTTCATTTAAATTTTGGTGTGGCTAATGCTTTACAGTACTCCTGCTGTTGCACATTAGCAAACCACTGGTTTCAGATGTAGGGGATGAATTCCCCCACAGAAAGGAAAGGACACAGTCACTCTGTAAGACTGTATTCAAGAGGTCTTGCTTTTAATTAAGTGTTAACATTAGCATGCTTACATGGCACTGCTTAGTGTGTCCTTCATCTTAGTTCCATGTTAGTAACATTTATCAGTTAAAAAGAAGTCAGAATGTTCTTAGGTGAGCCTATCTGTTCATACCTTTACTCAATTTAAAGGAAATCCCTATAAGAGCTGCCGAATGATGTGAAATTCCATATACTTAGGGCACCACTTCAGGCACTCACATATTCTGTCTAATGCTACTTTCACATTAGGAAAAACATTAGTTGGAGAGTGCAGCATGACCAATAGTACTGTGCCTGTGTAGTAAATGTACGTTCTTGTTGCCACTGAGATATCTACCTCGAAAGCAGGGACCAGAGCTGCAAAAACCTGTGGTCAGTTGCCATCTTCAAAGTAACTTTGCTGTGTGAAGACGGCATTCAAACCACAATAAGACAGTCAGCCTACTATCAGTCCAGTCCGAATATTATAGATTTGAAACAGAATTCCAGAAATTCCTCAACAAATATTGATGTACTGTAGTTTCTGCAAAAGGAGACAGGTGCTCAGCAACCAGACTATAACCACAATACAACCAGTTAGCAACCAGCTGAGTTGAGTCCCCTGTAGCAAAGATGTGACTAACAGAAGAGTTGTGCTTACTGGCAACGACTGTGTCTGCATTTAGAAAGAAGTTATTTGCAAACTTCCATTAACCTGTCTGAGAGTGGTTGCAGACTGAGTCTGATGGAGAATTTTTGGAGCTGGTTGGTGAAGCTACTTTATTCACCAAATGCAAAAAATTCAATACAGCCACCAACTTATCCTACTTCTATCCTACTTTTTACTTTAGAGAGGTGGTGTCCAAACCCAGGCCTCAAGGGCCGGTGTCCTGCAGGTTTGAAATGTGTCCTTGATCCAACACAGCTGATTCAAATGGCTAAATGACCTCCTAAACATGTCGTGAAGTTCTCCAGAGGCCTGGTAATGAACTAATCATTTGATTCAGGTGTGTTGACCCAGGGTGAGATCTCCCTCGAGGCCTGGAAGTTGGCCAAGCTTGCTCTAGTGGAACTGAACTGTAGGCATTTTACAAGTTTTCATGGTTAGGTCCTGTTTCTGCTGGAAGTTTCTTCCTGATGAAAGGGAGTTTTCCTTCCCAATATGACAAGGAGCTTGCTAATATAGGGTAGGGTATTGTAATGTAGGGTCTTACCATAATAACAACTTGAACTAATAACTGAACTGAAATTGAAATGTTGTCATTAGCAGTTCTTAAGTAGCATAAGACCCCCAGAAATACATTTTAACTTGTATTTACTTTGTTGTAGTGATGCACACGACCAAACCGACACTATCAGTAAACCCTGGCAGGGTCGTTGAATCACTGATTTTCATCCAGAGAGACCCAGACACTGAACTGGATGTTTCATCTATCTAGTGGTGTTAGAGCCTTGCACTCGTAGACAGAAACTGATCCCTTTGGATGAAAATACAGCGAGGAACCAAACTTCAGCAGAACACTAATGTTAAAATATATTGTCTGCATGCATTTTAAGTGTCATCCCAGCTAATTTGCCAATATTTTACTGGGAAAGCATCAACCGCTCACCTCGCCCACTCCCTTTCTCAAGCTCTGAACGTCTTGGCATGCCTGCAGTGTCTCTCCCAACAGGGGCTGCAAAAACAGCATTAGCATACGTAGGAGGGGATTTTTTACCATTACTCAGAATCAGATATCGCACACTTAACCGTGACATAATTTTATTTATAATGGCTAGAGACCGAGGGCTGTGTAAATGTCATGTTCTGATTTCTGCATGTTTGCCCACAAAGGATAAAGGCAGAAGGCGTGGAGGTGGAATATGCAGCAATGCTTGGGCGAGGACTGACCGGCGACTGGTCATAATATACATGTAATTATACAGTTGGTAGTTTTAGCCAAGCAATCTGATCGAGCGACTGTGCCGTCCAGCCATAATGAAGATCACAAACTGACTTCCAACCCATCCAGTCAAAAAAAGCTTCTTTTTTTTTTAACATAACTTTTCTGACTTTTACTAAATATGGAGAGATGATCAGGAAAATGACATGTTTCCACTCTGACCTTGACTTGCTTACTCTATATTCACCTCTTTTCATTGGTCATGTAGGCACACTGAAACCTGGGCAGCACATGTGTTTGATAAAATCATTTAAGTTACGGATCAGTCAGTGGTCTGTGCTGCTTACGTAAAGCTGTAACAAGGCCCATTTAGACAAACAGAATGAGCTAAATTCACCAAAGCCATTTTCTATTTACGCATAATTAGGCTAATTTCTTCATAAACGGTCAAGCAGGAGAGGTTAAAAAAAGTAGGGATTGCATTTTGGGTCCCTTTTGTGAGTTTAGATCTAATTCCAGATTTACAAGTGGTTGATATACCAAAATGGTACACATATAGGCACGATGCCACATTTATTCTAAACAACTGGACGAGTCACACAGTTATTACACGTTTCCATTTTTTTAAAGCAGTTGGGGCAAAATAGTTTAGGGCAAGATTAACACATACAGTGTATTCAGTTCTGGCGTGTGATATGTACACATGCATAAATATATTTTGACTTGGTAAAAAAGATGGAATATTAGAGAGGGAAAAAGGTCAAGGGGGTACAGCTACATCTGGACCTAATCCAAAGTAGTTTGTCAACAGAGGACTGGCAACAAAGCCAAACATGATACACATAAGGAATACATATAAAAAGCATTTATCTAAATGATCTGTGCTGTAATTGGTTTCTTGTATATTATATAACATATATATATATAGATGCACATCTGCTAAATACTTTGTATACAGTATACAAGTATACACAAAAAGACAATGATGGAGTGTTTTACATTAAGATGTAACACATGCACAATGATTTTTCAGATATTTTCAGATATATAACATAAAATAACATAAGAAAAATGTTATTAGTCCCAATTGAGGACTTTTTTGTGAATTTTTCTTCAAATTTCTCCACAGTATTATTGTCGTTAGGTTGTGTTGTATTTATTCCTTCTGTTCACTCTGCTGCTGTAACAATAATACTGTGGAAAAAATAGAAGATGTACCCTGTACAAGGCAGAAGAAATATTTTTAAAAATACAATTTATACATCTAATTTTCTTAATTTGTCAGTTGTCTTTTTTCTAAGCCTAGCCAAGGAGTTTTATTGCCTTACCTTACTAAATAATAGTAGCTCCTCATCATAACCACCTCAATTGTTAGATTTTAGGAGTTGTGAGTTTCTTATCCACACCACAAATGCTCCACAAAACCAGTGTTCACCCCCCTCCAACCTACCTGACAACCCATAGCAAAATTCCATTGTATTTTATTTTTAAACTGACTAGTGTTAACGTACATTGTTGTTTATTTCAGTGTCTGTTAGCAGGCACAAATCTGATACTAACTTCCTTGAAGTCAGAAAACTTTGCCAGGACACAAAATTGCTTTGCAAAACCATCAATCGAGAACCAGCATGGACAAAAGGGTAATTGTATGTAACATCAACCAAAACTGAAAAAAGTTATCCCTTCACAATTATCAGATATTTTTCTGCAAAACACACACACGCATACACATATGTGTGTGTGTGGGGGGGGGGGATTGTTCATGACCTCTAAAGAAGACGTCACCAGTAACTCGCCCCACGTGTCGTTGACATGAATAAGGAGCCCCAGGTCCTCTGTCTCAGGCTCAAGCTGCAGGTTGATGCAGGTCACAGGTGGCTGCATGTTGGTGCAAGCAGCTCCAGATGGATGTCAAAGGACACCTCTCAATTTCACAAGTCATCTCTAAGGTAAGTCGACACAGAGCGAGAGGAAGGGCAGCAATGTCAGAGAGGGTAACAAGAAACTTTTTCCTTTCTCACTCCGGTTGCTATTTTTACATTGCACACTCCACGCAGCATGAAATGTCATAATTTTGGCTTTCGTGGCGTTGAACGCCAAAGTGTTTTTTAAAACCCTCTCCTTTTTTTCAAGCCCAGTTCCAGTCTGGACTTCATTAAAATGTTGAAATTCAATGGTACAAGCAGGGAAGGTGCGAGTACCAAAAGTGAACCTAACATCTTTTTCACATCACTGTCGGCTCACGTTAGTTAAAAACTGATGTTCTAATGCTAGAACACATATAAACAGTCATCTAAATTTAGCTTATTTTTTGTATGTCTGTCTCTGTTTAATTTTTTTCAACGGAATTCAACCTGGGAAAGTCCCTCTCTTTAGACTTTGACAGCTATGTTTTTTTATTTTTTTATTTTGTTGTTCAGGATAATCTGTGAATTTTAGAGTGGAGCCAGGCGTGTAATTACAAGGTAAATTAGCAATAGGCAGTCATTTCTGCCTTTATACAGCTACTCTTCAAGCAGAGAGCTTACAGAAAAAGTAAGCAAGTTACACTACAAGAAGTATTGGCAGTACCTATTCGCCATATATTATTTTACATTACATTTCCTTTATGTCTTCATCTGAGATCTAATCCAGTCAGCAGAGAGTAACTACAAACACAGGCCTCTTCGTAGCCAATGTCATGTGAGTGTATAAAACATTATTCAGTAATAAAGGCCGTGTTTGGTCCTCGGACAAAACGGCCAAGTTCTCTTTTGCGCTTAGATTTGTGCTGTGATGCTCATAATCTTGAAACCATTTGGTCTGCAGAGAGTCCATTGCCCAGAACACAGTCGGTCCGTGTGGTTCCGATAGCTCAAACCAATTTTTAAAGGCTCCATGTTGCTGAATCACTTCCAGCTGCTGCAGTCAGCATCTTGCCAGGTTAGTCATCCATTGATGTATTACCAGCTGGCTGTTACCCAAGCAGCTTCTGCTGCACAGAGTTTAGGTTAGTTTAGATTAAGTGGTAACTACTACCACAGTTTGTGGCTGAAGCCAAAGTACAAGCAGTGCAATGAAGCAATGGCTGCTAAATGCTGGCTTAGAAAAATTCCTGCCTGTAATTTACGCTTCTTTCCAAAAGTGTCACTTTACTTTGCATCAGTGAGTCATTACTGTCTTAATATCTTTATTCAAATTCTTTCTTAAATGGGCTGTTGGTTGTTTCTGAAAATTTGTGATCGGTTATCAAAGACTGACAGTGGGCTCACTTGACGCTCTGAACAGATTTTTTGGAGTTCCTAAGTAAAGAATAAAAATTGAAGTTTGTGGCTAAGCATTTACACGATCAAGGCCGCAAACTCACAGTTTGGTATGTATAATATTACTGAATTACGATACCCGTAATGTTAGCTCATGTGTGGGTTTCCAGTAAGCTAATATAAAAGGTCATTGTGAAATTACACCCCACTTAATCATGGGGTTTGGAAAGTAGGTATTTCAAAAGTGTGTGTGCACATGTGTGCAGTTTTTTGGCTGCTTGGGCTCAAAGGGACAAATGCAATACATACAAATGAACACATTTAAAAGCTATTATGGTGGCTGTTTCAAATAAGCAGATGCCTAGTTAAACATTCAGCACAAACTAACATCAATATGGATTTACTTGCCACTGGAAAAATGCAAGTTCAATATTTTTTCTGTTTCTAAGCTTTGTTTTGGTCTCCACCAACTCCACCAAGTATCTATCTCCTTAGGCTCCAGTCACACAGAATAGAGACCAATCCACAACCACCAGTCACTAAGGAAAACGACTGCAGTTGGTTGCTAAAGGTTGCTTGCAGATTGTTGAAGTCACAAACCAGACAGCATGCAGTTATTATGGGTGACTGAAACAATCTGCAATCACAAAGTGGTTTCTCTTTGCAAATGTTTCAAATAGTGAGAGCCAGCAAAGCGCCTGACAGCTGGTTGGAGAAGAGAAATTTTTACTTAGCAATTAGAGCTTGTTAGCTAACCCCGAGACCTTAGCTACTCATTGGCTTTTGCCTATTTTTGTGTGATTTGTGAGTTTTTATTTGTTTGTTGTTGTTTTTAACAGCATTCATCTACTTTCAGAAATAAGACTGATGACAGAAAATTCAAACTATGTAATTAAAGATACTAAGTAGCTACAATGTAACTACAAAGTAGAGCTAAAGCATATGTGAGAGCAATAACTCATTGCTCATAACCACTTCCACCTGGTGTCAAAGTTAGGCATTTTAATAGTTTGCATTTCAATCATTTTGCGACTTTGCGTGTCTTATTTAAACATTACATATGAATGTTGCTGTAAAAGTGTGTTTTATTTTAGCTTTCTGCTGCATTTTAATATAGTTAGCTTTTGTGCATTGTGCATTTGTATAATTCCCTTAACGGTTTTTATAATTTAAAGCGGAGTAATCAGTTGAGGTTAAAATAAGTATATATAAATAAAAGATATAATATTTTATTATATCTTTTAGTATATAAAAGAGAAACCAAAAGCACTGGCTCTTATATGCTGCTACTGCAACATCTAAGCAGCTGCCATTAACCTTCCTTCTTGTGTCGTTTGTTGTCTTCAGTTTTGTCTTGACCTGTTTGCCAGAAGGTTGCTATGATGTGTTTCTCTGCTTCAGGCACCTGTGTGGGGTAGGAGCTCCGTCTGTGCGTGTGCCAGCTGCTTGAAAGAACAGCAGCAAGTGATGATAGAGCAGTGAGGACTAATTAAAGAGGTCTTCCAAAGGATGCAGTGCTGATGTCAGTGACACCACAGCTGCAAAGGCCTTCTATCTCTACTCACACACACACACACAGACACAAACAGTATTAAACTGAGTCTATGTCACACACCTGGAGGGTCTGGAGTAGTGGGTGTGAGGTGTGGGGGTCGGAGGAAAGGTGCTGAAGTGTCAATCACCTGCTCTGGCTGAGGGAGATTACGTGCTGACTCAGGAAAACAGCTGATCAACAGTAGTCATTAGTTCGGGCCTGGGCTTCCCCGCTACTTAGCTACCTGAATACAATGACAGCAGTACACCTGTGCACAATATTAGGCAACCTTTCTTTAGTGGGCTGCAAGTTTCGTTTGTTTTTTGTTTTTTTCATCTGGTGTGGGTAGGACATAATTCTCTTCAGTGTCTGTGAAGCGATTAGCATGGCCTAGCGTAGCAGGTAACTCAACAATAGCTAAATCAATAACCAAACTAGAAAATATCAAAAGCTTAGTGCTCAGCTATCATGGCTGAATCTTGCATACAGTCCATGTGGCAGTGAGCTACAGATTTTTGCACTCATGCTCAGTAAGCTTTAACTTTATATTATGCTCCTACCCTTGTAATTAGCATTAGCACTGATTGTAATCACAGCTATCAAAGCTAGCCTACAGGACCTCACACAGAACAAAAAATCTAAAAAAGCTACACTTTGACTGACATGACTAGCATGTCAGTAACATAATATGTTTGTTGTACTCTCTCATTTCTTCTCAGTGGTATTATTTTCCTTTTAGCTTCCCAATTTGTACCCATCTTCCTCCTTCTCAGCCACAGAAACCCAGACTGTTGGAACAGCGTCCGGTACTGCCGCCAAGTCTCCTCGGACTGACTTCCTCCAAAAGCACGTACATCGTATTTGTGCTGCCAATTTGGGGGTTGACAACATGATTCTAGTGCTCAAATTAGGGCCCTTTATCATTCCTCAGCTGACCTCAACATCCCTGCTGGGACCTAATGATGACATCATTAACAAGCAGCAAGTGTTGCTGGCTGATAATGCCTGAGATCATGTACAGTAACTGGCGAGAGCAGATCGCGATGGTGGTCGAGTGTGTGAGAGCGGAGTAAATAGTCGAACAGAACAGGATGGTGAGTAATAAAGGTGCTACACACATATGTAGATGTTTGCAGGGTTCAACAGCAAATAATTGGGGTTTATCTAAAACTGAGATGTCTGTGAGGTTTCTGCTAACACTCCAGGACAATCGAGTGCATTTTTGGTTTGGACAGTGAATGAAAGAATTTTTCAGAAATTTCCAGAGTAAATGTTCTTTCATTGCAGCTACTTTCTATCAAAGAAAGTTAGAGCAGGAGGAGGCAATAGTGGCCGACAGTAAGTCACACAGTGTTTCTTCTTTAATAGAGCAACGCTTTAATTGGGGATAGGTGGCAGTGGCACAAACACTCCCAGTTCTCAACTGTACTGGAAATGGACCATTTTTAGTCTTATGCAGGACAGTTTCCCTACTAGGTTACATATAGGTTAGGAAGCTCATCTTGTAACCGGAAGGTTGCCGGTTCGATCCCCAGCTCTGTCTGTCAGTGTGTGAATGTGAGAGTGAATAGTGGAAAAGTGCTATATAAATGCCATCCATTATTATTAATAAAAAGCAACAATAAAAATGGTAAAAAAATTTACTTTTTCTGAATAGCAGTGTGCCAAAATTGTCCTATTTCAAAGGTCATGAAACAGGAGCACACATTTTACATGCACCGCTAGAAGATGCTTAATTTACAACATAACGGGGCGATCGTGGCTCAAGTGTTGGCAGTTCGTCTTGTAATCAGAAGGTTGCCGGTTCGAGCCCCGGCTCGGACAGTCTCAGTCATTGTGTCCTTGGGCAAGACACTTCACCCGTTGCCTACTGGTGGTGGTCAGAGGGCCCGGTGGCGCCAGTGTCCTCGCCTCGCCTCTGTCAGTGCACCCCAGGGCAGCTGTGGCTACAATGTAGCTTGCCATCACCTGTGTGTGAATGACTGAATGTAGTGTAAAGTCCTTAGTCTTTAGGGACTAAGTAAAGTGCTATACAAATACAGGCCATTTACCATAACTATAGGCTGTAATAACAGCAACCAGGTGATGTTTTATTGGAGAGGAAAGAGAACCACAGGTTAGAAATCTCTTGAGGTTACCAGGATGACTCCAAAAGAGATTTTCCATTCACTTATTCACACAATAACTGGAAAGTCTCCTACTCTACATAATTTGAGTTGCATTCTGTTTAATGCTTATTAGAATGATTGCAAGTGATAACAGTCCAACAAATATAGTTTAAAGCTTTCAGAAAGTCTGTCCAACCATCTCGACAAGCACATTTTTAGTTTGTGTTTATGTGTGTTTAACCTTACATCTGATGTCCTCTCAGTCTGTCATGCAGTCATGCACTTTACATGCAAAGATGGTAAAGAATCACAGTTCAGAGTAGAGCTGTGGAAATATTTAGGTGTGTTTGCTTTTCTAAGGACTTCAAATTACAAGCAGTCAAATTACAACCAATAAGAACATGCATGTACTCTTTATGTGAAAGCCTTTTGTATACCAATTTTTATGAGGTATGTGAACATATGGCATCTCTGCCTGAGTTTTTTCTTGTGGATCTTTGACTGTATTTCAAAAGTAGCTTCCTAGTCAGATGGAACGTGTGTACGTGTGTGCGTGTGTGTGCGGTAAGTAGACATCAAGTAAACAGAAAGTCAAAATGAAACTTCAGTTCAAAAGATGGGCCTCAATCCATCTACCCGCTTTTGGCTGACACTCATGTCATCTGGCTCTGCAGAGCTTGTTAGTTCCTTAAAGTTAAGTGAGGGAAATGATGTGAATGTTTGGAGTTTGGGAAGTTACAGGAACCGCCTGACAGCCGAGCCAAGTTCCCTCTAACCCCAATGGAATCCAGCAAGACACCGAATCGCAATACCTGCTGCACACCTTTAAGGACACGCGCTCCGAGTGTTGTCATGGCTTTTTTGTTTTTTGTTTTTTCCAAGTTATTGCCTCTAATTATCTCCTTTCTGTAATGGATGTGCTAAAGCACGTGCCCCTCGCTTGAGCGATAAGATCACTCCATGGTCCTTTACTACCCCCACCTGGTGAGATGGGGAACTGCAGTTTTCATGTACTGAGAGACACTGGTATGCTTGTCATATATATAATTCAAATAATTAGAAAAACTATTTATTATGCCTAATTACATACTCATAATGTAAAAAATCAATAATAAAGTAAGTGGACGAAAGCATTTTTTTTTCTGTGAAAATACTGACAGACTTCTAACATACCAAGAAAAGAGTGTCATCAGATTACTTTTTACTGCTCTTCGAGTGTATAAACTTCATTTTCTTTAAGAAAAAAACTGCTGACATAAAATCCTAGATTTGATAGGAGTAGATTTATGAGCACGTTTGGGATGGAAAAAGCATTATCTCTCCTCTCTACTGTAAAGCCAGCTGCAGAAGCCAGCTGGAGACACTAACAGATTATAAACTGTAGGCCCATAAAACTCATTATACGTATCAGCAACTATCACAGACCTGCTCTCTCCTATTTCCTCCATCTGAGAGAGGACAGACGAAAACTTATTGGCAGCTGGGGGAAATGCTTTATAATAGCTATCACCTACCAATACCAGAGCATATTTTTAGATCCTTTAATGTCTTTTCCTTTTGTTTAACTGTTTTTCTGACAGCTGCTGAATTCTCAAGTTATGCTGCAAGAACCCAGAAGATAAAACGATATGTAAACACAGACTTTTGTGAAAAGGGCCACATAAGCTTCCCGCATTACGTAAAAACGTGGCACAGCCAGTGATTTTCATCAGTGTCACTGTCCATGTTTTTTAAATCAGTGCATACTTTTCATAGTACGATGACACCACGGGAACTCTAACAAATGTAAAAATCAATTTTAAGTGTGATGGATTACTGTGGTTATCAGGATTAACAGCAGGCATACACAATACGCACGACTCATCACTTTGAGTCATCTGTCATTGTTTTTGGATAGATGCACAAGTATGTGTTCAAGTGTGTATAAAGTCTGGATACGTCTGGATTTAATACAAATTCAAGATAGATCTTTTTTTTATTGGTAACGACTGATTAATAAAACTGTGGGGCATGAACTTGTTTTAACTTTTAAAGTGGAGCCTCAAGATAAAGTTTAAGAACTGTTGCTATAGACCAGGGGTGGAGGGAACTCCAGGCCTCGAGGGCCGGTGTCCTGCAGGTTTTAGATGTGTCCTTGATCCATCACAGCTGATTTAAATGGTTAAATGACTTCCTCAACATGTCTTGAAGTTCTCCAGAGGCCTGGTAATGAACTAATCATTTGATTCAAGTGTGTTGACCCAGGGTGAGATCTAAAACCTGCAGGACACCAGCCCTTGAGGCCTGGAGTTCCCCACCCCTGCTATAGACTGTATATAAAATATGGAAATTTGAATCCCTTCTGTCTAAGGACTTGCACTTCCGTTTGCAACCAAGGTATCGCCCCCTGCAATTGTACTTAAGTCTAACGAAATACAACCTTCAACCTTTTTATATAAAGTGATGCCAAACTGAATTATGAGTCTGTTGCCTTGCTTTGCTTACACTAGTTGTACTGACCGTGGCTGTGTGATATGATTTGTGTATTAAACTGAAGGCCTCAGTTACACAGGCCTAGAGACCTGACAGTGACCATCTGGCAGCCACCAGTTTCAGCGGAAAAATGCGTATTCCCTGACCAGACCAGCTGACAGTTGCTGTGATATTGACTGCTAAAGCTTCATTCATGCAGGCCTTGAGACCAGTGAGTGACTTCCTAGTAGCTATTGGTTGCTAGGGGGAAAAATGTATTTCACAACTGATTGGCAGCTGGCTAACAAGCATTTTTTGGCAGTTCACAGGAAGTGTTGGGAAAAAACTATTTGCCTCCTGACCTCCCAGCCCATTGTTCCTTCAATGGGCTGGTTTCAGTCATTATGCAAATGTACTGTTTATAAGATCGGGGAAACCTGCAGTCAGCTGAGACTGAAGAAGTCACTTGGATGAGTGACGAAACGTTTCTCCCACTGAAAACGTTACGTCCAGATGAACAGAATCAACTTTTGGGGATTACCTGAGATTCACCCATATGGAAAAGAAATAGTAAAAACTTATATGTGATTACTCATGAAAGTGGCCACTTTCTCATTACTTTCATACATTGTTTTAGTAAGTATCCAAAACATACAAGTTTCATTATATAATTTTTCAAGGGATCTTATATCTGTTTTCACTCTTATATGCTTTTCATACAAGTTTCACACAAGACAGATACAAACTTTATAAGATTTATATATATCTTTTCCATATGGGCATGTCTGATTTCTGTGTGGTTTTGCATAATTGTCACATTCACGTTTCAGATCACCAAACAAATTTTGATCTTAGAAAAGATAACCAGTGTTGGGTAAGTTACTTTAAATTAGTAACTTAGTTACATTACTAGTTACTTCTATCAAAAGTAACTCAGTTACTTCAAGTTACTCGTTACTTTCAAAGTAACTAGTTACTAGGGAAAGTAACTTTTGGGTTCTTTGACTCAGCCAATTACATCTTGTTAATTGTGTTATCATATCAGTGGGGCAAAAAAGTATTTAGTCAGCCACCGATTGTGCAAGTTCCCCCACTAAAATGATGACAGAGGTCAGTAATTTCCACCAGAGGTACACTTCAACTGTGAGAGACAGAATGTGAAAAAAAAAATCCATGAATCCACATGGTAGGATTTGTAAAGAATTTATTGTAAATCAGGGGAAAATGTTTGGCAAATTTAGAGCAATCCAACCAGCAAATTATATTTGGTCAATAACAAAAATACAACTCAATACTTTGTAACATAACCTTTGTTGGCAATAACAGAGGTCAAACGTTTACTATAGGTCTTTACCAGGTTTGCACACACAGTAGCTGGTATTTTGGCCCATTCCTCCATGCAGATCTTCTCGAGAGCAGTGATGTTTTGGGGCTGTCGCCGAGCAACACGGACTTTCAACTCCCGCCACAGATTTTCTATGGGGTTGAGGTCTGGAGACTGGCTAGGCCACTCCAGGACTTTCAAATGCTTCTTGCCACTCCTTTGTTGCCCGGGCGGTGTGTTTTGGATCATTGTCATGTTGGAAGACCCAGCCTCGTTTCATCTTCAAAGTTCTCACTGATGGAAGGAGGTTTTGGCTCAAAATCTCACGATACATGGCCCCATTCATTCTGTCCTTAACACGGATCAGTCGTCCTGTCCCCTTGGCAGAAAAACAGCCCCATAGCATGATGTTTCCACCCCCATGCTTCACAGTAGGTATGGTGTTCTTGGGATGCAACTCAGTATTCTTCTTCCTCCAAACACGACGAGTTGAGTTTATACCAAAAAGTTCTACTTTGGTTTCATCTGACCACATGACATTCTCCCAATCCTCTGCTGTATCATCCATGTGCTCTCTGGCAAACTTCAGACGGGCCTGGACATGCACTGGCTTCAGCAGCGGAACACGTCTGGCACTGCGGGATTTGATTCCCTGCCGTTGTAGTGTGTTACTGATGGTGACCTTTGTTACTTTGGTCCCAGCTCTCTGCAGGTCATTCACCAGGTCCCCCCGTGTGGTTCTGGGATCTTTGCTCACCGTTCTCATGATCATTTTGACCCCACGGGATGAGATCTTGCGTGGAGCCCCAGATCGAGGGAGATTATCAGTGGTCTTGTATGTCTTCCATTTTCTGATGATTGCTCCCACAGTTGATTTTTTCACACCAAGCTGCTTGCCTATTGTAGATTCACTCTTCCCAGTCTGGTGCAGGTCTACAATACTTTTCCTGGTGTCCTTCGAAAGCTCTTTGGTCTTGGCCATGGCGGAGTTTGGAGTCTGACTGTTTGAGGCTGTGGACAGGTGTCTTTTATACAGATGATGAGTTCAAACAGGTGCCATTCATACAGGTAACGAGTGGGGGACAGAAAAGCTTCTTACAGAAGACGTTACAGGTCTGTGAGAGCCAGAGATTTTCCTTGTTTGAGGTGACCAAATACTTATTTTCCACCCTGATTTACAATAAATTCTTTACAAATCCTACCATGTGGATTCATGGATTTTTTTTTCACATTCTGTCTCTCACAGTTGAAGTGTACCTCTGGTGCAAATTACTGACCTCTGTCATCATTTTAGGTGGGGGAACTTGCACAATCGGTGGCTGACTAAATACTTTTTTGCCCCACTGTAACTTTGCCAGTCTTCTAGCTTGCTTACTTGCCACAGGTGCACTGTGCCACATACCAATAGAAAGGAAAAAATAATGTGCTTATTTCCACGAGAGAAATTCCACGCCTGGACCATCGTTGACCATGATTCTAGCCTACTTCACAGCGTCATGTGCGCTTTTTACATCCAACACAAAAACTGCAGTCGTGGTGCTTTCGATTGTACTCAGAACTCAGAAATTCTGCCTTCTGTATAGGAAGATGTAGGTAACAGCAGACTGCAGATGAGCTGCATACAGGGCTGGACTGGGACAGAAAATTGGCCCGGGCAATTTGACTAGAGACCGGCTTGTCCATCTGTAGTGTGAGAACTTTAAGAAATTAATATAGCCACTACAGTGACCATCAAAACGATGAAAAAATATTGCCATAAACAGTTTATTTTGCGACACCACGAAACAAACTATAGCGTAAAATGAAACGATAGACGTTTTTATATCGTCATCCGATATATATCGTTATATCGAACAGCCCTACTGGTGGCAACCAAAAAATCACAAGGAGGTTTTTGGTCCATCACCCTCTCTAAAACAGATTTAACCTGGCAACAGCTAACCAGGTCCAGCAACCACTCACCAACTGGTTGGGGAGCACACGTTTTTCCACTACCAGTCTCTGGTTGCTGTGAATGGGTTGCTTGCTGGTATCTAGCTGGTCCCTTACTGTAACCATATCTATATTTTTAAGCAGTCTTTTCCAAGAAAAATGTGTCTTTTACATTTTAGATGTTGTGTTCAGGATCAATAATGGGCAACTCAAAGCACGTTCTAAGGAAACGTTTTTGCTGTATTATATCACATCTTCTTTAGTACTTTGTTTGGAACTGCACTGCACAAAATCTTTGCTTCACATTAGTGCTGTCGTTTCTCATTGGGTGTGTTTTACATTATTGGCCTTTTAAGGCAGGTTCATTTGTAATTATATACACTGTCACAGTATTTACAATTTATGGTTTATTTTGATATATACGGTAAAATTTGTATGCACTTATAAGTATGCAAGTGAAGCACGTATGAAAGAGCAGATGTCTGTTAGCTCATACAATCATTTCTTCAGTGCTCTGACTGAATATTTCGATTCTTTCTTCTTTTATTATATTTCCTGTAAGTGAATTGTATGTAAATCAGGTGATGTACTTAAGCAGTAAGCTTATTTCTGCTGAGAATTTTTAAAAACGTCATTCACACAGGGGTTGTAACTTCTGTCAGCGACTTCATCTGTCATTAAAATCACACTAAAAATACCATTAGACATTAGTAGATTGCAGTTTTAAAGCTTCATGAGGTTTTTAATTATGAATTATTATGTTGCCATTCTCTGAGAACACCAGGCACACTCTTAATCACAGGCCAAGCTGCAACTTTTCCTCTTTGCGTGGATTCTTTCAAATGTTTTCTCTAATAAAAATAAATATGTATCTAATACAAACACTCCTGTATTGTTTCTGTGCTGTTACTGATCTTTTTAAAATCTTTTTAATGACTTTAATGTCTCACATTTGTGGCAACAAGAAAACATAATTCAAAGCATTTGCAATATCAGAGCATTAAAGGAAGTTATTTGTGATGCCTGGTACGGAGGTATTTTGTGCAGTTAGACTCACTGTAAATTGCTTTGGATGAGAGCAATCAGAAAGTGGCTGCACTGCCTGAGTTTTCTCTCCCAGCAGCGGGAACAAAGCAGAAACAATGCTCAAATCTCCTGCCAGATGAAACTGCAGAGGAAAGCCGGAGCAGATGTCTGATGGGAGAAATGTCATGAATTCTGCCAAACCTTCGGGGAATTTCACACTCGCACAAGAAAAGAGATGCTCGAAATTAGAAACAGGGAAAGAGAATCAAAAAGATTTGTCTCAAACACCAGCATGGGGCTGAGTGGGATGCTTTGTTGCGTGAGAGGTGCTGTTATCACTTGGATAGGTCCTGCAGCCACTGTGGAGACACATAATGGAGCTACCGGTTAAGTTAATGATGTCACGTCTATTACACATTAGCTACATTTGACGCAATAGGTTTACTTTAGCAAATTAAATGGCTGGGTGAATGTTTTACCAGTAAGAGCGCACATTATCAAAGATAAACTTACTGAGCTTTCTCTTGAGTTATGGTAAAAGTTTGATTCTGAGATATCATTAATAAATGACCCAACTCTCCTGATGTTTGCCTCCTGCTGAGTGTGAGGTGCAGCTTCTTTCACACATGTCTGACACCAACACAGATGTCAAAAAATTATGGAATTTCACGCCCATATCAACACCCTGTTTGTTTAAACCTGGAATTAACTGGAATGCCTTTCCAGTAAGGGGCCAAGGAAACACGTCAACATGACATAAGCATATCATCGCCTTTAAATGTAACATGACAAACTCAAGACTGATATTTCTGAAGAAATATTACTTATGAGCTATACTCTATATTCCCAAGCTTGCCACTAACATTTGTTTTTGGTGAGCTCAAGCCAAGGTTAGCCACTAATTCAGGCTGCCATTTGATACACTGCTATTTGGGAAATACTTATTAGGTTGCAGACACTTTATTGTGTGTAGACTGAAAGATGTAGCCATGACGTCTCCCACTGCTATGAAGAAGAGCATTTTAAACCCTGTGACGTCTTGTCATCCTGTTTTGGGGCTTTTTCGTTTTAACTTTAACTTCTTTTTTAAGTTTGATGTGATCAAAGGAACATCAGCTAATGTGGGCTACCTTGTTGGGTTAGCAAAGGGTATCTGTAATTAAATAGGATGCTAACTTTAGCAAAACACAGGCGTAATACAGAAATGGACTTACTTGAGAAACTCAAGCAGAGAACTGCTGATAGTTTTTTTCAACCAGATGAAATGACACTAACAGAAACAGGATGAGGATGGTGCAAAAGTCTTGAGTCACCCCTAATTTGTTTATATTTTGCTGTGAAAATGGGGGAAAAGGTGCAGTGGTTCATTAAATCATTCGCAAAGAAGCAAAGATGTATTCTGTTCTGGACTTTTTCAGGGAGAGAAGACTGAAGAAGTCACTTGGATGAGTGTGTTTCTCCCACTGAAACACTACGTCCAGTTCAATAGTATACATGTTTTGGAACCTTCAGGAATAGTTCTCCAGGATTCTTGAAAGACATTCAAAGTTCTTTAAAGTTTGAGTGCCTTTTTGTTTCTAATCTCTTTCAAGATGATCCAAAGATGATCTTCAATAATGTTGAGGCACTGGCACTGGGCTCTGGGGAGGCCAATCCATGGCTGATAATTTTCCATTTTGGGTTTTTCTATCCAGACATACCTTTACTGCATTGTCAGTGTGCTTGGGATCATTGGCATGTCAGTTAGAAGCTTTTTAGATAGTATTTCACTGTGGATCAAAATCTGATGGTAAAGCATGATGAGTTTTAACCAGTTTTGCAAAACCACTTGCTGAAATGAACCCATTAGTCTGTTGCCACTAGTAAATTGTGTAAATTGGTAGACGTCAGCCTTTTTTCCCTGTTTCCCTTCCATATGAAAGGCTTCTTGACAAGCCACCCTTCTGCTGAGGCTTTGGTGAACAGTAGACAGACCGACTTAAGGTATACATGCATCTCCAGGGTCCTTTGTCAGGTCTTACAAAATAGGTTTTTGGCGACAATCTTTCTGGAAAGCAATTGTATTACTGTTGGCAGTTTTTATAAATTCAGCTAAAGAAACTGGAACGACTGATATTTTTTGTGACAAACTGCTGGCAACAAAGTGCCTAAAGATGTAACTGTTTTTTCTTTTCTTTTCTTTTATTGCAAAGTTATCTATTTTGCAATCCACAATGCTTGCCGCCCATCCCTTGAGTTGTATTATATTTGTGAATGATTCATAGGTCAGTATTAAGTGACTTGATAAACAGAAAAAGCATCCCTCTAAAAATGTTCATGTACAACAACTAGACTGAAAATAAGTGGAAAAAAAGGCAGCCAATGTCCAAAGAAAAACTTGGAAAGACCTCCAGAATGCCTGAATGACTTTTGATCAGTCTCTTTGAAAGCTAACAGTATAGAAATTAGGGGTCGCTCCAGACTTTTGCACACTACCGTAGCGCAAAGCACTTAAAGCCCCTACAATGTAGCTTTCACAAAAAGACAGTCTGGCTATATAGAAGAAATCTCATTTTTGTACTAGTCTGTAAACAATTTTATTTCTGCTGTAAACTTCGGCATTTTATGCCATCCGATTTGACTCTCCTTTGGAGCTAGCCTCATGTGGTCAGTTGCCATTTTTGGCACTTTTACGTTAGCTACATCGGCTTTTTGGCCCCAGTTTCTGCCAGTTGCTAGCGCTAACATTAGCTGCATTTGGTTATTTCAGAGCTTTTAGCAAGGGAGTGTGAATTATTACCTAATCATTTAACTTAGCATTGTAAATGAAAGCCTGTAGGCATTTTCTCCTAGGTTCCATATAGCCTAAAGTTAACAGTCTATGATTTGGTCATTATTGATTTTGGCATAAAATTAACTACAATGAGATACAGTCAACTAAAACTGAGACAAGACGTGTGTCATTTCTTACAAAATTTAGTATTTATGATAATTGCAGTACTGGTGGTGAACCTGTGATCTCAATATCTTTATTTGTTAGCTGATATTTAAGAGAAGATGATGTTTTCTTTAGTGAGCGTGTCAGTCTAACAATGTGAAATACTGGTACAGTATGTCTTTACTATGGTCACGTTGGTCATGCCTAGGCTTACAGTGAAAATGAAAATAGCACATATTCTCTTGAACTTTTCTTTAGATGCGTGATTTTAAAAAATGAGTTCAAGAAACATCTACAGGGTGTTTAGATTGCTCGTGGCACTTTTTGCTCTTTAACAAAAACCAAGAATAAGCACTGAGGAAGCCATATGTGCTTCCAGTCAAGCTTGGAAGTTAAAGCCAAAAAAGTAACAGGATATCATTTGGGTAAATCCTGGCAGTTTGAACCTTTGGACAAAAATCAGTTGCTAGTTGTTATAAAACATGCACACACTGTTCTTCTCTTTCCCCAAATTATATGAAGAAAGATAAAAATCTGTTGATTATACTTGACAGATATATTTTTTATTTTTGGTATTCTCTTTTTTCTTTGTTTGTGATTTCGGCTGCTGCTGGAAATAAGGCTCATGAGAGCAGCTAGTGGGATGTAAAACCTTCATTATTACAGTAATTTCATCCATTTTTGACATAAAAATATTTCAGCATTAAGGCTAGCTCCAATATAAAGATGCAATGTAGTGATTCCAAATAACTGATTATGTATCTCACATGTCCTGTTTCATATTAAGCACTGACACCAGAATTAACTCTGGATGCAAAATTATTTTGACACAAAGTCTCAAAAACATACTGATTTGCCAGGGCTGTGCTACAGTAGAATATCTGCAAGAATGCTCACAACTAGTGATACAAACTGTCTCCAGGCTTTTCGAGGAACAAATAACAGCTGGAACAATTGCACATCACAGGATGAACCAGTACTCTGAGGAACCAACAAAAGCAGAGCTCAATACCATAAATAAAAAGTTGAAGCCATAAACCTTCATGAAATAGAGGGTAAAATAACAAGACTGCTGTCCTGCTATGGGATGGCCACACTGCAGGGCCCCGGTCTCCTCTGTTTGTGTTGGACCAGCTACAGAAACACACTGATGACCTTAGTGAACTCTACAGTTAAAGATGCGTGTCTGACCCCCAAACTACAATATAATACCTAACTAGTATATCATTGTAACAAAAGGCAGGAAAGCTAAATAAGTTAAGAGCGCTGTTGTGTTGATTAGGTATAGATCAATAAGTGTCTTATTGAATATTTTTGTGTTCACTTTGTCTTGGCTACAACATACCCGAGACATTTTCACTTTTCTCCCTGACATCTTATCCCCTGGCCACAAGATCAAGGCGCCTTGATCTGTCCATCCATAAAGCAATTAATTATCTATTTCTTGCAATGCTATCACCTTTATAAGGGTTTCTGTATACAATGTGTCCTCAAGGTTATTATCAGGTTTTACCAACAATTAATAACCTAGCTTAAGCATTTTTTAAGCTTCATCTAGTTCAGGGATGGGCAACTCCAGGCCTCGAGGGCTGGTGTCCTGCAGGTTTTAGATGTGTCCTTGATCCAAAACAGCTGATTTAAATGCCCGAATTACCTCCTCAACATGTCTTGAAGTTCACCTGGTAATGAACTAATCATTTGATTCAGGTGTGTTGACCCAGGGTGACATCTAAAACCTGCAGGACACCGTACCGTTTTGTTAGATACATCTTGTACAGTGCTATGCAAAAGGTCTCCAGCCGCCCCATATTTTGTCATGAAAATAGGAAATAGGTTCAGCGATTTGTAGACAACTTACAAAAAGGATCTTGATCATTGACAATGAGGCAAGAATTGTACTGATCGACAGCACTTTTCCTTGGTTGAGGGTTTTAAAAGTCATGAATTCACAGAAACGTCATACAGACAGCAGTCTTTATCTGTGATGTGCAGTTACACACTGGTTGGAATTTGATTTAAAAAAAATGTAGCTAATAAGTTTTATTACACCAACATTCAACATGTTGTGTTACTTTAAGGAATACTAAGGTGAAACAACTGGAAATAGTGTGAGACTAATGTTACCCAGCATCCATTAATTTGGAGATTTGAGATGATATTTAACTGAGCGATTTGTTAAACTCACTGAATTATGCACTTAAGTTGCAGTTATCAAAAAAGTTAAATGTCGAAAATTACCAACAGCTACAGTTACAGTACCTAAGTTGGGATATTTGGCAGAATCTTACCTCAGCTTTCCTCACCAAATGTTCGACTCTGTGTCTACTGTAGATGTCTTGAATGGATGAATGGATGGATCCAATAATTTGCCCAAAACTTGATAAACCAAAAACAGCTTCACTTTTTTTTAACTCGTGTTTTCCCTGAATGCTTTACCTTATGTTGTGGTTATCGTGATGCCAATATATCGAAATCACATTTGAACTGTGTTGAAATTGTGTTATTGTTGTTGCCAAAAGAGAAAAAAAAAAAGGGGGGGGGAGAGAGCTTCTTTACAGGAAATTGATTGTGTCATCAGTCATCTGTGAGGTCTATTAAATCACAAAAACAATGATATAACTCACAAATCAGACCTCCGTCTCTGCCTGCCGCCGTCTCTCCCTTTAGTCTAGTTTGAGATTCACTCTTGGCATCAGCTGTAGACAGTGCTGCTTTGGGAAGAAGTTCAACTGATATTCATCATTCAGACAGCACTCTCACCTTCTATCCAACTGTTTCCTCACCAGCACTCTTCATGTCTCTCTCCATATATGTCTCACTTTGTCCCTTCCATCATCAAAGTATGCTAAATACATTTGCTCTTATCTTCCCGTGAAAGGAAATTAAATAAAAGGAAATTATCTCATCTTGAATCCATTTTTCGGTCCAAGCATGAAATGAGCCTCTGCTGTGCTTAAAGTTCAGTGCTCTTGGGACACAGTGAGAAGGAGCTGAAAAGGGGAAGCTTTGGTTAATGAAATCAGACTGTCTTTACTGTCTTTTGGGGAACTTTTCAGCTTCAGTTTGGCCTGCCTTTTTGTATGCCTTTGTTGTTTTCTGCTTTTGTGTGTTTGTGTCTATGAATGTGGAACTAAGCTGCATTTCCCGACATCTGTGGGTTTTTTCATTAAGATTTTTTAGATAATCATGACTGAAATTTGAAAGATTGGAGCTGAATCATAGGTTTTGGATTACACAGAAATACCATGATACAAAAAAACCTGCATAATCTGTGTTTTCTGTTATTTCCTGAGGAAAACTAACATCTAAAACTGCCAAAAGTCTGTGCTGTAAATATCTGGTGTTGTTGACAGCAGATATTTCCATATCTGGTGTTGTGTGCAACATTGAAGTAATAATCCCAAGGGGCAACCCCCGCAGATGAAAAATGAAGCCCCTTCAACTTCCATCTTACAATTGCCAAGAGTATTAAAAATCATATTTACAGTCTAGTACAGCAAACAAACAAAAACCTTTATTCATTGCTTTGCCCTTGGAGAAACAACTCTAAGTGGGGTTATTTCATTCTATTTATTACTCCCCCACCTGGATATTGGAGTTAGTGGCATGGTCTTGTCCACTGACAGATGTCCTGACCCAGGCAGCTGGAGCCAATCGTTGTGTCCTAGACCTCATCCACTACTTCCAGTCATTAAACTGGACCTCTGCATTGTCAGTGTGCTACTGATGCTGTTTTTAATAGATTATCTAACATGTATTAATGGTTTCTGTGTGCTATAGAACATCCAAGAAATTTCTCCTTCAGTTTTCTGAGTAAAACTCTTGTATTTTTATTGTTGCATTACTTAGCTCTAATTAGCCAATATGTGTGTTGCACCTCTATATGGTGAGCTTACTGTTAGCTATTAGCCCAAGTCTCCACCTTGACTCCAGACAGTCAACATGGCAGCAGCCGAAATGCTGACACTGAAGCCGCACGTGGTGGCTACCATACATCTTTTGTACTGTTTAGTCAAACAACTTTGCATCAGTATAAAGTTTTGGTTTGCTGATGCTGTGTTTTTGTTTTCTTGTAGGCAGCTGTGTGTCATTTTAAAGTTAATTCCCAAGCGTAATCCCCTCACAGAAAAGTCTAGGATATCTGTCGACAGTTTTAGAAGCAAGACTTGTTTTGTTAATGCTTCCAGACATTTGTCTTGCCTGAAAAATCATGTAAAGGTAGGGGGTTGGTACTGGATAACAGGAATGATCATCAGTAAAATAAGACAGAATACATGTGTGAAGGAGAGGAAGGCACACAAAGCGGTCAAGTTGCAAGGAGCAGAGGTAGTGGATGAGGTGGATGAGTGGAAAAACCATCCAAAGCGATGGACAGTGCACAAGAGAGGTGAAGAAGTGAGCAGGCAGGGCAGAGTGGGTGGAGCCAAGTGACAGAGGGAAGCAGCAGGAGTGAAAGAGAAGGTTTAGGAGACGGCAGTGAGACCTGCTGTGATGAGTGGTTTGGAGAAAGTGGCACTGACAGAAAGAGACACATAGAAATCAGCAGTAAAATCTTAGTAAAGATAAACATAAAAAAATTGCTGACTTTTCTTATGAATGATGCTTAAAAAGGCTAAATAAAAGAAAATCTGTGGTTGAGCTGTGCAGGAAAACAAGCAAAAAAGAAAAAAGTATACTGGATGGTAATAACTGCAAGGGGAAAAAAAACACTGAAAATAATAAATGCCACAATGTTTCCTGGTCAACAATCAGGACCAGAACCTCAAAAGATGCAAAGTCCTGATAAGCCAAAAAAAAAAAAAAAAAACAGGGGATGGGAAAGAGTTTGGAAAAACATTCAAAAAGACTCACTGCAGAGTTGTGCAACAAAGTTATTTGAAGAGGGAGCAAAAATCAGCCACTATCATAAAAACAAAAGGAGGAAAGTGTGGAAGATAAACATGGTTGCGCTTTCTTCATGGCTTATGTCGATGGAGCTGACTGATAATTTCACTGCTGACAAAAACAGCGAGCTGAAGATGAGGGAGAAAAGCAGTGATCGGTGCACTCAGACTAATTCAAGATCTTACACATATGACTAAAGCAACCAAAAATGTTTCAGAGTGAAGATATGGGGCCATTGTGAAGATCAGTCGCTATGTTGTCGACCAGATTAAAGGCAAAGGGACCAACATACATGTGAAGGTGTCTGGAGCAAACACCAAGGATGAATCAAACTGTTTGATTTTACATCCTTTTACTGTTTGTGAGTTTGACTCACCGATTCTGCCTGATTTCCTTTTTTTTTTTCCTCCATTCTCAGCATTCTCATTATTTATGAGATATTTTTGCACACAGCACACAGCCAAGCCTGCTGCGTGCAAAGCTTCAAAAACCTGCCCAGGATCTAACAACAACTAGACCAAGGAACAAAATAACGGCACATGTGAAGGAATCAAACAGGCCAAAGCAGAGCTAAAAGAATGATGTATTGGACTTAATTAATTTAGAGGTTGAGAAGGCAATGTTAATATTGATACATGAAAGTGTGCAAACAAGTGCGCCAGGTCCTCTTTCTAGTATTGATGTCAACTTTTTTCCATTGTCTCCAGAAAACCTGCAGTTCCTCAGGCTTGGAGCTCGCTCCAAAACACTTTATAAACCTTATAAACATGCTATAGCCATTTTTCCCCTGCACAATCCCTATCCGGTTGTTCAGTCTGACGTCACTAGCCGTGTCTGGGCCTAAACTCCGCTGCAGGTCCATATATCAAACGATCACTATGGCATTACTGAGAGTTGAAAAACTGTCTAAAGTCTTTCATCTTTAATAAAATGATCAGCGTTCTGCTCTACCAGGTGTAACAATTGAGTTTAGCATCCAGGCATCCATGAAAACGGAATTTATGACATTTAACGGAGTTAGAAGTTAGCAGGGAGTTAGCTCGCTAGCTTCTATCTAAATACAATATAGCATGTCCTGACTGCGGGGTTTTGGAAACAAATTAAAACGTACAGCTCTGCTATCACTTCCAACGTAAAGACAGAAAACTAAACAGCAGTGACGTTTGTAGGGTTACTGAAGTTGGGCTAGCTGGTATATAATGATGTGCTACGAGACCGCTAGCGACACAGCTATGTTAGCATAATATAAACAAGCTAACTTTTTTTCCACTCAATATGAGTGTTCTCGGTGGTCAGAAACAAATGTAATCGCATGGCAGGATGCTGTAAAAGGACCAAACTTCAGCCAGGAGAACAACTGAGATAATCCATCCACAATATGAGGTTAGTCATTCATATACTGCAGCATGGGCTGGGCTGTAACTACATCCTAAGGTTTTAAAAACTGAGCTTAAATAAATGATTAGCGGTAATAAAAGCCGAGGGAGGTCAACAGTGATCACTGACTGTTTTAGGAGCTTTTTGAGATTAAATAGAAGAAAATACAAAACATTAAACATGTTAACAACACAAAAGCCATATTAAACGCAGACTACTTTAGGCCCGGAAGTAGGATTTGTCACGTCATCACTTAACGACCGGATAAAGAAGACTGATTCTTATATCACTCACTGTTTTAAATTGTATTTAGGTTTAAAGTTATGCATGATTAACGGGATTTGTGGCTTTAACTGCTAGATATCTCATCAGTCACTCACTCAGCTGGAAGTCTTGATTATATTTGTGGTTTCCTGTGCTGTTAACTGTACTAACTGATGTACAAGTCCATGCTCAGGTATTTTGATGAGTTCGTGTTAAAATACAATGCTCAAATAAATTAAGGGAACGCTTTGAAAACACATCAGATCTCAATGGCGGAAAAATCCTGCTGGATATCTAACATCGCCGTATAGGAAAATTATCAACTTGCAGAGGGCAGAATACAAAAGCTGCGTCCAAATTCATGGGCTGCATCCTCCTGCGGACCCGGCCATCGCGGTCTACGTGGGCCGGGTCCTCAGGAGGTCGGGTAGGCCGGAAGTAAACGGCTGTGAAATTGGGTCTAGCCTTCAGATTTGCGTCACCGCTGTCTTGGTGGAGTTTAATAAACTCAGCCGTCTGCTCCTTGTTATCTAAAATATAACAGGATACTGGCGTAAATTCTCAACACACTTCTGTTTAATCAGTTTTCTGTTTGACATTTATTCAGCTGTGTGAAAACCAAGGAGGAACCCACCCGGGGGATTAATAAAGTTTTATTTTATCTAATCTAAACTAATAACTTTAATCTCAGCCAAACCGATTTATTCACGAACAAATAAAACACTAAAAAAAGACAAACAAGTCTAGTTTGTAGAGGTCTATATATCTACCCATGGATATGCCTTCCAAATCCATTACAGACGCATCACTAAACTGCTGAACGGTGTTACAGGCAGCATAAGGTTCTCCACAGCTTCTCCAGACCTCTTCATGTCTGTCACATGTACTCAGGATTAAAATCTGTCAAAGACCAGAGGACACCAGTTGTAGACCTGCCAACTGTGGTTTTCTATGGCACGTGCCAAATGGACTCGTTGATGCCAGGTAGTGAGTGCATCGGCCACTAGAGGACCCTCATAAAGTCTGTTTCTGATTATTTGGTCAGAGCCTTTCACACCAGAGGCCTGCTGGAGATCATTTTTTAGCTCTAGCAGTGCTTATTCTGTTCTTTCTTACACAAAGGAGCAGATATCTGTCCTGCTGATGGGTTAAGGACCTTCTACAATCCAGTTCAGCTCTCTCAGAGTAACTGCCTGTCTCCTGGAATCTCCTCTATGCTCCTGAGACTCTGTAGGGAGACTTGGAAAATCTCCTGGCATAGACAAGTACTGATGTGCCCTCCTGGAGGAGTTGGACTACCTGTGCAGCCTCTGTAGGGTCCAGGTATTGCCTCATGCTCAAAAACAAAACTAGCGAAAAAACAGTCAGAAAAGATGAGGGTGGAAAAATGCCAGTGGCCTCCACCTGGAAAACCATTCCCGTTTTGGGGTTGTGCCATTATTGTCCATCTTCTATATACAGCTTACAAGCGGAAACCTTTCTGACTGAAAGCGAATAAGTTCTTGTTTTTTTTTCAGCTTTAGGCTGCATTTCAGTCAGTTGTGAAGACGCAGCCACCTCATAGATCTTATTGTAGGCTTGACCACATTTTCTAAATGTTTTAATAAGTCCCAACGATCGTCACTCATCGGAGTTTTGACGGAGGCAAAGGAAAATCTGGGCTGCTCAGCAGTTGTGAATGGTGATAAACATTCCTACAATCTAATTATCCATTAAAGGAGAAATCAAATGGTAGTAGCTGCTCCCAGCCAGGCCTCACGCCTCGCTCCCCGCACATGCATGTCTACGTGTGTGTCTATGTGTGTGTTTCTATAAAAACAGGGGCTGGCAGAGGCAACAGATTTTTTTGGTCATTAATTAAACATAATTACAGTCAAACCAAACTGTTATCAGCTTCTTCTCAAACAAGCAGTTTGGTTGAAACTTGAGCTCCTTTTCTGCATTTGGCTTGATCGCACCCACTCTCACTTTATATAAACACTTTATAAATCCTTCCAACTGAAAGTGTCGACACACACACACACGCACACAGTATCTTCTAGGTCCAAGCAATTGAGGCACTTATTTATAAATGAGGCCTGTCTCAGATTGTTCATGGAGGCTTTGCAACAAAACCACAATCTGCCTAAAGCGAGAAGCCAAAGAGGTAAAGAGCTTTGGCGAGTGGCTTTTCTTTCTTCTTTCTGGGTTTTTTTTTTTTTCAAGCTTTGTTTCCAATGAGAAAAACTTCCATGAAAGTAATATTGTCTCGCAAGTTCTCCTTTCATTTTATCATTTAAACAGACTGAAATTTTCTACAGTATATGCTGAAGATCTGTGTCGGTACTCTTAAGTTTTATTTGTTTCTTTGGTGTGTTTTTACAATACCAAAAATAAAGCATCAAACGCACATATTTATTTTAAATGAAATGGAACTAATAGAAGGGCATTTCTGATCTGGCTGACCTCGTAAAGGAGGATTACATTTTTAGTTTGAAGACAGTTTCAGAGACAAGAGCCATGCTTGAACTTTGTGAGGGAGGGATGGAGATGAGAGACTGCAGAGCTTTTGGCGTGTACACGTTGCACCGGTCGACCAGAGTCCCATTAGGAACTCAGCACTACAATAGAGAAAGAAGAGGAGGGTGATGATGAAAAATGGATGTATGTGCTGGATGAATTCCATATGCCGCTCTCCTCTCAGACAAGAGCAACAGGCTCAGGATCAGGTTCCCCATCCCAAATCCCAATCCTAGACCATCAGTGTGAAAGCAGGAAAACTGACCACAATTAGAATCTAGGGTTTCTTTATCCTCTGCCATCAGGCTTTGATGTATTATATTCATACAGAGAGTGCTACAATATTAATGATTTTGCTCAAGTACAGCATGACACTACATTTTGAGACCTCTAGACTGGTGATCCAGATGTCTGGAGGGCTAGGTTTTTCAAATAAAAGGTTTAGTAGCTCACTTCACTGTTATTCATTATGTTGTATTGCAGTGTATGACAGTATCATAATCTAGATCGCTTCAGCAATGTATTTGGGTTTATATTGCTGATATAAATGCAGAAAAATACATACAATTTATTATTACAGATTAGTTTTCAGGAATTGTGAACTACTCTGTTACCTCGTGGTTGCTTGGATGCCATGTCATGGATGTCGAAAAGAACTAAACACAAGGACCTAGAGATCAAAAACAGAAAACACTGGAGCCCAGAAAACAACTCAAAACAACCAAACAAACAAAAAAGGTTTAAAAAAGGTGCAGGCAGCCAGGAAAACACTTCCAAAAAAAGTTCAGGGGGGCGGCCCAGAGGCACGACCAGGCGAGGCAGGACCAGGTGAGGCAAGCCAGGCGGGGAAGGACCAGGCGGGGCAGGACCAGGCAGTGGTGCTGCAGGTGACAGCGTGGGAGCCGCAGATGGTAGTGTCACGGGGTGTAAAGGACAAGTTACCTAGGTTTTTTTTATTGTGCATGTTTTGCTGTGTTTTACTTCTTTAATATTTTAATATTGTACAGTGTTTTATTTTTATGGGTTTTATTGCATGTTTTTATGGTATTGGCGTGCTACAGAAAGCGGCGGGCAGAGTTAAGAACTCTGCCCATCCGGGGTAAGTCTCACGACTTATCCCATTATAACAAACCATAGCCACTTAAAGAGTAGTGACTGTCGCTGCCCCTCTCTTCCAGCACGCGGAAACACTGATAGGACGGCGAGGACGCTGCTGGGTTGTCCCTTCTGCTCCGACTGGCTGGATTTTTAACTTTTAGTGACTTTTACACCGTGGCGGACACCACTGGACTTTTAATGTTTATGTTTTATTGATTTTTATGGTGTGTTTTCCCTGGCCAGAGTTGTTTTAATTCCCTTTACGTTTTTAACTGTTTAAATTGAATAAATTATATTTTAGTGAGCCAGTTTTTAATTCAGTCTATTCCTTGGCTGCTCCACAGCTCCATCCGTTTTTTGGGAAGGTTTCCCTCCTTGATTAACACCTCTGTTAAATCACATTCCAACCGTTACAGTAGCGCTGCAGGCTGGACGGACCCTCCAGCGGAGGCAGGTGGCTGGACGGGCCCCTCGGACCCTCCAGCGGAGGCAGGTGGCTGGACGGGCCCCTCAGACCCTTCAGCAGAGACAGACATAGGGCCAGCAGGTGCAGAGACCCCTGGCTGAACAGGCGACTGAGTAAACGACTGAGGTGAGAACTGACCAGGTGACGGAGCTGATAGGTGAGCTAAAGTCTGAGCTATGGAGAGAAGTTTAAGATGTATTGACTGGTGTAAAGATGGTAGCAAAGGTGGGATGGATGGTGCATTAGCAGTTAGCTGAGCTAGTTCCCCTGAGCCTCTAGAACTTGAAGAAAACTGCTGGACGGGCTCACCTGAGCCTCCACGGAGGTCAGAAACAGGTGCAGGTACCTGCCGGACAGGCTCAGCAAACACAGACTCGTCTAAAATGTTTTTTAGCTTCCTACCACCACGTCTAACAGTCTTAACAGTCTCAACAGTCTCAACAGTCTTTGATTTAACAGTTTTCACAGTCTCAGAATTTACATGGCCAGGTTTAGAAAAAACAGACTTGGCAAAAGTGGGTTTTAGCTTGTTCCCACCATGATGAACAGTCTTAGAACTAAAAATCTCAGAGGAATGTATATTGTCATTAACTAGCTCGTGAGGAGCTAAACCAAAACTGGTCTCCCAATCCAAATCATCATCGAGAAAAGAGATCCCGAAGGTGTGTGATGTGAGATCATAGTCCTTTCTGTTTATACTCACCACCACAGGTTGCTCAGAAGTGTCCATATGACAGCGGCGTGGGCGACGTTTCCCTCGGGAGGAGTAACGTTGTGGCTCCAGCGAGGAATGCGTGTCCGAAGTTAAACGAAGACCTCCCACTTGTAGTGTAGGTAGCACAAGTGCAGGCGAAGCAGCAGGCGAAGCAGCATGGCGTCTCCGGGGACCCCCCAGAGCTAAACGAGTCCCATGAAAAATGCACCTGTAGTCGGGGGTGAGCCATGGCCTGCACCGGAGCTCCTCCTCTAGCTGGGAGAGAGCTACCTACCGGCGCTCGTGCAGTTCAACATCTGCTGGGTCCATAGTGTGGTTGCAATCTTCTGTCATGTGAGGGCTGTATGTATGTATGTATGTATGTATGTATAAGTTTCAGTGAGTGTGGGTTTGGGCTGTAGCCATCAGACCGCTGAAAGACACAAATGGAGTAGCTTTTTTTCCCCCTCCCATGTTTTTCCTTGACTAGAGTCTCAGACGTCGCTGCGCTGCGGTAAAGAAAATGGAAAGAACAAATTGAAGCAGATAGGCATAGGTCCAGTTTTTCCTCGCACCATTTGTGATCAGCATTTTTCAAACCAGTGACCAGTTTATGCAAATAAAGAACACAAAAAGGGAGCAGGAGATGTGTGGCTCAGATAGCAGGCCTCAGTAATAATGGGCTGGTAGCATGATGTATGAGCCAATTTAAATAACATAAACCTCCTCGCTTCATCTGGAAACTTGAGACAAACACACACGCACACACAGACACACACAGATACATATACATTGTCTATAACAGCCAAGTATACACATAAAACAGCACATATTGCATTAAAAAACAAACATTACCCTTTGTATTACTCAATGTGCTTGGTTCCCTGGAGCCACGGGAGCCCGAGCTACAACAACTGGGCTACTTCAGTCTATTTGGCCAGTCTAGCTTAATCTACATCAGTCGAGCTTCTGGAGCCACAAGATTTTGGCACTCAGTGAAAAACAGCATGAGAGAGAAGTGCAGACATTTACCTCCTGCTAACTGTCCAATCAGAACGTTCAATCTTCTATTTCTCTGAATTATGTGTCTTCAACTGCTATACTGCTACTACTGCTCCCTTACAGAGTGTAATTACTCAGTTTACATTCAAAGCTGCACTTATTCTTTTCTGGGACATTTCTGCTCCGATGTGTCTCAGAAAGAAGAAACTAAAAACATATTGTCCCAAACTGCTGCCTGCTTATGAATTTCTCAGACGAGGGGGTCAAAGTAGATTCAGCAATTTTGTTTGTGGCCGACACACTAGTGTAAATCTGTTATTAACTCATCAAAGTACATTTTTGTTCTGTTTTAGTTTACTAGCTAGTTAGTGAGCTCTGCTGTGTTTAGTTGTTAACTGTGCCCACAGTTTAACATGTGGGTTTCTTAGCATTTTTATTGGAAATAAAACAATGAATCAATCCAGACTAAAACCTTTGCAGAGCAGCAGGGCCGTGCAAAGGCATCATATAATCTCTAGTGTAATTTCATGGTGATCAACCACAATCACATTGCGGTCATTTGAGCCACTATTTGCGTATTATTTGTTTGGGTATTAGCAAATTTGGATAAAGAAATGGGCAAGCATAAGAATTTGGGTTTGACAAGGGTCAAACTCTGATGGTAAGATGATCAGGTCAGAATATCTCTAAAAGTTTCATGGAGTGTTCCTGGTCTGCAGTGGTTAGTATTTATGAAAAGTGGTCCAAAGAAGGAAAAGAGATGAAGCAGTGATGGGGTCACTGAAGACCAATCATGGGCATCGGAACAGAACTGGGAACACCTGGCACCAGGATGCACTGTGGGAAGAAAGCGAGCTGACGGAAGTCGTTTGATGCTTTGGGGAATCTTCTGTTGGGCAACGTTGGGTCCTGCCTTCCATGTGGGTATTATCTTGAGATGTACCACCTACCTAAGCATTGTTGCAGACCACACAACCCTTTGACAGAAATGGTATTACAGCACCTATTGGCTGTGGTTTCTTTCAGCAGCATACTGCTCACTGCCATGAAGCAATAATGGTTCAGGAATGGTTTGAGGAGCAGAACAACAAGTTTGAGGTGTTGACTTGACCTCCAAATTCCCCAGATATCTGTCCAATCAAGTATCTGTGGGATGTGCTGGACAAACAAGTCAGATCCATAGAGGCCACACCTTACAACTTACATGACTTCAAGTATGAGTTGCCGATACCACAGCACACCTTCGACGGTCTAATGAAATCCATGTCTCAACAAATCAGGGTTGTTTTTGGTAGCAAAGTGGGAACCAACACAATGTTAGGCAAGGGGTTGTGATATTGTGCCTGATTGGTGTATCTTACCTTGTTACTAGGACACAATTATGAGCTCATGTCTTCATTAAGCCCAATCACAGTTAAAATATACTTTTCTGATGGAAAACCTTTACACCAGTCCAAAATGAAGGAGTTGTGGTTCACATGCAATTTAACTGTCACCTCACATTTGGCACGTGTGTTTTAAAAAAGTGCCATTTATGAATTAATTTGCACCTCCTGTCAAGTAAATGCGCTCTTTAAGGTCTTAGACTCTGTTAGTGTTTGATTCAATGAGAGTCTCTAAATTTGTTGTTTTTTTGTTTTTGTTTTTAATATCAGTAATGTGGTTAGACTCTGACCATTTTAACACTGTGGTTGTTTCCTTTGTGTTTGTTTTTCTGACAAATGCTGTGACAAACTGCATCAATTTTATTTATTTAGTTATTTTTTTCACTTTTATAGACATGGGAAACAAACATGGTAGTTAATGTAAAAAGTGCCTGTTTGGTCCAACCTGTGCTATTTGACCATGAGGGAAACTTGGAGTGCAGAAAAACAGTAAGCGATTAGCAACGAACATTGTAGACTAAATAAAAAACAAAGATCTGTCCTTTTAACACACAAAGGCAGACACACTTATGCAATCAAATATAAATGTATTTTTACCAGCAAACATTCTCTTTTATTCACACACACACACACACACACACACACACACACACACACACACACACACACACACACACACAAAAAAACCATGCAGGTGGCCGACCATGATAACAAACAGCATAATTAGGAGCAGGTGAATGTTATAAAGCACTTTCTACTGCAAATTCGAGATGAACACGGAGTAAAAAGGGAAACGAGTATGTTTCAGCGATTAGGAATAATATCTAAACCGCCACGATTTAACAGATGAAGTAGCGTCTGGCTGGCTTAATGACAGAAAGGTGAGGTCGCCACGGCGAATGAGAGGGAAATGGGGTGTAGGAGAAAAAAAACAAGAAAATATAACTGCTCCTCAGCCTCATGCAATAGTCAACCACTGCCTCTGCAGCTTGATCTAAGATTAAATGTTTTCTGTGTTTCTCCAAATTAAATCTGTAATGTGAATGAGATGAAAGATTGAATTCAGATATTGGATTAGCAACCTCGTGAACAGAAAGCTGAAGGCTGTGCAGTAACATCACAGATCTTTGGAGGTTGACATTTTAGTAATTTTAAGGACATGTTGTAATGTTCCATGAGTAGATCCACACTACTGTCTTGCTTGGATAAGAAATCGAGTTAGGTAAATCATTTGTTGGCCAAAGGCACGATCTTTGTAGTTTTGCTTCTGCTCACCACCTCAGTGGATTTTAAATCAAACAAACTATGAATGAAGCACAGATGTTCTCCTTTAATTTAAGGGGTTTTACCAAATAACAATTGCATTATAGCCATTTTTATAGATAGTACCCTCATTTTCAGACACTCAAAAATAAACTGGACAAATTAACACAAGGATTCTTTTTACTTGGGTGAAAATCTGTTGCAGTCAACATGAAGAAGAATATCTGATTTCTTTGCTTTGAGAAAAGCTTAGGTTGCATTTGCAGTATGTTTTGGCTCATTAACCATTTGCACTGTAAAGCTCTGTTTTGCTGCTTTTGGCTGATTGGGAGTATAATCTGAGTATAGCCCTGTACACTTTAGAATCCGTCCTGCTGCTCCTGTCAGCAGTCACATCATCAGTCAACACAGTTGTTTTTCTTAATCATGGGAAAAAATTCTGTCCTCATCCACCTTAGTTGTCTCCTGTGAACTTTCAGGTCTTTTATTTTTGCTGAGTTGAACAGGAAGTTTGTGTTTGGTTGATTATTTCTTTGTTGTAACAATGCTTCTTGGCAATAAACCTTATATGGCTGGAAATCCTGTTTATTTCCCTTATTGACTCCTGTTCGGTGTTGTTTATTGGATTGGATGATTAAAGTCTGAAGAAACAAGACATACTGGTAGTTTAACAAGTAATTCAATTAACAAACAGGGCACACCCACAACAGCCCAACACCTCCTCCTTAAACAGGCAGAATCTGGACTCACTGCTGAATGTATGTTACCAAATGGGCCAGTGAAGGTCAGTCGTGGCCTACCGTTCCAGTCTGCTCCACCTTGTCTGTTCAGAGAGCTCTCGGCCAAATCACCCGGCAATTCTCGTCTCCAAATCTGTAGACTGCTTACAGTTCCTAAGCGCTGACAAGGTGACAAACTGTTTGCTTGTGCTGTGGTTTTATTGACACGGCCACTTCACAGTCTTTCTTTGATATAACCTGTAGAACTTGGCTTCAATTTGGAGATGCTACGAACGGTTCAAATAAAGATGCAACTTCTTTTCTGGAACATCAGCTTGAAGTTGTCCTATGACACAACCAAACTTTTCAGAGAGCCAGAGTAACTGTTGATTCTACTTTATCTTTCACTTAAGCTAGTTGTACCATCCTCTGGCATCAGCTCTAAATTTAGTGCTTTCATCTCACCAGTAGAGATGGCACAATACCACTTTTTTATGTCTGATACCGATAGTGATATCATAAATTTGGATATCTGCCGATACTGATATGAATCCAATATTGTCGAACCACAGAACTGTTTAGCCTGCAACACTGTTTTTATTTTCAACGTAACAGTCTATCCATCGTACAGTCAGACTGAGCAATGACAACACACAGATGTCCGAGCGGTTGTTAAGCTTAATGTAGAAATGCTTTACAAATATTCAGACATGAAGTTACACACTTGCTTTACTTCTCTGGGACAGCTTGCTTGGACATGAAATGCCGGTTTGGTAGCACGTAGCGAGGCTCCAGATGCTTTCAGTGTGAAGTAACTCCAGATGGCTGACAGGTCTTGCATGCAACGGCCGCACTATCACGTGATCCATACCTCTCTGACGTGCTAAACTCATGAGCTGGATTATTCCATGTCACAAGTTTTGTGAGGTGCTTTTGTGATATTTAATGGATCAGATTACATTTTTTATTTCTCCCTAATATCTGATTCAGTAATTTAGGTCAGGATCGGACCGATACCGATACTGTACAGTTTATTGGATTTACAGAAAGTGTGCAATGATTGTTTTAAAAAAAATCAGGCAGGTGCATAAATTTGGGCACCACAAAAAAAAGAAATGAAATCAATATTTAGTAGATCCACCTTTTGCAGAAATTACAGCCTCTAAACCCTTCCTGTAGGTTCCAATGGGAGTCTGGATTGTGGTTGAAGGTATTTTGAACCATTCCTTTTCATAAAACATCTCTAGTTCATTCAGGTTTGATGGCTTCTGAGCATGGACAACTCTCTTTAACTCACACCACAGATTTTCAATAATATTCAGGTCTGGGGACTGAGATGGTCATTATAGAACGTTGTACTTGTTCCTCTGCATGAATGCCTTGGTGGATTTTGAGCAGTGTTTCGGGTCCTTGTCTTGTTGAAAGATCCAGCCCCGGCGCAGCTTCAACTTTGTCACTGATTCCTCCAGAATCTGCTGATACTGAGTGGAATCCATGTGTCCCTCAACTTTGACAAGATTTCCAGTCCCTGCACTGGCCACACAGCCCCACAGCATGATGGATCCACCACCGTATTTTACTGTAGGTAGCAGGTGTTTTTCTTGGAATACTGTATTCTTTTTCCTCCATGCATAACGCCCCTTGTTATGCCCAAATAACTCAATTTTAGTTTCATCAGTCCACAGCACCTTATTCCAGAATGAAGCTGGCTTGTCCAAATGTGCTTTAGCAAACCTCAAGTGGCTCTGTTTGTGCTGTGGGCGGAGAAAAGGCTTCCTCTGCATCACTATCAATTACAGCATCTCCTTGTGTAAAGTGCGCTGAATGGTTGAATGATGCACAGTGACTCCATCTGCTGCAAGATGATGTTGTAGGTCTTTGGTGTTGGTCTGTGGGTTGACTCTGACTGTTCTCACCATTTGTCACTTCTGTCCATCCCAGATTTTTCTTGGTCTGCCACTTCGAGCCTTAACTTGAACTGAGCCTGTGTCTTCCATTGTCTCAATATGTTCCTAACTGTGGAAAAAGCTTAAATCTCTGAGACAGCTTTCTGTATCCTTCCCCTAAACCATGCTGGTGAACAATCTTTGTCTTCAGGTCATTTCAGAGTTGTTTTGAGACCCCCATGTTGCTAAAAGAGGAGGGAAAGTTACAGTTGACCCCCTTAAATACTCTTTCTCATTATTGGATTTACCTGTGTATGTAGGTCAGGGGTCACTGAGCTTACCAAGCTAATTTGAGTTCCAATAATTAGTTCTAAAGTTTTTGGAATCAATAAAATGACAACAGTGCCCAAATTTATGCACCTGCCTGATTTTGTTTAAACAATTATTGCACACTTTCTGTAAATCCAATAAACTTCATTTCACTTCTCAAATATCACTGTGTGTGTCTCCTATATGATATATTTAACTGACATTTTTTATAACAAGGAAAATAATGACTATTAACAAGGTTGCCCAAACTTTTGCACCCAGTATATCATTGTACATGTACCGCCGTTACGTATTTAAAATACAAAATATGAGTAACTGTATTCCGTTACAGTTACCGTTTAAAAAGGTGGTATTCAGAATACAGTTACTTTGTTGAAATAAATGGATTACACTGCGGTACTTTCCTGTTTCATTTTGTCGCGGGTCAGGACTGTTTGGGTTTTGTTTGACAGCTACGTTCTGTTGTTCCAGGCGGCAGCGTTACGGTTGCCATGGTTACAGGGCGACGCTCTCTCTCTCTCTCTCTGCGACTGTGTGTTTCCTGGGTGAGAGAGCGCCTTTTGTTGTTGTTGTTGTTGTTGTGCTAAGCTAACAGGCAGAATGCTACAAGCATAGCTCTAAAGAATGTAGCATCATGGGCAGTGTAGTCCGTGTTGCAGGGAGAATGGACTGCCATACACGTTATGGGTCTGTGAGCGCGAGGAGGGAGAAAAAGGGGAGTGGAAAGGTACGAGTTGTCATCGAGGAAAAACGGGAGCTGGAAGCATGTAAATATAATAATAACCACTTCAGCCAAGAAGAGTGCCTGACGAGCCCAGTTGTAAGTAAGCTATTAAGACTCGACTGTACACCGTGTTCGTGTTTTCCTCCGAAAACAATAAGTTCCGTTGGAGCAGTCTTTCAACGCCTCTCTCTGTCTCTCGCAAGAAAAGTTGACCCACACAACAAAGTAAAGCTATTTTTCGGCTACGAGCCGACAGGGACCCCGCCGTATTAGTCAGAGGTCCCTTTACTACAGTTCGGAGTCGCGGACCTTCAGTAATAGTAATAAATCACACAGCAATAGTACATTCACGTTGTTGTAAAAAGCATGATAATATATTAAGTAATCCAAAGTATTCAGAATACGTTACTGTCATTGAGTAACGTAACGGAATACGTTACAGAATACATTTTGGGGCATGTATTCTGTATTCTGTAATGGAATACATTTTAAAAGTAACCTTCCCAACACTGTTTGCATTCTATGGAAATCTACCACCCAGAGGTGGAAACAGCAATTCGGATGATGACTCCAGCACTCACCCAGACCATGACAGAAATGCTGCTATCCGGTTGTTCAGTCTGATGTCACTAGCCGTGTCTGGGTCTAAACTCCGCTGCAGGTCCATATATGAAACGATCACTATGGCATTACTGAGAGTTGAAAAACTGTCTAAAGTCTTTCATCTTTAATAAAATGATCAGCGTTCTGCTCTACCAGGTGTAACAATTGAGTTTAACATCCAGGCATCCATGAAAACGGAATTTATGACATTTAACGGAGTTAGAAGTTAGCAGGGAGTTAGCTCGCTAGCTTCTATCTAAATACAATATAGCATGTCCTGACTGCGGGGTTTTGGAAACAAATTAAAACGTACAGCTCTGTTATCACTTCCAGCATAAATGAAGACAGAAAACTAAACAGCAGTGACGTTTGTAGGGTTACTGAAGTTGGGCTAGCTGGTATATAATGATGTGCTACGTGACCGCTAGCGACACAGCTATGTTAGCATAATATAAACAAGCTAACTTTTTTTCCACTCGATAAAAGTTACCGTGAGTGTTCTCGGTGGTCAGGAACAAATGTAATCGCATGGCAGGATGCTGTAAAAGGACCAAACTTCAGCCAGGAGAACAACTGAGATAATCCATCCACAATACGAGGTTAGTCATTCATATACTGCTGCATGGGCTGGGCTGTAGTTACATCCTAAGGTTTTAAAAACTGAGCTTAAATAAATGATTAGCGGTAATAAAAGCCGAGGGAGGTCAACGGTGATCACTGACTGTTTTAGGAGCTTTTTGAGATCAAATAGAAGAAAATACATAACATTAAACATGTTAACAACACAAAAGCCATATTAAACGCAGACTACTTTAGACCCGGAAGTAGGATTTGTCACGTCATCACTGAACAACCGGATAACCAACCAAGTCAAAATAAAACTACAAAACAAAAGAAGGTAGGGCGGGTATGGCAGTGAAGTTAAACCCTACATGTCATTGCTTTTAGGTGGCATGCAGAACAGGTTCAATCTGTAAGGAAGCTGACGTGTTAGCATATCATGTGACACGCTAGTGAAAAACTAAAGTGAAAGTATTTTAGAAGAAGCTTAATATGGAGCACAGACAGATACACGGGTGGTAAGACAATATTTACATCGCTGTTTCAGTGTTAACTTCAACTTTATATAGGTTTTGTTGAATCTGTTATTGGCAGCAGTAAAATTATGGTGATTTATACTTCTGAAAATAATAAAGCTTTTCACTTAATCTTTATATTGTTTAAATCTAGTTTGAATAACATGATACTTGTAAACTATAATGAAAACAAGAATAGTTTTAAGAGACACATAAGACTAATCTACTTTATTTTAGAACATCTTGATTTTTGGATTAGTATTTATTAGTACTGTTTTGGTATTATTATTATTATTATTAGTAGTAGTATTCACAGCCGTAGTTGTAGTATCAGTATTAGGCACTTGTGGATTTTTTGTTTTGTTTTTCAGACTACCAACAGCAAGGACTGACACAGCCTTTCTTGTTTGTGTGCTTCTTTTTGTAGTTTTTCCATATTTGTTGGATTTGGTCCAAAGGTGCTGAAAGGTTAAGAGGAACAATGACCAATAGACTACCTGCTTGTGTGTCTATTCCATTAAGCAAACTGTGTGAAGCTGCTGAGGCATTTATTGAAAACTGTAATCAATTTGAAGAGAGAGCACAAGCCATTGGCCATGAACTTCAAGAGCTATCTGATGAATATAAAAAGATGGAAACTGAAACTACATGTAAAAATAGGATTGGGGACGCCCTTAAAGGATTGGGATATGTAGCTGCTTTAGCTACAGCGTTTGGAGTAGGATTTTCAGTTTCACGTGGAGGAGATGAAAAAGCGCTCGCTGCAGGATGTTTTTTCTTACTTACATTACCTGCTGCTGCTGCTGCAGTCGAAACTGGAGACTCAACTGTTTTGAATGCAAATGTAAAGAAGGCACTCACACAGCAGGACATGATGAAAAGTTTGAAAGCTTTGGTTGAAGAATTCATGACCATTATTGGAGCACAGAGGACCATCCTGGATGATATCATCACATTCTCAGATGAACTGAATGAAAACTCCTCCATTGTAAGCACAAAAGCTGGAGCACAAGCAAAAAGAACTCTTTCAGACATTAAAAAGTTTCAGGGACTTCAAAACAAAATGAACGAACTGACAGAGGATGTAAAGGCCGCACATCTTATAGCTGAATCAGCCCGGCAGTGTGAGAAAACTCTCACTGAGCTTTTAAAAATGAGGAATGAACTCAAAGAGTTTGAGCAAAATTAGTATGAAGTACTTTGATACCTTTTTTCACTGGGGAACTTTAATGTGCAGTATATGCAGTTGATGACTGTGCAAGACTAAGACAATATGCAAAGATGAGTCTCATGATATAACAGGTCAATCTATAAAGCAGCTGCTTAAAGTACAAGAACAGTTGCAACTTAATATCGTGCCTAAAATTATTATTAACTGTTATTTTTAAACTGTTTGTTTCAATTTTTGTTAAAAATGCAAGGTTGTACTGTTAATTTCAATCATCTGTACGACCAAAGAAAAACCTGAAAGAAAAAGAAATAATGAAGTAGGACATAAACACCCATATTGTGCTGATGACGCCATCTTTTTAATCTTATGGTTTTGAAACTGCAGGTCTGAAGTCTAGTTCATGAAAAGCTCTTTACTCTTTCCTAGTCTTTCCTATCCCTCAAAGGAAATCTAAATTAGCACTGGAAATTAACACTGGTCTGACAGCCTATTGGCCTTTAAATCACTTGCTGAAAGGCAGAACTTATTAGCATTGAGGCAATCAGACGAATGAGATATTTAGCATTCTTAGCTGACTTCACCACCAGATCACATATATGCACAGAATGGTAAATAATGGTTCTTAGTGGTGTAGATAGTGATGCTTATTTCTGCTCAGTCAATAATGCATTCACTGACGTATTATGCTGTATCATGACGTATCTTGCTGTAATCAGTAGTTGCTTTTTTTGGTGTCTCTTTACTGCAATAAAACTTGAAGCACAAATAAACTTTATCTGAAAAAACAATAACTGTGAGTATATCCTAAAAGCTCCTTTGGGTCAGGGACCTGTTTCACCAAGGTAATTTTCAACCTGACATCTAATTCACTCACAAACTGCAGATGTCCACTTCTTTAATGTTTTCCTTTCTGCCTCTTTAGAAATGTAACGAATTAAAAATTTCAATATTTCATGTTGCAAATTCAAGGAGACAGGCCCTAAGGTATGTCCGTATCACACTGGTTCAGAGGGTAGTGCTATCAACTCACACTGAGGTTATTGTAAGCACAATATCAGTTTTAGTAACAACTGTTCACCTGTTTAGTAATATATAGAAAACCAACACATTTATGAACTACACTGACTCTACATGAGGCCACTCTTGCAGCCATACTGATTACTCATGGTTAGGCTGATCAGGGATCAGATGAAAGCTGTGCCAGCTCTGGTGATGATCATTATCATGTGTGAAATATTGCTTCCTTTTTTTGTGTCTTTTCTGCATTTGTATAAGATGAAGTGTAAAGACAGATACTTTTTGGGAGAGGTAATGTTCTATTAAAAGGCCTGCAATTCATACCATCACAAATCACATATAAATGACAACATTAGTTATGGAGAGAATGAACACCCTGAAAAGGACAGCTAGCTGTTCTTGTTTGTGGTCACGGACAATATAGATACACTTTTCAAAATAAAAAAGAAGAGAAAGAAAAAACATCAGATTGTAGCAGAGTTCAACATCCTTGTCATGTGTTTCCACTTGTGCTGTGACTGTATTCCTCTTCATTAGTCAGTCAAACAGAGGTGCAGCAGCACTGGGAAGCAAATGCCTTCCATGTGTCTCTAATTGCCTCAGTAGAGGTATTTAACACAAGGTGAAGCCATTAACACATGGACACACTTGTCAGATGTGGAGCCAGGCAGCTCTGGGTGAAAGAGAAGACAAGAGCACATAAAAGCTAATGCAAAATCCACAATGTCCATCCAAGGAACCTGAGTGATTGCTGGCCAGGATGCTGTGCATCAATTCAGGGCAATTCAGGAAAAGCAAATATAAAAGTGAAGCACTACATTTGTTTGTTTATCCACTGCAACCTAAGACTTTGATGAGTCTGAAAAAGTAAAATCTGAAACCGAAGAATTTTTTTCAATAAGGTTCTATAAAAAAATGTGTTCTTATAAAATAATATCTAAACTTTAAAAAATTGTGTATGAAACCATGCGCCCATACTTTCACCTCATGTAAACAAAACGCATGGTTTACCATGTTTTAGGTAATAGCTCCATCTGGTGTTTAACTGGAAACACTGCATCATCCAGGAAAACAACTGATTATACATAAGAAAGAGAATAGAGGCTGTAAACTCAAGATTAAAGTGTGAATTATCAGAGTAAAGTAAACGTGATCAGTCTTGAACACATAGTAGCACGAGGGTAATAATTAAAAGTGTAAAGATCGTTCAGTTTAATTCATTTTCATGGTACTGATACTGTGCTGGTTAAAGGGGACACAGAGCTGCTGTACCTTTGTTTAGTCACTCACTTTAATATGATACTGATGAAATTGTTTACAGAAGGAGGGTTTGGCTTTTAGAGATACAGGACAACAGAAGATTTCATAGCTGAGGAAGTTTGTCGCTGTAGCAATGTAGGGAAATCACATCACAAACTGTAGGACTGCCCCAGGGAATGTTGGTATGTTGGAAGGTATGGATAACACAGTGGGATTATAACTCCTGTAAATTGATGGCTTTGTCATCATTTTTGCTGCCAGCAGGGGGCAGTGTGGCACAGACCCTCCGTAAACAGACAGTAGCTTCACCCTGCAATGAACTGAAGTCGACTGCCGTCTGTCTCTTGATTGTACAGGTTTGTGACAAAAGTTATAACATAGAAGTTGATATATCCACTGGTCGGCATGTGTATTAAAGTTAAAAATGTTTTTTTGTTTGAAGAAATTGTATAAATATGTGGTTTGGTGGGAAAGGTGGATTTGCTTTTGACTAAAGGCTGTGATGGTTCCATATTTGATACTGAACGGGCTCAAAATATCCAACGTGAGAACAGGACACCGATCAGCATCTGTTGGAGAGTCTGATTAAACACTGCAGTTAGATGCCAGTCAGTGCTTGATAGCCTCGGATGTTCTCTGTCACCACTTCTTTCACACCTGTCTCTCGAAGAGCTTCTCCAGGGATACCTGCAGTGTTACAAAGCACCTCCTCGTCCTTCAGCAGCCTTCCCATTGGCAAACAAAAAGACAACAAGACACAGACTGCAGTGACCAAATCCCGGCTAAATATCTGAGCAAACACACTTTGGCATATCCGTGAACACAAGATCCTTCCTCACCAATTATCTTGACATGCAACCATACTGGGAAAGTGCTGCAAAGTAGAGGCTTTCCTCACACAGGGTGGCTACAGCTTTGTACCAAAATGTCACCACACAGGAACCAACAAAGTCAGCAAGATCCACCCTGAAATTTTGAAACAGCTTGGATCCAGACACCTTCAGCATTGTGAACTGGTATGGCTGTTTCCTTGGCAGGGACCATGCTTAAATTTTGAACTACTTGATCAAAGCCTTTGTGACTACATACAAGACTGCAACCAAGGTCTCCCCATAACAGAGATGAGGCTGATTTTATAGCAGCTAGTAAATGCTCTGTCACATCTGAGTTCCACAGGAATACTGCATGTTGATTCAAAGACTGCCGTTACTGCCTCCTTAAATTCAAAGTTACTGACATTAGTCTGGCATGTCCCATCTCTTCAGTGATTCCTGGTGTCAGCATGGCACCAGAGGTTATGCTCCACGTTTCATTTAATGAACCCATTGATACGTGGTCTCTGGGCCCTGGTAGCTGTGCAGCTGGCTCTATCAGCTCTACCCTGGAAATATGGAATATTGTCTCTTCAAGTTCATCTTGACTGACTGTGGTACTAATACTGAATACTGTTTCTTTACAAGAAAACTAAATGAAGAGCACTCGAGATTTAAATCACAAGAGCAATTTGAATATGAGATGAGGATTCCAACCACATAAAACCAAATGCTTAAAGCTTAAGGATCTTGATGAACTCGAACAGTTAATGAAGATGAGAACAGGAAGCCGCAGTGATCAGCATTTGTTGGTGAGCCTAATTTAAAGGATGCTGCGCTTGAATGCAAACCAGTGCATCACACCCAGCCGGTTCTCCAGCTTCCCTTCTTCCCCAGCCTCTCTAAGAGTTCCCTAGAGACACCTGCACTGAAAAGAAGAGCACATAGGACCAAAACCTTGTGGTTTCTCATCAGGTTTCCTGCTGGTAAACAAAAAGACCACACAACATCGACTGCAGTGTCCATCAGCTGGCTGTATACCTGAATACTGCACTGATTACACTGTCTTACTGTTTTACTATTAGTATTTTAATTAAAAATGAATTACCAGATTACTCCAACAAATATCACTATGGGGTTTGTTTTGTTGTGCTGTTGTGTTTTGTTTTGTTTTTTCACTTTCCCCTCACCCGCTCTAACGGTCACGGCAGATGGCTGGCCCTCCCTGATTTCAGCCTGTCCTGCCTGACATCTTTTGCAAATTATGATATGAACGCACTGTTGTGCCAATCATTAGTTTATCCAAGACAACCTCTAGATTGTCTACAAGCTGAGGCCACACATTTCTGATAACAAATATGTGCCCACCCAAGAAAGAGAGACACCAAGATGAAGGATAAGAGCCCCAGAGAACCAGAAGCAAGCGACACGTACTCCTTCATAGGCTGGCTATCCTGGCATGAGCCGAGAACAAGGTGCCAGGCATCTGGGCCACCCAACAGTTAGGTTTAAGTCATGTTAAATAAAACAATGAGCATCAACCAATTGTTGTTTTTGATTCTTCAAAAAAACATGCAAGGGCCTTGACAACTGGCCTGTAGAAACTGAACGGTCACTTATAGAATTAGATGATTTTGGGTACACAAAGAATTCTGTAGTGTTGTAATATTGTATGTTGCTTAACTTAAAGTTTAAATTGCCTTGAGGTAACAGCTGTTAGGATTTATACATGCAAACTGTAATACTTCCACACAATGCTTTGCTAGTTCTTTTAAACTGCATGTGATTATGAGGTATTTTATAGCAGAAAACACTTATGATAAGATACTATGTGATAATATTATATGAAGATTATATAAAAATATTCAAAGAGATACGTCAGATGTGATACAGTTACATCACATAGATGTCAAAAAACTCTGAAATGCCAAAAAAAGACTGCTTATCTTTTAGATCTCTTCTCACCAGTACATTGCTAACATAGCTGGTTAATATAAAGTGGACTACAAGGCCCTGTCCACGTACAGGGGTGCTTTTTAAGCTTTAACTGTTTCTGCTCTTCGTGCACACGTATACGACATTTTAGGTCGCTGAAAACAAAGGTTTTGGAAAAATTCCTTATAGTGTATACATTTTAACAAACTCCATATCTGTGTTTGCATGTGGACAAGGAAAATACAAAAACAGTTGTCTTGCAATGTCAAGGATTTGGAGTCAGACTGTGTGTTATTGTGGCTTTTAATTTTTTCTTTGAATTGTTCTTTTTCCAGGTTTGAACGATTGTATAACATGTTTCTTTAATGACTTTAAAAACAAGAATTGGGTGAAGAAGTTCACATTTATTTTGGATTTTCTCTAAGCCACAGAATGCTAAGTGTATGGATGTTTGACAGTTTCTCTGGACAGAATTGGCAGAATTAATTTAAACTGTTGGGGTTTGCGGTATGGACCCTGCTTTTTATGGAACACGTTCCATAGCTTTTAAGCAGTCCCATAATTTTAAAAAACAATTGAGATCCAGGATGTGGAGGAAACAACAAACAAACAAAACAAAAAATTCAGAAGACTCCAAAATAATTAGTTCAAACAACTGCACATAAGTATGTGTTATTCTGATGTGTCACTACTTTGCCAAAGTTGGTAAGAAGAGCAGGAGAGGTTTTGATTTTGTTTTCTCGATCTGCCAAGTGTCTGATCCACACTCCCGTCCAGTGGGTGGCGATAATGAATCTTTAAACTTCTTTGCTAAGTGCAAGCAGACCCAAAAGAAGAAGGAGAAGGCTTGGAAACCTTCCAATCATTTTTGACAGTTACCAATCAGCCAACAGCTGGTTAGCTTAGTTTAGCACTGCAAGACTGGAGAAGGGGGCGCAGCTGATTTTGTCCAAAGGTAACTAAATTCACCTGTAAACATAGCAAAGGCTCACAAAACAGTATGTCTCACTGCTTTAGTGCTACCATAACAAAGATTTTTAAGGCTGTTATACATTCCAAGAAATTCCTTGAGCAGGACTAATGATTTTATTTAGGCTTGTCCTCGTCATGAAGGTGCCAGGCAGCAGAAACTTCAAAAGAAGACACTGCTGGAGGCCAAGAAACGGATAGAAACACAACTTCTGTTGAACTACAGAGGCTTTTCTTTGTACCAGAGCAAATGGTGTGAAGGTTACATGATGTTTGGTCACAAAGCCCAGCCCAGTGGCTTTCCTGGAGGCCTGTTTCAGACTGAGCCTGGTTACCTGTTTTCGCCTGACTTTACACTAAACTAGCTGGAGTTTCAAATTCAAATGTCAGATAATTACCTCTAGTCTGCAAATCTAAGACAGGAACGTGAAGTCCAGATGTCAAAATAAGGTCTTTAGCATCTATCAGGAACAAACACTGGGTGGAAACGCAAAACAGATCATTTATATCAGTGCTGAACGTTTTTCATGATCAACAAAGTTTGCATTTACAGGTTTGCATGTACTTCACTGAAAAGATGGTTTTGTGCTAAGTTGATTATTTCAGAAAACATTTCTTTATGTGAAAGAAAGGGTGGCTGTGGCTCAGGTGGTCGAGCAGATCAGCTACTGATCGGAAGGTTGGTGGTTCGATCCTTGGCTTCCCCAGTCTGCATACCAAATATCCTTGGGCAAGATACTAACCTTGTTGCCCCTGATGCATCCATCGGGGTATGAATGTGTGTGAATGTAGTTTAGGTTGCACTTGAGTTTAGAAGTGCTTGTATGAGTGGGTGTGACTGGGTGAATGAGGCCTATTGTATAGAGCGCTTTGAGTACTCCGGGAGAGTAGAAAAGCGCTATATAAGAATCAGTCCATTTACCATCTTTCCTGAACTGCTTATGAGAACATCGGCCTTGCTTTAAGTCAGTGTAAACGTCCAAGGGTATCCTAGTCTCACAAGCTTTTACATATACAGCGCACATGTCTAGAACAACAGAATTTTTAGAGAGGGGACTTTTTCTTGGGCATTAAGCACTCAGTACACTGCTCCATACCCTGACAAGACAGGAAAGTGGTTTCCATAGTTCCTATTTTAGTGTAAATTTTAAAGCAATTTATCTTTTTTCTTCTTCCTCCTCCTTAGGTTTATTAATAGCATTTGAATAGTTCAATTAACTGTTGTTTCCAAATTATTTTGGGATTCTGTGTAAAATGCAGATTAAAACAGAATTCAATTGTTTGCAAATAATTTACATGATATGTTTAACTGAAAATATTACAAAGAAAACAGAAGCAGGAGTTACAGCAGTTAGTTTACCAATCAGAAGCTTGAATGAGTCGACCGATGGTCCCTCAAAGTCTGTATATCAACGACATACAGACAAGACAACTGATCGAAAAGCCAAACCAGTGATTATTCCGAGTAAGTAAGAAGAAAGACATAAAGTAAAGGCATAATGAGGCTTGTAGTAGAAAGTGCCTTCAGTGTGCAATTAGAATAGAAAACCAGTACCAGTTCATTTTCCATGTTTAGATCATGTAGTTGTGTGTTGTTGTTGTTTTTTTTTGTTTTTTTTAGTGATGTTAAGCCAACATTGTACTATTATAAGAGAGGATTTTGCCCACTAGGGGAAAGAAAAAAATTATCCTGACTTTTTTATTTTCCAAAGACTTGAAGGGGAAAGTTCTTTCTCTACTCTCAGAATTCTGACTTTTTTTAAATGCATTTTGGTTTTTTTCTCCTCATCTTGTTTATTTGTTTTTTTTTAATTCTCAGAATATAGATTTTTTGTTTGTTTGTTTGTTTTTTATCACGCTGATCACTCTATCTTCTCCTGTGTTGGAGACACACAGCAAATATGAGCTTCATTTTTTGAGGGTGATTTTTGATTGGTCAGACCACCCGCCGGTTGAGTTTGATCCCAGAGAAGATGATAGTTTTGCTGAGTCTTATTTGTATGTCTGTATTGTTTTAAATTGCATCTGTGACTGTGGAGAAAAACTGACTTTAACGCGCTGCTCGGTAGATAAGCCGTATGCCCCAGCGCGCAAAAAGCGAGCGCTTAATGCTCTAACAGCGCCGCTTTTTCTGCTGCCTTTATGGATTCTGGAATAATGAACTCCAACTGTAAAAGTGTTGAGGACCTTTCGGACATTCTTCATTCCTCCTGCACTGATATCTTGGACTCTATTGCTCCGCTCAGGACTGCGCGCTAAGCATTTATCAGACCCAGGGCTGGACTGGGACAAAAAATCGGCCCGGGCATTTTGACTAGAGACTGGCCCACCAAAAATGTGACGTCATTCAGGGGTAAAACCGCAAAGGATTCTGGGAACTTGTGGCAAGAGGTACTAGCGCATGCAGGCTTTCAATTGAGCTCAGTTACAAAGCGATAAAAAGAAACACAAAAATGGCAAGAAGCTGTTGTATTATTAACTGCAATAGCCGGTGTTGTGCCAAAAAGTGATTGTCTGCCAAAAACTGATTGCTGGTATTTAAATTGCTATGAGTAACTTGTTGGGCTATAATATGTGAAACATATGTCAAATGCATCCCTCATGGATGACATGAAGTCATCTCTCCATCTCTCTCTGCTGCTCTTCTGTCTCCTCTGTCACAGACTTCTCCACTTTAGATGATAAATCAGCCTGGTGCAACATGTAAGGATTGGCACAATTTGTTAAGATTTTGAGGAGTTTGAAACTAACCTGAAGCATAAAATAAAATTTACTATCAGTAACTTCATAGCACCCGCCCAGCAGTATATAAACTCCGTCATGCTAGCTAGTACGCAGTACCAGTTATTCTAAGCGACTGTAAAAAGTCAGCACAACGAAAACAAACTACAACTAAACTTGGTTTATATCTGACACAGACAGACAGCAGGTCATAACTTCTTACCTGAAGTTCAGTTCCTCTGCCACTATGACCGGCGGCCGCCTCGGTCTCTCCTCCTCTTGCCTCCCCTTTCCCTTATCCACCTGCTGGCCTCCACCACTTGCTGATGTTGCTAAATCTGTGGAAGCTATGCCATAGCTACCGCCAAACAATTCAGTTATTTTTACACATTTGGCAGCGTCTGCCTGAAGGGCTTGTTTCTTTTTGGCCCTAATTTTTTCTGCACCTCCTTTCCTTTTTTTGTTCTCCATTTTCTTTAGTTCGTCTATAAGATTGCTAAACAAGGGGGAGGGTGCATCCGACCTCCTCGGCTGTAATTGGTCCAGCCCAGAGTCGATCATGACCAATTGGCCAATCCAACACCTTTCATTATTTATACCCTTCCAAAAAAAAAATCGATCGGCCCATAAAAACAAAAAATCGCCAGCGGCCCACCGGGCAAATGCCCGGTATGCCCGATGGCCAGTCCAGCTATGATCAGACCCATGGTTGAACGAACATACGCGACTGCAGACGCGCCGCCGAACTGAGATGGAAAAAGGACAGATTGCACGTTTCCCTACAGATTTTAAGGACTCGTCTTTCTGCTCACCAAGAAGCTGTAAAAACTGCAAAGACACAGTTTGTCTCAAACTTAGTGTCAGTAAACAGTCACAGGCCTCAGGTACTTTTTAATGTCCTTAATCGCTTTCTTAGGTTCACGTGATAATGCCGGAGCCATTCCTCCACCAAGTATTTGCAATGATTTTTTTAGCATTTTTTTAATGACAAGATTCTATCGATTAGGGCTCTTGTCTCGTCGTCCGCTGCTTCAGATCCGAGTCTTTCTCCTATGTGCTCTTAGAGCAGTTTGATCCCGTCTCCCTTAATGACTTGACTGCGGTAGTTACACACTGCCCCTCTGATTGTCTCCCTCCAAGCTTGCTTAAAAGCACTTTTAATACTGTTGGGCCTTTTATCCTGAGATTAATTAATACGTCCCTTGCTACAGGCTGCGTCCCATCATGCTTTAAACAAGCTGTAGTTCAGCCTCTTCTTAAAAAACAAAACCTGGACCCAACTGTTCTGTCCAATTACAGGCCAATCTCAAAGCTTCCTTTTCTGTCTAAAGTTTTGGAGAAAGTGGTCTACTTACAGTTGCAGGCCCACCTTGACTTTAATATGATCTCTGAAAAATTTCAATCTGGTTTTAAATCACTTCATTGCACCGCGATGGCACTTTTAAGGATTTTTAACAATATTCTTTTAACTCTGGACTCTGGCAGCCCTGCTGCCCTTTTATTGTTGCTCTGCTTTTGACATGGTCGACCATGACATCCTGTTATCATGGCTAGAATTTCATGCTGGCCTAAAAGGATCTGCCCTACAGTGGTTTTGGTCCTACTTGTCAGAAAGGTCTTTTCATGTTGATATGGGCCCCCACAACTCCAAAACCACCCCTCTTAAATACAGTGTACCTCAAGGCTCTATTTTGGGTCCTGCCCTGTTCGCACTCTATTTGTTGCCATTGGGCTCCATCTTCTCGCGGTACAGCATTTCATTTCAATGTTTTGCTGATGATTTGCAAGTTTATCTACCTTTAAAAGCAGGGTCAGACCATCCCCAGCTCTTATTACGCTGTCTTGACGATGACAAACAGTGGTTGCCATAAAAAACCTCGGTGTCTACTTTGATGGTTCTTTTAAATTGAATAAGCAGGTGAGTGCAGTAGTTTAGTCCTGCTTCTTTCAGTTAAGACAGCTAGCCAAGGTAAAGCCATACCTCCCGGCTAACGTCTTTGAACGTGTTATTCACCTTTTTCTTACTTACAGATTGAACTACTGCAATTCATTGTATTATGGTCTAGATCAGGCCACCATCCATCGTCTTCAGATGGTTCAAAATGCAGCTGCTCGCCTGCTAACTGGTACCAAACGGAGAGAGCATATAACCCCAGTTTTAGCTTCTTTACACTGGCTTCCTGTCTCCTTTGGGATCCAATTTAAACTTTTACTTTTTGTTTTTAAGTCACTTAACGCCCGAGCTCCTCCTTACCTATCTGAGCTCCTCTCTGCTTATGCTCCAGGAAAAACCATGACGTGTAGCCCAAAATTAATGCGGTCCATCCCACGGACTTATCTCAAATCTCGTGGTGATAGATCCTTCTCTGTGGCAGGTCCCAGATTTTGGAATAGTCTCCCCTTAAATATTAGATCTGCACAAACACTTGAGCAATTTAAATCATTACTAAAGACACATTTTTATGCCCTGGCTTTTGACACACTATGGCCCAAGCATTTTGGTCTTATTGGAAATAGTTTTAGTTATTGTTTTAATTCTTTCATTGTCCTATTATTGTTTTATATTGTTATTACTGGATTACATTGTTGCTTCTTAATGCCATTTTTATATTTTTAAGCACTTTGTGCAGCATCGGCTGTTTGAAATGTGCTATATAAATAAACTTGACCTTGACCTTTCTTTGAAATTTTAAGATTACAGCCATTGCTCCTATTACACCACCCTACCTTACATTTTGAAAGATTGAGCTTCTCTGGGAGGCTCTTTTAATACTATCCTGCTCCCTTCAGGGCTCGCCACAGAAGATCATCTGCCTCCATCTCACCCTAGCATTCTTTTCTGTCACATCAGCCCTCTCCATATCCTCCTTCACTACATCCACAAATATTCTCTCAGATCTTCCTCTTTTCCTCCTGCCTGGCAGCTCAATATTCAGCATCCCTTGTCCAATATGTGACTAACCCTCCTCTACACATGTCCAAACCATCTCAACCTTGCCGCTCTAACCCTCTGATGTATATATGTTTCCTCTTTCACCTCAATTTTTTTTGTCAGTGCTGCCATCTCCAAGCTAGTAATGAAACTAACTAGTTATGCAATCTACAGCTTTTCAGTTATGTTTATTGCATTCAGGTTTTTACACACCTGTCTAGCCCTTTGGAAACAAGGTTGTATATCCAAACATGAATTTTGCCTTTTTATAGAAAGCAGTTTAAAAAGAAGTCAAAGCAGTTGAGTTAAATCCAAGTCTTGTTTTAGTAAATCCAATCATTTGATCCTCTTTGTTGCCAGTCTTTATTGCTTTTTTTGCTTTTGTCTGTTTTCAGGCTTATCTGACTGGGTGGCTACTCAGTGATACGTTTTCTTTCATGGTCTTAAATGTGAGTAATGAGGGGGATCATCATTCCCGTGTAATGGTCGTAGATTTGATTAACAACGGGAGAGGAGATTGAGCCATCGATCAGCGTGACGAACCCGAGAGTTTGATCCCTTTTGTTGTACTTGATTGATCAGAGGTCAGCGGGGATTCGCCCTAATTGAGGAATAAACACGTCACGCTGTTAACTCTGAGTCACTGTCCAAACACTGGCAGAGTTTTTTGTGAAAACGTCCGCGTTAACAGGCAGCTTTTGAAAACGCGCTTCATTTGCGTCACGGCTCGGTTGTTCGTTTGCTCTCCAGCGACTGGCCTCATACTGATAACGCATGACGTGGGACAAAGGTGACAAGACATCATGATCGGATAATTTTATTTGGTCCAGCGAATAAAACGGTGGCACCGAAGGGCGAGTGGTGTAATACTAAATACGTGAAAGTTATTCTCTTCAATACATTTGAACGTATTTTAACACATGCGGTCAATCTGTCGTAAAACGTGCATTACAGCATGTCTGAATTAACTTTTCAAATGAACAGGAGCGTCTTGTAAACTACAGTAAGCCGGACAAATTAGTGGTGTGTTTATTTTTCTTTACAGCTGGATCTCTGCTCGTTTCCACCCATACTTTTGTGTATTTGGTTTTTTTTGTGTTTTGTCATCAGTCATGGTCCAATCACCTCTTACTGTTTGCTAAATACAAGGGCACCCCCTCATTTATTACCTACCCTCACACAGGTGTAGAGCTCAGTCCAGTCTGGAGATGACGGCACGAGCTCCGCGCCTCTGCCTCCTCGCTCTCCTGCTGCTAAGATGCGTCACCCCGCTGGCGATCCCGCAGGACGGTTTGGGCGCGACGAAAATGGCCAGGCAGAAGCTGGATCGTCTCTTCTATCTTAAGGATATCCCCAGACCAGCGGTGGCTCCTCAGAAGAAGGCTCCTCAGTTCATGCTGGATCTTTTTAACGTGGTTTCTGTCACGGATGGGACCCCGAAAAGCCAGACGGACATTCTGGAAGGAAACACGGTGCGGAGTTTCAGCGATAAAGGTGAGAAGCAACAGTAGCGGCTGTTCCGCGAGAATATCTTCCAATGAGTTTGCATCTAGGGCGCACAAAAATAAGAAGTAGTATGCGTATAAGTGCGTAAAGACGCAATCGCGCACGGCTATATGTGTCTGTTTAAAAGCCTGCGCTTTTCCAGTGTATGGTTTCATCATTTCTCTAAATATTTTTATATTGTTTTGTCGTCTGCAGGACAACCTGGAGAGAGTTTTCACTTCTTCAACTTGTCATCTTTCGGCAGAGATGAGAGAATGATCAAAGCGCAGTTCCGCTGGTTCCGAAAGAAAAGGAAGTTTTATCCCGGAAGCTTTCACACGCCTCATTTCTACAAAGTAAATGCTTCTTGTTTGCTTGCTTTTAAAGACAAATCATTTTCACTTTTTTCTTATATTGTACAGGAAACATTGTGGAAATGTTTTGGCGCACTAACTACTAAGTGTACTCGCCCGGTTTCTTTGTCTGCAGCATTTGATAATCGTGGGCCTTTAACAGGGATTCTGACGTTTTTGAAAACAAATAGTGATAGTTTCTGTTTGTTTGTTGGTGGTGGGGTTTTTTCCTCTCTTTTTTCAGGTGGCTCTGTATGAGGTGCTGGAGAACCTTGTGAAGCCATGGCGAGGAAATCTCATCACCTCCAGATTGGTTCCACTATACACACAAGGATGGGAAGTCTTCAATGTCACTCAAATAGTAAAAAAAAAATCCATAACTTCATTTTCTTTGTTTAAAATGAATGTTTGAGGCTTGTTGTGAGAAAATAATTCCTTTTAAGTTAAATCATTGGTCATTATTTCAAAAGTCAGATGATCAATTCCAAATAAAAACGTCTCATAATGATGACGATCATGGTTTGTGTTAGATTGGAGGGATGATGTCATGCTTGTTTTAAATGTCAGGTATCCAAGTGGATCCAGAACAGTCAGGAGGACAACGGCATCCTGGTGGTGACTACACTTCCTGCCGGTAACTGGATGGAGTCGGTGTTGCATTCATCTAAACAGAATGTAGAGCTGACAGACACAAGCGCCTACCTGGTCATATTCTCACACGACAAACAGACAGGAGCATCAAACCAGTCATACTTTGGTAAGGTGGTGAGAGAGATGTGGGCATGTTGCACAGTGTGACCTTTCCTCTGTTATAACAGTGATTGATTTAGGCAGGCAAGATGATTTTGCCATTTTTAACTTAATAAGAAATTCTAAGCAAATTGCAAGTGGAATATTTGGACTCCTGCAACTCATCTGGGCTTTGGTTTCATGCTTGGTGGGGTTTTTTGTTTGTTTTTGTCTTTTAGACTTGGGCTAATCAAGTCTCAGGGCAGATGATCACCATGAAAGGAAAAAAGTGAGGCATCTACACATCTCATGCTAGTCTGCTTAGCACCAGTTGACCGATCAATACAGTTTGTTCACTTAACCCGTCTCTTGACTGTGTGCTGTTCATGTGGATCCATTTTAATGCAGTTACAGTACGTTATACATAATACGGCTTAGTTTTTATCAATGAGTAAAGTTCTAGCATTATGTCATTTAAATGCCAAAGTGAGATTTGAGTGAATTTGAGGACGAGTAAATGGTGATCGTTAGACGACCGGGTCTAATCCTCAGCAGTTTTGTTTTCTGCAGTGGTCAGTATCTATTAAAAGTGGTCCAAAGAAGGAACCAGCAACGGGGTCGTGAGAGATGAAGGCTCACTGATGCACATAGGGAGTGAAGGTTAGCCGGTGTGGTCGATCCAACACATGAGCCACTGTAGCTCAAATTGCTGAAAAATTTAATGCTGGTTTTGTCAGAATACACATGCCATGCTGACCCCTGTCCACCGTCAAAAGCACCAACAATGGGCATGCAAGCATCAGAACTGGACTATGGTGAATGGAAGAAGGTGGCCCGGTCTGATGAATTACGTTTTTTTTACATCACTTGGATGGCAGGGTGCGTGTGTCTCTTACCCAGGGAACCCTATGCTCTATGGGAAGAAGGCAACGCTGCATAGGCAATGTGATGTTTTGTTCTGCTAGGAAGCCTTAGTTTCTGCCATCTATGTGGATGTTACCTTGACATGTCCCACCTACTTAAGAATTGCTGGAGACCATGTACACCCTTTCATGGAAACAATATTCCCTGATTGCTCTGGTTTCTTTCAGCTGCGTCAAAGCAATAACGGATCAGGAATGGTTTGAGGAGCACAACAACAAGTTTGACCTCAAAATTCCCCAGATATGAATCCAATCATGTGTCTGAGGTGTGCTGGACAAACTAGTCCGAACCATGGAGGCCACACCTCCATGCTTACAGGACTTAAAAGGATCTGTTGCTAACATGTTGGTGCTGATACCACAGCACACCTTCAGGGGTCTAGTGGCTGTTTTGGTAGCAGACTAACTGACTCAATATTAGGCAGGTGATCGAAATGTAAAAATGGTCATAATTTTCTATCCTACCCTCATCACAGGACAAGCCCAACCTGAACCGGCTGCCCCCGAGCACCGCAGCAGAAGGCCTCGTGCATCTTCCAGTGTCATGCCCCTCGACAGCTCCCAGCACTGCCAGCGCATTTCTCTGTTTGTTGACTTCGAGGAGATCGGCTGGTCAGGCTGGATCATCTCTCCCCGTGGATACAATGCCTATCACTGTACGGGCTCCTGTCCGTTCCCGCTGGGGGTAGGCATCAGGGCGACCAACCACGCCACAGTGCGTTCTATCATGCACGCACTCAAGGTTACTAGCGATGAGGTGGAAGCGCCCTGCTGCGTGCCGGACACGCTCCAGTCTATGAGTCTGTTGTATTTTGACGATGAGGAGAATGTGGTTTTAAAGCAGTATGACGACATGATGGCGTTAAGCTGTGGTTGTCATTAGCTGCCTGTGAGTCTCCTGGATTCTTTAACACTGGTCAACACATGGGCATGAAACAGTGAGGGTTAAGTTCCTGTGTTTTTGATGGTATTCACTGAGGTACTGAAAGAGCTATTTCATAGCTACTCGTCGCTAATCCTTTGACGATGCAAGTCCAATGGCCTGTTGTTGTTCTCCATTTTTTTTAAAATATTGTTTATATAGTTTATATTGTGGCCCAAAGGCCCACTTCAGGTTCTTCTTCTGGAGTGTAATTTGAATGTTTCTGTGACACTGATATGTCCATGGTGCTGAGCCAGCCCATGTGGTCCGTCCTACAAAATCATTACTTTTTATTTGGAATTAAATTTTTATTGTCTCTCAGCGGACTGTGGTAGCTGCCACTAAAATGCTCAAAAATTACAATTAAAGGTGATGTTTTCAAGTATTCATTGTTTTAGTTCAGGAGCACATCAAATTAAAACTATTTTTACATTTAAGCAAAGAACTACTCCAACATTTTAAAGTAACTTAATTTTTTAATTGGCTATTTAAAAAAACACATTTGGATAAACTGATTGAAAATGATTTCCAGGGACTATTATTTATTAAGTACCACATATCAATGTTTTACAAGGGGATTTGGACTGAGTAATGAGTCAGTGTCAAAAGTTTTTTATATATATATATATATCTCTTTTAAAAACACAAATACAAAAATTTAAAAAGTGTGATGTACAAAAAAAGCTCTGGATGTTGATTTCAAGGCCAAAAAAAAAGTAATATGCAAGTTGTTACAACCTGATTCTGTAATGTAAGAAACAATGTTACATGTTTGTGTTTTATTAAAAGCAGGGGGGCTATGCTGAATGAACTGGGGGGAATTAAAAGACCCTGCATTGTGTTTTCAAGTTCTTATGGTATTATATTATATTAGAGCACATAGGAAAGAAAAGAAGCACATCAGTGCCCAGAAACATTCTTGCTATTGTTCGGTGTCTTAGCATAAATTGGTCAGCAGGTATGTAGGACAGAGGTGAAGCTGGAAGCTGCTAATGTGCTTAAAAAGAATACAAACTAATATTTGATGCTGTATTTAATAAAACAGTTTTAAAGACAACTGCAGTGGTTTTAAATAAAAATTATTTAAATTTGCTTTTTGTAAATTCCAGTGTTTTAGAAACAGTCTACTTAAACTGTCAACATAAAAACACTTGATTGCACTGTATCTCCATACATTTGTGTATTGTGTTAAAGGGAGTCTACAGAAGCTTGTTTCTGCCACTGGAATAAAAAAAAATGTCATGCGTAACCTGTAAATGTTGAGCTAGGTATCTCGAGATTTTGAGTATATAAGTTGAAATTTTGAGAAAATAACTCAAAATTCCGAGTTTGCTCTGCCAATCAGAAAACTCTGTAAACGATGTCACCTGCTTCTGGGTGACAAGGAAATGACTTCAAATCCTTCAAAGATCTTCCCAAGTGGCAGAGGCAACTCGAAATTTCAACTTATTAAAACAAAAATTTTAATTATTTTCTCAGAATTTCAAATTATTTATGTGAAATTTCTACTTATTAACTCAGAAAGTTTTTTCCTTTTGTTTATTTTCCCCCCGCTGGCAGAGATGAGCTTCCATAAGTAACAGAAGCTGAACTATGGCTGGTGCAATACCACTTTGTGCCAAAAGATGGTGCAACAAGTCAATGTAACCTTCATTTAAGCAGGCAAAAGTACTCACTGTTATTTACAAAGGCAGTCTGCGAAAAAGGCTCAGCCCCTCAAGGAAGATTGAGAGAGATTGGGCTAAAAAGAAACGAAAGTTAAACAGCAGCACACTTCGCTGAGGATAATTAGAAAAGGTAGAAGACTGGCTGTTCAGTGGTGCTGCTGTGACTCAGGTCGAAGAGCAGTTCGTCCCCCAAACAGGAAGTCAAAAGATATGTTTGTATGAATCTGTGTGTTACTGATGAATAAAGCTTATTTTAAAAGAACACTTATGGCATTATGTTGCCGGTTCAGCCTGTACTCTAACCATTCACTAATCCAATTTAAAGCAAATACCCATAACAGTAGTTGTTTTCTTTTATTGGAATGCATCACAGACACAAGACAGCCCTGCTTGATTCTACAAACTTGCAAAACAAATTCTCCCTCATATCCTCTCCATACAAAACATGAATTCCAATAATACCAGTTGAAGCTTTCAGACAGTATAAATGCAAACATAATCAAAATGTGCAATTTGGACTTTAGCATGCAAAGGTTTCCAAAATGTTGTGGTATGGAGATAGTTAAAATCAATAAGATTTGGTTCAAGTATATCGAATGATAAATGACTGTATATGTCTGGTGAAAAAGGAACTCTCAAGACAACAAACCTTGCAGGTAGTAAAAGAAATGCTACAATATCTACACAGTTGTGGAGACCCAATACAACTGTAGTATATAACAAACTGTCAGCATTTACAATAAATAAACATTTTACAGTGAAGCCCACCCTCTCTGTTTATACTTAAATACATTATGTACATGGAACATCCATGTCCATTTTACTCAAAAATCTTACGCAAACCCTTTCAACCACATTTAAATTAGCACATTCTACATCATTCATCCAATAAGTCGTCATCTTTTGTCAGGTTATGCTCATCTAAAAGCCATTCTCTTTTCACAAAGCCATTAATGGCTTCAGTAGCTTTACAAATCCAACACAACTTCAGTGCCTCCTGAAAATTGAAGGCAAGAAAAACAAAACCACAATCACAGATCTAAACTGCAAAAACAGTCAACACTGAAGGGGGAAAAAAAACGCCCTGAAATATGCATTGGCAATGAACTTTACATTCCTGGGAACATTTGTGGTGCATTTTTCCTCATTCTGTCTGTAACAGGCCAAATGTAGCAGTACAACAAAAAGTATTTACAAGAGCAATTATTTCCTTCTGGGATTGCTGTTTTGTACCAGCGTTCAACAACCAAACAGAGAAAGATCCATCACTACAGTGTTGTTGCTTTTTAATAGTCCTTCTGTCAAATGCCGGTATAGTATAAGAAGGCAAAGTTGGTTGGGAAAGAGTTTTAATGTGTTTAATGTTAATGTGTAATAAAAAAAACTCCTGGAATGCAACAAACACCACAATTCAGTGATACAAAACAGCATTCCTTTTAAACCCTCTGGCCCATCAGCTAGGACAGTCGAGTTCCTCAGTGCCTATGAACTCCCCTAACATGTGTTCGTTCTGACCATAGAGAGGTTCCAAATATGGATGTGCATCTTTACAGTACATTTGCATTGATCTCTCTATATTCCTCTGCTCAAAGTCCTCTGGTTCCAAATGAGGTGCCTGAATTGTAGCTTTCGGAGCCATGGGCGACAGAGGCACTGGGACAAAGCCATGGTAAACAACCAAAGGAGGGCTCAAGACCTCCATAGGGGATGCCTTAGGGACAGCACCTTCTGGTGGCTGGACTGGCAGCTGCACATAGCTTCCTGTTTCAGGATCAAAGAAGGTTTTCGTCTTGACTTGTACAGGCACGTCTACAAAAAAATACTGTCCTGAGTCTGGATCCTGGAGCAGCTTACGGTGGGTCATGGGGAAGGACTGCGTAACGATAGCATGCTCCATGCTAGATTGTCGAGACAGCTGGCTGGTGTGGCTTGATTGGCGGGATAGGGGTGAAGGGCGAGGTACTTCAGTGGCATATGCATCAGTACTGTGGCTCCGTCTCAGAGGGTTGTCTCTGTTAGACTTGTTTCTGGCTCGGCCTCTCTGCTGAAGCTCATCCATGATGGATTTCTCAATGCGTTGGGTTCTGGGATCAAGCTTCTCATTGACCGGCATGTCGGCGCTGAGTCTGCGCTCGGCTCTATCTCCTAAATGCCGGTCAGTGCTTTGTGTTCGATGCAAAGCCCTGTCTGGCACTTGTTTCTCACTGATGTGAGCTTTGTAGACGGGCACGTTACTGATGATCCTGTCGCTACTGCAATGTCTTTGCTCTGTCTTATCTCCAGTGTGTCTGCGGCTGCTGCGGCCTTGTCTTTCCGATGCCATACTGGGTAGGGCTTCTCTCCTCTGGTTGTTACTTTCCAATGATTCGTGATCCTGTCTCAGAGTCTCATGCTTGACTTCTGATTTGTTGCAGGTGGGACTTTCTTTCTTGTTTAGCAGTTGCTCACACTGGCTGTTGCTGTTTTTACTATGGTGGCTTCTGCTGTGATCGTCCTCAATTTTTCCTCTGTGTTCTTTCTCGCTCCTCCTGCCATTTCTGTTACCAGTGCTGCTTTTGTGCTCAGACTTATCAGCCTTGTGTCTTTCTGCTCTGTGTTTGCTACTGTTGCTGCTGCTTTGAGAAGACCTGTGAGGTGACTTTTGGGCCTCTTCTTTCTTTATCCTTCTATTTGCAAGCTTGATTGCTTTTAGAACTGCCTTTTCCGATTTAGGTAGGACGGGCGGTGGCTTCAGCAGACCTGTTTGGCTTTCATTATCACCGCCACTTTGGCTGAACTCCATTGTCGTATCATATTCTGTCAGCCCAGCGTTTAACACCGTCTCCTCAGATGTGTCAGCTGTGCTGGTGGTTAGACTTTCCACTCCTTCTGATGATGGGCTTAACCCGGAAAATCTGTCTTCCTCCTGTGGCACAGTGAGGAACCCTCCAGCTTGTGACTTCTGTGGGTTTTCATCTTGAAGATCTGAAGGATAAACCAGCTGGGGTGCTGACTGAATCGATGTCATCTCTGTAGGCGTAAGAATGTCTGCTAGAATTACGGCCCTCCCACTGGTGGTAGCACTGGATTCATTAGCCAGTGTGAGCTCTGGACATTCCTTTGCATGATGTAGCTCATCCTCTCCCCTCTCTGAACCACTCAGACTCCCTCTGGGTGACCAGGGTTGTATGGTCTTCCTTAATTTGTTACTAAAAGTGTTGTCTTTGACTTTAAACAGGGAAGGGATCCCCAAGGTCGGTGAGAAAGTATTAACAGGTGACAGAGTTGCTGAATTACTTTCATTGTTACTTAATCTTTCATCTGTATCTGCATTTTCTCTCTCTTTGCTGGCCTTCAATACTTCCAGCTCTTGTTGAGGAGACTTTACGGGTTGCTTTATAGCATCTGGCTCGCTTTCGTGATCACTTAAAGAATAATATTCCACTTCTGCCCTGTCCGAATCGCCTCTTGTGTTCCGCGAAACATTTCGCACTGCCTCGTTAACCACCTTCACCTCTTCAGTTACATTTTCACAGTTTTGGAGTGTGCTCTCCACAGAGAAGTACGAGGATTTCGAGGACAAGCTGGCCTGATCGGGCGGGCTCTGAGTTACACTAACACCATTCACCAGCAGCAAGGGCGATATTATGTCTCTGGGGATTTCGCTATGAGCTTCTGAATCCACATTTTTATCCTCAATCGGTTCATGTATTTTCGTAGGTTCTTCATCCATTACTACATTCTTAGTCACCGTCCCATCTGCTGTGATTAAATGATCTGGTTTTAATGGGGCCTTTCGCTTTATCCTGCATGCCTCTTGTGCCTTAGCAGCATTGTTTTCAGCTGATGCACTCCTTGGGCTCATATTTATGTGCAAGTTGTTGCAAGTTGCACTGAATTGTGATGATATCAGACTTTCCTCCAAATTCCACCTCTCGTTACTGGAGCTGATTTCACTCTGACTGGGCACCGCATAATCAGTATTTACCTCTTGTACAGCTAAATCTTTCCCCGTTGCGTTATGGTGTACCTCAAGATTTTCATATCTCCCATCTTTGTTGCAGACATTTTCATCCACAGAGTCTTTCTCGCTAGCGACGCTTCCACGTCTCCTATTACCACCTTTTTTGATCCTAGGAGGAACAGGAGGAGTGTCGACTTTGCTGCCTACAGTTTCATTCATCAGGGAATCTCCGCTATCCTCAGACACCTGTCTAGCAACTTGTTTTGAATTAGCCTCTGGATTATCGTGACTAGAACGATCGGTAAGTTTGTCATTCAAATGTCTGCCTGTAGATTTTTGGAGTGTGTTCACCTCACTGCTAATCTTGTTCAAGCCAGGTAGTGCTACCCTACCGCCTGATCTGTGTGATTCTCCAAGTCTAGGTTCAGTCTGTGCCAAAATCTGTCTCAGGTGATTGTGGTCTCTCAGATCACTCAACATTTCTTTTAGTTCCTTTTCTTTAAGCACAGAAGTGCTGTCATTTTCTTTTTCTCTCCTCACTGTGATAGCATCTTTTGTAGAGTTTTTACTTTGCTGTGCCCTTGCTGTATAACTTTCACTGCAAACTTTCTCATCTAACTGTGGATTTGCATCTGCTTCTGTTAATTTATTCTTCCTCCTCTCCCTTTCTGAGATGATCTCTTCGAGTGCCATTTTGGCTTTGTCATAGTTGTCATTTATGAGCGCTTTGTTTACGATTACATTGCTATCTAACTTTGCGAAATCCTCCTGTTTGTTCTGCTCCTTTTCTCTCTTTGCAAACATTTCTCTCTTGGCTGACGTGTTGCCTCTTATCGACAGCATGCCTCTCTTTATATTTCGAAGCTCCCTTGAGATCAGATCATTTTTAGCCTTCGTCTCCTCGTCTATGTTAACCACCTCCAGTTTGCTCCTCGCGTTTTCGAGAATGCGATTACCAAGCCTGGCTCTCTCCAGCTCTTTCAAAGCATTCAAATCATTAATTATGTGCTCGCTGTCTTTAATTTCTCTTGCCTCGTCATCCAACTCCCCTCTTGCATTCACGTTCGGATTGCCCTCTTCATTCTCCTCGACTTGTTCATCATCGGTCACTGCAAATCTCTGATATTTTATATAGTTATTCTGTCTGGCTGAGAATATATATTTTAGCTTGCCTTGTTTCTGGATGGAATCATTTTCTTTTGGTGGCAAATCTAGTTTTGGTTCCTCCAATTCATTATTACGCATTTGCTGTTTATCAAGAGGAAGTTTAATATCAGATTTAGCAATATTTCTCACTGGAACAGGTGGTGGCTCTTTCTTGACATTACTACTGTTGCTAACCTGCTTTCCATTATTCAGTTCATTCCTGTTTTGGGATAAAAAATTGCTTTCTGCCACCAAACTCTCCTTCTTGCTGCCTAACACCTCCTTTGAAACATTCTCATCAATTTCTTTCTGCCGCAGTTCTTCTCTGTCTGCTGCGTGCTTGTTGATGCTATCTGACTGAGCTTTATTTTTGGCTGCATTAATTGCTTCTCTCGCTGCTCTGACCACATCCACTGTGCTTATTATTTGGCCACTGGCCTCTTTTTCCTTAGACATCTGCTGTGCCCCAAAGACTTTATCCTTCCTGTCTTTCACTGGACACTTTGTTTTCTCTGGCACATTTGGGGGCCTTTTCCCTACTGATGGCAGACCCTCATTCTCAAGTGTGTGGGGTGAAATTAGGGGTAAGCAATCTTTGATGATGTTTGAAGTGTTTGGTGAAAGCCCCGTGTTCGCTGGCAGTGCCTTAGGGGAAAGCTCTTTGTTTAGCATAAGCGGCGAAACTTTCTGCATCTCGGTTGGTGCATCTGTATGTGCAGGTGTGCTCTGAGGGACTTGAAGATATTTTATATCACCGTCAACAGGGCTGGCTTTCTTGTACAGATTCAAAGAAGGGTAGTTTTGCTTTTTAGCCATTGAGCTCTTGTTCTTCTTTGGGTATATAAAGGGGGGTGTGGAGTTTTCTTCCCCAAGAGCCTCCCTTTTGCTCTGAAGTAGATTTGACAACAAATAATCGTCTGACAGAGGCCTGTCAGACCTATCCTCTGTAAGATCAACAGTTGGGGATCCGTGGGATTCCAAAATAGGACTGCAGACTGTCAGTCCATCTTTCGTCATGGCAGGTGTGCTTAAACCAGATCCACTGCCTTCAGAACCAGCTCGTGGATTTTTCTGATTGTCGTCTGTGCCGCCTTCGGGCAGCTCCACAGTTTTGAATTTAGGGGGACTGTAGCGGCTCTTCACCCTTTTCCTATTGTCTTTGAGGTTGAAGAGGATGCTGGAGGCCAGTGATTTGTAGCTGTCCCGCTTAACTTGAGGTTCAGGGGTCCCCTTGGCCTCAGAGTGCGGTCTGAGCGGAAGGTCAAATGCAGAAGGCGAGAGGACCGTTTGGAGGATTTCTGATGTTTCTGTCGGCTGCCTGGAGGGAATGAGCGGAGTCATCAGCTGGCAGATGTTGAACGGAGTAGAAGCTACAGAGCTGACCTCCTCAACTGCTTTGACTTCCACAGATAAGACTTCCTTTTTGACCAATAAAAGACTTTCATCCACTGTTTTCAAATGGTTTTCTGGAGGAGTCATCACAGGCTGATTGACCAGAACAGCACTTGTTGCTCTGGACCTGTTGCGCCTCCAGGGGGCAGCAGTTCCATTCCCTCCATCGGATGAGCACCTCTTCTCAGCTGGAGCCACTGAGGGCTTTGGTAGGACCTTTGGTGGTTGTGGGGGAGGCATGGGTTTAGGAGCAGTGGGAGAACAAGGCTGAGCTTCTTCTTTCTGAGATGACAGAGGCTTCTCCGCATGCAAAGTTTCTTTTCTACATGCCTTGGTTAGTTCCTTGTACAGCGGCAACTCGTACATTTTAGGGATATTATCTAGGGGGAGAACGGAGCTCACTGTGTCCCCCTGGACAAAGGGGAACTGGTTAAAATCAGTCCATGTCTGAAAAGGACTAAACTCACTGTGGAGAAAAAAGTTTTTAATGTTAAGTTTTCTTAATTTGACAGTGGCCTTCCCATTTTTAATCCTTTTGGATTTTCCTGTAGGAAGGCCGATGTCTTTGCCAGTTTTGTTGGATGAGCCATCACCAGACTGATGCTTAAGAGGGTTTTTGTAATGATGATCTGTGAGACTGGTGTGATAATCTGAGGAGAATTCTGACAGCTCTCTCTGAATGCTGCGAAGTGCCGTTTTATCCCACGATTCTCCATTAGCATCAGTCGTGCTTCCATTTTTGATTAACATCCCCTTGCAGCTTTCTTCTGTGGCGCTTAAAGCTTTGAGGAAAGATGACATGTGGGATATAGTTTTCTGCTGATGGAGTTTCCATGGCTGGGTGTGATTTTTCTCACTTTTGCTTTGCCCCTGTTTTTTAGATTCCTTAATAGGATTCTTTTTAAGTGGCTCCTCCGCCAGAGGTTTGTGGCAGCTGAAAGGTGAGTATCCACACAAGAAGTCATCATTGTAAACTGCATCATCTCCAACGCAGAGACTTCGGAAGGCTCGATCGGTGAGAGTGCTAACCTCCCGATCGGTCTCGTCCATGAACAAGTCCGTGAAGCCATTGGGGAAGCGGTGGTGGAGCATGCTCCCTGCCCGATGGCTCATGTGTCGCTTTTCCACGCAGCTCATGATGTCAGCGACTGTCTTTGCGTCTTTGCATCACCAGCTGTGCCTCCTGTACAGCTGTTTCTCCTCTGCAGGTTCCAGTTTCTTCCAGCTCAGGATGACATCTGGGAAGCGGTGGGTTACGTAAATTTCCTAAAAAAACAAGCCAGTGAAATCAGTGTTAGTTTTCACATAAGCTTTTCTAAAACCGTTTAAATGTCACACAGTTTAAGCAGTTAACTGTTAGCATTTGTGCAAGTCAAGAATCCAAAAATGGTTGTTTGACTGACATGATTACTTTAAATGGTTTTGAACTCGCTGCACTGATGACCTTTATGTACACAACATGTGCTGGCTACAGCCATGCTGTCACTATGCAGGCAGTAGACAAACACTTCATACCATGCAGTTATTTTAAGCATCGCATGATGCCTTAAGCTGTGAGCACCAAGCATGGGATGAAAATAAATGCTTCCCTTTTTTAGGAAAAATATGAAGATTTCTGTTATTTGTGTCCACATATTTGAAATAATGATATTCTTCACAATCAACATTCACTTTAAAAGAAGAAGATCTTTCATTTAAATGTCAAACATTTGTTCAGCTGTTATCTAGATATATTTTTTGCTAAGCTTTAGATGCATGACAATATTGACATGAATCTATAGAAAAGAAGGCAGGAAATGTGAGTAAATCGTCAGTCAGTGTCACAGATCAGCAGCAGCTGCTCTACTGTAGCTTCCTTGAGCTATGTGGGTGAGGTTTTAGAATAGCTCATTAACCTATTTATACGGCCTGACCTGGGAGCATAGCCACAGACGTATAACTCAAGTCTTCAACTATTCACACAACCATTGCTCTCCATATAAGAGGTTTGATTGAGACAAATATAACCGTACACACTTCATGAATTATAGATATGTGTAGCGCATTAAAATGGAATAAATGGAAAGCAGGTCTCTCTCCAAAGAAGTGTTTACATTCACAGTCAAGAAGGATTTTCAGCGAAGGTGGATACATTTAAAACAGAGAGAAAAATAAGATAAATTAATATTATGATATTTACTTTTATTTTATTATCTGAACCTAACAGATTAAATATCCAAAACTGTGTCGCTTTACTGTATCTTAGACTAGACTTACAGAAGACTTTGGCTTTCCAGGACTCTTCACTTGCCAACCATCTTAAAGCAGAGATCAGTTAGCGCCACGGTACTTTCCCAGCATCTGCCTGTGTATTTATACCCAAGGAATGAGTTATCCAAGTCACCTATACTGTATAAAGGCAAAAACCACTGGAGTGTAATTTTAGTTGTCCTAATTGTTCTCAATGTTAGTATATCTGATGTGAAAGTAAAATAAATAAACACGGTTATTTTAGAGTAAGAAAACTAATGTATGTCCGATTTTTGAGATTAATGTTTAGCACAAAACTTTGAAAAGTTTAAAGGTTATAAGGTACATGTCTTTATATAAAAATCACACTGCTCCCTCACCTTGGTGATGGGTCTTTCATGCTGAGTTTAAGAGTCCGAGGTTTGCATAAAACCAAGTCCTAAATGTAGAATCCAAGGATCCGCCTGTCAAGAACACGTTTATAGTTAAATGTTGTCAATCGCTGGTGTGGATGAAGAAATAAAGAAAGCTCACCAAAGTGAGTCAAGCCCTGAGATCCATGTTCGAATGCGCTGGTGTGGCCAGGCTTCTGATTGTGAACTCAAATGATACCAAAATAGACGCACAAGTCGGTGTGGCCAAACTGAGCAGCAACAGAGGGCCCAGCTAGCTTGCTCACATTGGAATATCCAGTGGGTGTCGAGTGGCAGGGCAAGACAGAGGGGCAGGATGAAATGGACACTGTCATTGGTTATTTTTATAACAAGGCAGTGAGGGCTGATAGGCATGGGCCCACTCTTTACCTTTGCCAACCCTGAAAACATGACAAGGCCTTCCTGTCAATAGAGATTAGCCATTGTTTGGGTTTATCCTTGGACAATAAAGACGAATGATGTACACTTTTATGGTTATACCACTTGCTAGCATTTAGCAGCTGACTAATTCTGCTACTGTCTCCGGGGGAAACAAGCTTTCTGATATTGCATCACAAAGTCCCTGAAGTGGAGATTGGCAGCTGGAGGCAGACGTCTGCTGACTGATACGGTGGAGCTGGGCTCATTCTTGTTGTTGAAGCTCTGTTTACAAGACTCTGTGTGACTGAGTAATCTAGTTTTAGGACCAGCAGCTGTTGTTGCTGTGAGATTACGATGAGACAGAGCTGGAATTTTGTTGACTTGTTACCCTTTGTGAGGCAGAGAAAGTCGATAGGTGAGGTCATATGTAGTGGTTAACCTTGTGTAGTCTCAAAATGGAGGAAGTTGAGTGTTTGAGAAACGTTGGGCAGCTCAAATTTATTTTATACGGGAAAATATAGTCACCAAAAATAGGTCAACTGTAACCTTTGCAACAGCCATAGCTTCACCTATTTTAAGTGGAATAACTCAGTTAACTGGAATTTTGACTTTTTTCAGCAGCTGGTAAACATCAAGTAATTTTAGTAAGCTAATTGAGACATGGCTATTTCACTTTTTATCTGCTGTCATCTTGGCTAGCTCAAGCATTCAGAGACCTGCAATAGTAAGGAACTGTAAGGAATATGCACTCGCCAGCCTTTCTTTTAGGTATGCATTTATGATAAATGGACAAACAGCTCACACAATGTCTTAAAGCATTAGGCTAAACAATCTACAGTAAATATGAGCACTTCCACAAATACATACACTCCATACACATTTGTTTAACCTGGCATAGATGCACACGTGGGAATTAACACGGGAATGTTGGACAGCTTGCAACTGATGGAATTTTCCATGAAAGTTTGTTCAAACTTGTCAGAAATCTGATATCAGAGACTGAAAACCAGTTATGCAAAATCCATGTAAGCTAACTATCCGTTTTCTTCCATTTATCCACTGGAGCCAATCACAGCTGTCATAGGACGAGAGGAGGAGAACACCCTCAAGAGGTTATAGAAGAATATTACTGTAAATTATTAAAAAAGACACTTTTTCATTGTGGTGCTGTTCAAAGTATACAATGTTTATGCATACACATTGATGAGAATCCTATCTCTGGTTGTTTAAATATGTCGAACTGGGATGTATATGAACATCAGAGGCATTGACTGATGTGCATAAAGAGAATGGGGAAAAAACCCAACAACCAATAAACAAGATCAGTGCCTCACAGTCCAGATCCAGGCTTTGTTTTTACCATTATGACTGACACCCACATCTGACACCAGCCTGGATCATGCTTCTTCATGCCTGCTGAGAATTGGGACAGGCAGGGAAAGGGGGTAACCGGCCTCAAGTTCTGGCAGGCTAATAAACCCAGGTATGGGAATTCTAGGACAGCTGAGACAGATCATGTACAGTGGAGGTGCAGTGAAGGTAAAAATAGGTAAAAAGCATCAAGAAAGACCTGATACATGACTTGTTGTTTTACCAGCTACATTCGTATCTTGATTATAAACTCAAACTGAGTAACTGCTATGTCTGACATCCCTTAAAATAGGGAATATATTGTGTAACAATTAAGATAAAATAAGATAAGATAAGATAAGATAACCTTTATTAGTCCCACATGTGGGAAATTTGTTTTGTCACAGTAATAAGATAATTATTTCTAAGATAATTATTATAAATAATTAATAATAAGATAATTATTTATAAGACTCTACTGATTTCTCAAGAAAATTTGCATAGTGAAAATAAAAGAGTCAAGTAGGTCACTGCAGAAAGGAAATTCTGCAAACTACAGAGCTGCTCTGTTATTATAATAGACATTAAAGGTGTTTTGTTAAACATTTCTTTTTCATCTGCAGCTGAGGCTAGAAATGTGCTTTGATCTGTTGGAAGAAATGACTCAACAGACTATCATTATTACCCAGAGGGGGACTTACCCCACTACTGTAGTAATGTAAACCCCCAATGCTGATAAGGCAAGTAACTTTCAAGCAAAAGGATTTTAAAAATGCACTTGAATCATCATCATAGAAGACGTGAAGCTGTTAGACATGGCTAAACCATGGCTCTACCAAAATATTGATGACAACTTCATGACTTCATGGTACGCTGCAAGTCAATGCTGGTCTGGTGCCAGTTTGGTCTGAGTTGACACCTTGACCTGTAATATCTTGGTGACAGAAATAAATCCAATGGAACATCATGCTTCCCGTGCCAACATCTCTCGGCGCAAACAACCAACAATACCTGCCAACGCGTATCAAACGGATCAGTGCCACACAGTTAATGATGTTCATTAATAAACAGACGGGTGTGAATATCAAATTGACTGCACAAACAAGAAACACAGACTGTTGACCACATCTGAGGAATTTATGAAACATTTGTAGCAAACTTGCATTATAAAGCAACAGAAATACAGCACACTGCAACTAATAACACCCATAAGTTGTATTTGTCAATTTAACATGCACAGGGAAATGTGACATACAAAAGAAGGAAGATAGATGTAATCTTTTAGTCAGCAAAGCTTTGAAGCCCACAAGCTCAGGAAATGCTTTGTTGTTGTATGAAAGGCTGAAAGGCAATTCAAGAAGTCAGTGAGTGTGTTGCAGACAGCAAGAACGATGAGAGTGTTTAAGACACGTGGATGTTTGCTGGCAGCAATCAGGATTATCTTTTTAACTGGTGAGTACAATGCATGCTTATATGCACTTGTACATGTATACTCTCTGAACAGGTTCAGCGGCTTATTAATGCAAGTATTTAATCAGACAGTGTAGTTTGATTAAGATAACGTGCTGAAGTGAAGAGTATTTCGATCAGAGATCAAAGGAAAAATGGACAGACTGCTTCTAGGAAGGCAACAGTAAGTCTTTGAATGCAAACCTTGAAGCAGATAAGCTACAGCACACCACACCAAGTGTCACTGCTGTCAGCTAAGACAGGAAACTGAGGCTACAGCTCGCATTGGGCTCGCCAAAACTGGACAACGGAAGATTGGAGAAACATTTCCCGGTCTGATGAGTCTTTCTGCTGCCACATCACAATGGTAGGGACAGAATTTGATGTAGATAAAGAGTTATGAAACAACATGAATCGGGGATTCAGCAGCATGAATAGTGTAGGTATAGGTAGTGATATGTAATGGTGTGGGGGATATTTTCTTGGCACACTTTGGGCTCTTTAGTATCAGCGGGCCAAGAATTGTTTACAGTGGCTTGCAAAAGTATTCGGCCCCCTTGAACTTTCCCACATTTTGTCACATTACAGCCACAAACATGAATCAATTTTATTGGAATTCCACGTGAAAGACCAACACAAAGTGGTGTACACGTGAGAAGTGGAACGAAAATCATACATGATTCCAAACATTTTTTGCAAATACATAACTGCAAAGTGGGGTGTGCGTAATTATTCAGCCCCCTTTGGTCTTAGTGCAGTCAGTTACATAGACATGAGTGCCATGCCTGATGAGTGCTAATGACTAAATAGAGTGCACCTGTGTGTAATCTAATGTCAGTACAAGCACAGCTGCTCTGTGACGGCCTCAGAGGTTGTCTAAGAGAATATTGAGAACAACAACACCATGAAGTCCAAAGAACACACCAGATAGGTCAGGGATAAAGCTATTGAGAAATTTAAAGCAGGCTTAGGCTACAAAAAGATTTCCCAAGCCTTGAACATCCCACGGAGCACTGTTCAAGCGATCATTCAGAAATGGAAGGAGTATGGCACAACTGTAAACATACCATGACAAGGCCGTCCACCTAAACTCACAGGCCAAACAAGGAGAGCGCTGATCAGAAATGCAGCCAAGAGGCCCATGGTGACTCTGGACGAGCTGCAGAGATCTACAGCTCAGGTGGAGGAATCTGTCCACAGGACAACTATTAGTCGTGCACTGCTAAGATGGATTGTGAATTCTTGATTTTGCACTTTGTCCTTTACCATCTTAGTATTTGTTGGAGGCAAAATTGACCTTATTTGGATAGAAAGTTGGAGTGCTGAGGTATCAGCTGAAGTTTACAAGCTTGTTTAACTGGGTGCATCCATAGATGAGACAGAGTGCTGTTCACTTAGCTGGCTGTTGTGAAAGGGTTTCTCGTCACCATGGAAATGATTCTGCGATCTTCTACCACTGTTGTCTTCCATGGACGTCCAGCTCTTTTTGTGTTGCTGAGTTTACCAGTGCTTTCTTTCTTGCTCAGGATGTACCAAATTGCAGATTTTGCCACTCCTAATATTGTAGCAATTTCCCCAGATGGGTTTTTTCTGTTTTCACGACTTGAGGGTGGCTTGTTTCACCTGCATGGAGAGCTCCTTTGACTGCATGTTGTCTATTCTAAATGCAAGCAACATACCTCAAATTGACTCAAAAACCTTTTACCTACTTAATTGATAATGACACAACGAAGGAATTGCCCACTTCTGCCTATGAAATAGCCTTTGAGTTTCAGTAAACAGCTAAAAAAACTAAACTTATCAGTGTCCAAATATATTTGGATCTAACTGTAGCTGTTAACATAAAACATACACAATTGAAAAAACTATTCTTGGAATGCTCATGCTAATGAGTCATCAGATTGATCTGTTTAAAAAGGAAGAAAATTGAAATATTACAGTCTGAATATCTCTTACACACTCTGCTGTTTGCTCCATCTACTCCTTTATGATATATTCACGCAATGTTTTTTTTTTATATATTAATTTGTAATGTACATGGTATTAATATTTTCAGCCATTTGACCTGAGTCAAACCCTTAGTGAACAGTCAGACTGTGCCTCCTGTAACTACTGGATATGGCACATTATATAAGAGGTCATGCAGTCTGTTCACTTGAAATTTTATCTTACTCAGTCCTGCAGCACTCAGGATGTGTTAAGCAGCAATTGCCATAGACCGATAAATAACACCTAGATCTTTTCCTGACGAGTCACAGGTTTGACCCCAGCAACAGCCAGTCGTACAATCATCCAACTACTGCTTGTATCCTTCAGCAAGGCATTTAACCCACACTTGCTGGTTTCTGCTGAAAATCTATTTCCTTTGCTTCTCATTTATCATCTGGCTTATGGTAACAGCAGACCGAGTCTAAGAGCTGCCCCTTGAATGTGACTCATGGTTCCAATCTGTAAGAGAGCCAATTGCTGAGCATGTGTGCTCTGTTTCAGCAGCACTCTGCTGCAGTTATATACTTAACCTCACACAGCACCATTCCACTTATTTTGGCCTCTGAAGGAGCAGCTGGAGACTGAGTGCCTGGCTCAGGGGTGTCATAAATTTCAGTGTTTTCTTCCTGTGCTTTGCCCATGTCTGGTCTTGCATGTCTGGTCTTGCAGCTTTAATGTACCAAACAGGGATGATGTATGTCACTCCTTCTGTTGGCCTGAAACTTTGTGAAGGAATTGGGTAACTGAAACTTGTGGGCACACAACCAGCTACCGAAAAAATATAGATAAGCCTAAGACTTATCTTTGACTGGTTACAGTGCTAGCATGTAGTAATCACCTATGCTTTGACATTTCGTGAACTTTTATGAACCCTAAAAACAAAAGTACAAAAAGAATTACTCGGTAATTTAGTTGTTTTTTTCTATTGTTTTTGTGGAAATAAGAGCTTTGGTTCAGCCTAAGCTGAAAAAAAAGGTTTTTCAATCAAAGTGGTAAATGTGGTTTTAATATAGGTAACAGGATCAAATCTAGCAAACTAAGGCCTAGGCCATGCCAGGACAAAGGGCATTCATAACTGGGAAATTCCAGACTGTTACTAATGTGAAACATATTTGGTGATAGACAAACATCAGTCAGCTATGCAAAAGTTGTCTGATGCACATACGGGCCATTATCATGTTCATGTTGTAGTCCTACTACATTTAAAGGACTATTATAAATCTGGTATTTAAAGTTTATCCTTTTGTTCTAAAGTAAAATGCTAAATGGCCTGCATTTGTATAGTGCTTTACTTAGTCCCTAAGGACCCCAAAGTGCTTCACACTACATTCAGTCATTCACCCATTCACACACTGGTGATGGCAAGCTACATTGTAGCCCCAGCTGCCCTGAGACAGAGGAAGTAAACATAAATGGTATAAACTCTCTGTATTTTTTGCTTATTAACTTTTATAAATACTTTTGGCAAGAGCTGGCCTAAGGTTAATTTTTGCCAGACATTAAGGAACTTCCACTCCAGTGAAGCAGTGGGCAGCTATTGGGCACCTGGTGAGTAGTGTATGGGGCCACCACTCTACCTACTGAGTTATCCCTGCCACTATCAATTTGAGTAATATGAATTGGATCAGATTAGAATGTACCATTTGTGCTGCCTGTCATGGATGTGTAGGACAGCTATGATAGCTATTCTACCAATGGGTGGACAGTGCAGAGGCACTAATCATCAGACAGGACCTTGGTTGTGGCGTTCCATGTATGCTCTGCCTGCTAGCATCTTTCATTCTGTTATGTGCTGGGTTGTGTCAGGGACATCTTTGCACAGCCACACCTAAGTGTTTGGCAGAGTATACAGGAACATCTATGCCAAGTATGGCCTGGAAGTCCCGAGGTCATAACGGGATATGATGGTTGAGAATGTCCAATCTAAGATCCTGTGGGACTTTCAGATACAGACAAACTGGTGATTGCAAACCAACCAGACAGAAGTGACGGACAAGCAGGGCAAGACGGTCGTAGTTGTACCAAGTGATGGCAAAACATCAAGAAGAAGAAAGCTTGAGAAATACTAAGGGCTGAGAGAGGAGCTTGAGATGTGATGGGGGCAGGCAGCAGTGGTTCTTGTTGTAGTCAAAGCACTGGGGGGGTGGATCATCCGAGATCTCTGTCCAGAAGAGCGCAGTCCTAGGAACAGCAAAGATACTGCGCAGGACCATCAAGCCCCCAGACTTCTTGGATAAGCTTAAAGGATAACAAGACTGAGTGGGGTATTTTGTTTTATGTATACATAATCTTTAGTTCAAATTGGCCCATTACTTCACTATAGTTTATTGTGAAATATCAGTGCTGGATGAGATGGTACATATATATATAGATATTAGTTAATAGCTCTCTCCTCAACACAGTGCAACAACGTGTTGCTGACATAGTCTACTGTATGTCAAAGTGACACAGAAACAACCTTTTCCCAATTAAATCTAGATAATGGTTACCACTCCCTCCACAGTAAATATACGTAAACAATACCTCACATTAGTATCAATGACTGCATTTCTGTTAAAAGTACATCTGTTATATAACACTCAGCTTATGTTATCTGAAGCAGGAGGGAAGGAGTCAGGTTAACCTCTCTAACCACTGCAGGCTTGCTAGACAATAGCTCATATCTTCAACGGTTAAAACCCAAGTCAAAGTTCTAGACTGGCCTTCAATGCATTTACTATTCTCCAGCGTTATTTTTAAAGCACTGCATTTACATGAACACACTTCATAATTTATGAATGTTGTGCAATTGCTTGTTTTGTAAACTGCACACAACGTTGAGACGCCTTATCTGATAGAAGCGACCTCACTGTGGCGTTACTGCCTTCCTGTTTGTCTTGAGCGGCCTGTTTTTGTGACCTGAAAATAATCTCACTGGAAAAAAAATGTTTTTCAGAGTTTTTGCTGACAAGTGTGAGAGGAGACGGCGCAGATTCAGAAACATTAGGTGGGTAACAATAACAACATGCATAACAATTTTAAGGTGGATTATAGTTGAAGCTCAAGTTAAAGACAGCAAAACGCCTGCAGATTTCTCTGACTGATGTTAAATTATGTGTCAATTCTTTTTATATTTCACAGTCAGTCATTTAAGAGTCAGTCTGTCCAGTAATTATTTACCCAGTCTACCCATTCAGATTGTTTTGATTTTACAGTACCAGTCAAATATCTGGACACATCTGCACTTTGTGGCTTTTCTTTATTTCTACTATTTGGGGATTGCAGAAAATTATTATTTTTTAAATATCTCAATCATAAAATAGCCGTATATAGCAAACACAAGAGTGCAAACAAAAAAAGATTCCAGCATCCACCGTTTGATATTTTCATGCACTCCTAATTCAGCTGCATTCACACAAGTGACAAAGTTACAGAGCATGGAGAGCACTGAAGCTTACTGATGCTTCACTGCTGCTTTGCTGCGGTGAAGCAAAAACAAAAAGAAAAAACACAACTGAGGCCAACTCATCTTTGACACGAAAGGATGTTTCACAAAGCCCCTTCTTGACTTTTAGTCCATTTCTTATTTTTACCGCCGGTATGAATACAGTATTCTCTCGCAAGAGAATTCACATAGATTTCACCTGAAATGCTTTCCCAAATGTCAATTGAAGGACACTTTCTTCACTCTTAAACTCTGGTCTACCCCAACCCAACCTATCCCATATGGGTTTAGATCAGCTCGTTATGGAGACCAGGTTATATGCTCTGCTGCCTTCATTGAGCCTAAATGTGTGTTTTTGCTGATTCTTCTGTCATCGTTGCTGTTGTGAGCATGAGCAGGATGTGATGACATGATACTTATGTCTGTTCATCAAGTGTGTAATCAGACTCATCTGCCTAAGATCAATCTTCAGTATTTATCTCTTTGCATCAGTTCAGTTAAGGCCTCAGTCGCAGTGATATGTCATCTGAAGCTGATATTTAAGATGGAAACATTGATGTGCATTCTAGTCTGATACAATATTAACTAGAGAGTAACTGAACTTCTTCTCTGGCTGCACTTACATAAACTTTCAAAGTTCTGAGGCATAGATTCCACTAGACCCCAGAAGGTGTGCCGTGGTATCTCCACTAACATGCAACAGATCCTTCAAGTCCTGTAAGTTGCAATGTGGGGCCTCCATGGATCAGACTTGTTTGTCTACCCAGAGAAGCTCAAGATGACATCTGGGGAGGCAAAGTCAACACCTCAAACCATTCCTGAACCATTTTTATTTTGTGGCAGGGAGCATTATCCTGCTGTAAGAGGCCACAGCCAACAGGGAATACCATTTCCATGAAAATGTGTACATGGTCTGTAACCATGTTTAGGTAGGTTTTATGTGCCAAAGTAACATCCACACAGATGGCAGGACCCAAAGTTTCCGAGCAGAACATTGCCCAAATCTTCCCATGGTGCACATCGGTGCCAGGTGTTCCCCAGGCAGGGAATGTAGACAAATCTGCACCGGCATCCGCCCACCCACATAATGTAAAAGAAAACATGATTCATGAGACCAGGCCACCGTCTTCCATTGCCCCATGGTCCAGTTTTGATGCTCACATGCCCATTGTTAGCGCTTTTTAGACTAGTCTGTGACTATGCAGCCCCAAAAACAATAAACTGCAATGCTTGCAGCTCCCTAATAGTTGATTGTGAACTATTACTGATGTATGTTGAACTTCTCATGCACATTCACCTGAATCTTTGTCAGATTTCAAATGTTAAACAATTGAATCTTCCCATCATTTTGGTTCTGAATCAGTGATCATCTGTACCAGTAACTGGCAGTAAAGTTGAAGTTGCCTGTGAGGGATTTCTCACTCTGACCAGCAGTAGCCCATTTCCCTGAATGCTTCCTAGATATGTTCAGGATTCAAATTGCAAACGCCGATGATGCAATTTAATTTGCAGGAGCAGCGTGACCCTCAGATCTTTACTCCTACAAGAAGTAAACAAGTTGTGAAATCAAACATCTACTCTCTTCCTTCTCCTCTTTCTCACACACACACACACACAACACACACACACACACACACACACACACACAAACACACACACACACACACACACAGACACACACACACACACACACACACACACACACACACACTCTTCAGAATATCAGGAGGGGCAAACATGAGCTGGCATTCCCCAAACTGTGTTCTGTTCCTTCGCAGGTGTTTAGTCATGAGTGTAACTGCTTTCTGGAGTGACCCAGGTCTCGTGGGTTTGTTTATTTCCAAGCACAGTTCAAAGGAATCATTTCCCATTCAGAGTAATTCAGCATTAGCTTTCAATTTGAGCTCTAATTTTGTAGACAGCTGAATGAGAGCTGTCTATAAAATGAGAGCCATTTAGTGACTATCAGTAAAAAGCAGTACTAGCGGTCTTCATGTGAGGGATTTTGGTTTTACTTCTCTAAATTATAGCTAACTTTCTAACTGGGATACCTTTACTCCATCTAAACTACATGCAGGTTTCCCATCGTTCATCACTACCTTGTTTGTTAATGGCTGCTTGGCTTCCTCTGGTTGTTCTTTCAGATATTAAGTACGTTTTGATCGGAGGTGGGATCGGCCTGTTGTTAGTTGCTGTATTCATTATAACAAAGATCTGCATCATTAGGAAGCAAGTGAGTCAAAACAATGAAGGTGAGATGGACTGTGAGGTTATATTACAGCCAATTACTACTTGCAAAAATAATCTTTCAATGCAAAAGTATGCCACATTAAATGCATCACACATTTTAAAATGTGCAACTTTCCCCCCTGCTTCCTTACAGATGTCAACATGAGAAGATTTTCAGAGGTAGGGTGGTTAACCTCGTAAATTAGTTGTGTACAATAAGACTAAACACAATGTATGTCTGTGTAGGTTCTCAGTCATCCAGGTCATGGTCATCTAAGGAGCTTGGAAAGAAAAGCGTCTGTACTTGAAGACGTTTCACCTCTCATTCGAGCTATTTAAACCTTACAACGCTTCTTCATGGCACCCCAGTGCACTTCAGACCCAGCCACAACCTCAGACAAAATCTGGTACATCCCAGGGACAAAGCGACTTATCACGATTTATCACATACACAGTACAACATATAGTGTAATGCTTGTGTCCGAGCTGCAGCCATAGCCGTGCCATTCCAGGGTTTGGTTTTTTTAGCATGGGGGGGTCAAGCCAGGACCCTTACTGTATACCGGGCGGAAATCGAACTTGCGATTCCCACTCCAAAGGAATGTAGTCTTACCAGCACACTATCTAGCTGCTAGAACTAAACAACGTAATGTATGCTATGCTGTGCGGTGCAGCAAGGAGTGCTCAGACGTCTACATTGGAGAAACCCAACAGCCACTTCATAAATGCATGGCACAACATAGAAGAGCCACCTTGACAGTACAAGACTCAGCTGTCTCAGCTGCATTTAAAGGTCAAAGGTCAATCTTTCAAAGATGCCAATGTTCAGAGAGGAGAGATGGTTTGAAAGAGGAGTGAAAGATGCCATCTATGTCCACTGTGATCTTTGAACAGACGGGATGGCTGTAGGTCACTAGGGCTTAAATAGCTGGGACTCTGCACCATTTGGTCTCAGAACTAAAGAAGCTTCTCGGATGAGAGGTGAAACGTCTTCAAGGAAACTTAAACAAGTCCACTCACTTTTTTTCCAAGCTCCTCAGATAAACACAGTGTAGCTCATCTGTCTACTGTTCTGTTTTATAAATGTCGGTGAGGAAGACATGAGGATGGAGTCTAAATAGTTTTTAAAAAGAGAAATGTTTGCATCAACTGGTGCACATGGCCTTAAATTTTATCTACTCTCAACCACAGCCTCAGTTGCACTCTTTGAGCCATCTCAGCCAATCAGAACGTTCTGATGCAGCGGTGTCCAGGGCCGTGTGATGACGGAGGTCCGGCACAGTGACGATGCTGTGAACCCTGCAAAAAGCGAAACATCAACCTGGCGGCCTTTTTTGTTTTTCAGTGTTGGAATTGTTGCAGAATTTCAACACTGAGTTTTACCTCTTTTACTTGCTCTGTAACATTTGTTATAATGATGTTCATAAAAAGATATCTAAAGAAGACTGGCTTTGTGCTTTTGTTGTGTTTTATTTGTCTGTGGAACGTTGGTGTGCTTTAAAGGTCTTATAAATAGGTTCAGATCATTTATAGGCTCCACTGACACAGGAGCTGCACAAAAATTATGTAACACCACGCACCCGGAAAGACGCAGCTGGCAGTTTTTCCACAAGGGGGCGATGTTTGCCAACAAGCACAGTGGAGCCTTTCAGTACTGCACTCGAGTGGCTGGGTAACAACAAATAATAAAAAGTAATGAAATTATAATGATGAAATGCTGTTTCTGAGCTTTCACTTGAGTTCTGGCATTCTAGTTGCTTAAATTTAATCACACCACATCACCCAGGTTTGCCCAGTTCAGGGTTGCAAAGGAGGGAAGAAACTATCCCAGCTGACACTGGGATAGGTGTGCTACAGCATGGACAGGACTCTAGCCTGTCGCAGGGTTAGCATAGAAAGACAATTACATCTAAAGCCAATTTGTAGGTACCAGTTACCCTAACATCCATGTCTCTGGACTATAGTCACAGTGAACTCTCACAGGCACAGGAATATAAATAAAATAATAACATATGATACATTTGTTTTTGAATATCTGACCTGTATCATTATTATAAGATGTCAATATTAAAATTGTAAACACTTTAGATTATGTATAAGGTGAAACGTCTTCTATTGTTGCACTCACTGTAAGCAGAGTTAGTGCTCAGGTTGTAGATCCATTACTTTGGCATAAGATCCATATCACCCAAATCAGAAGTCTGAGTCTTTTGCCAAGTTTGTGGGATTGCCTTTTCCAGCTCAGAGACACATGAAGAACTCATTAAAAACCCCGTCTAATATCCTGGAAACCTTACACACAGACACGGAGTAATAACATGCAGATGTTGTCAATCCTGAAGTCACAATGTTTACTACACAGTCACTGAACTACTTCTGCACTTTCACCCAGATGAAAACTAGGAACATCTGGAACATTATAAGAATATTGAGCTCTCATTTCACCTATTTATTCAATACTCTGCAGAAACATATCATTTATAGACCTGCACCGTATGTTTATACTCTGTCTGTTTGCTAACAGGCAATGAACTGGATCAAAGGGCTGGTGAGTGAAAGGGTTTGTTTGCAGAAATGGACCCACTTTTATCCGTTTATCCATTTTAGGGTCTTTGAGCCATTTGTTTGTTTTGTTTCTAAACTGCCCTGGCCAGTGTGACTGAGCTCTTTCAGTTCTTATACAGAAACTGTTGGGGGGAAAAGTTGAAAGTGTTGAAAGTTACACCTTTTCCATTAAGATTAGAAGGAGATGTGCTGCTGGTCGTGGCATGGTTCTAATAATGTATGCATCTTGTTTACTTGATACTCTGTATCACTCTCTATGGAGCAGAGATTCACACATTTGAAGCTCTTACTCATCATTCTCAGCATACTCAACAAAGCCAGCTGATGGGTTGGGTTGGATGGTCTGCTTTGTTCTCCCTTTGGCTCAACCACTGCAATATTTTTATTCACACTTTAGACATTTGTGAGAATATAAATCTTTAGATTATTTATATGTGTGTGTACTTAACTTGTTTATTTTACTGCATATTCTGTGACTGGCCAACAGCAGTTAACATAACAGCTTATTAAGAAGTTTGTCTGTAGCTTCATACAACTTGAATATTACTTCACTTTCCAGCCAATACTGTGGGCTGGCTGCTTGAGAAAAACAAGTTTTGTATTACACTTTGAAAAAACAATTTCTCCTATATATGCTGAACACAGAAGGAAAAAACTGTCTGCAGAGCTGATAAACAGTCGGAAGAAAAGCTTAGCAATGATCTCTGCCTCTTTTCTCTTATTTAGTGAATTAGAAAACATTTTGACTCCAGGAGCTTCTAGAGCTTTCGCAAAGTGGGGACGTCTTTGTCAGAGGAACATCCAGGCTGGTCAAACTGTCGCCAGACCAGGAGCACTTAAAGAGGCCTCAGTCCTTTATCTACAAATCAGAAATGTCCCAGATCATCCTAGCGCTGCTTTCTGAGGTTTGATAAAAGCCGGCAAAGTGTTCCAACAGTCCAAACAAGCAGAAAGACTGATGTACAAAAATTCATAGGCGATCTTGTTACCAGCACAAAATTACAGAATTTCGAGATATGAACACACACAGACCTGCAAAGACACAATATTAAACACGAGTGTCTGGGGATCTTTGTGAAAGCAGGACGAACTACTGCCCCAGTGAAGTGCTTTAGGAAAAATTGAATTAATGCAAAGATTCCCGCACACAGAGTCTGCAACCAACCCTCCCCCTCCTTCTTCTGTGTCAGCACATGTGTGTGTGTGTGTGTGTTCTAAAATAAAAGCCCTGATTGAGGTCTGTGGCTACTGTCCTCCACAGCTGGAAGTGTGATTTGCTCAGCGTCAACCTAAACAACACTCCCCTCCCCACCCTCCTTCCTGCACAGGAAATTACATTTCCCAGTCCTCCTACCAGAACCAGAGATGGTGCATGCACATGCACCCACACACACACACCCACACACACACATATGCTCACCTGCCTGTTTCTATATGTGCAAATGTGCTCATGTGAGCCTGCCAAATGTGGTCCCATTGAGTGTGACATAAGTGGGAGGGATTAGGGGAGGTTCTGACTAGAAACAGAGAGTCCAGTGTGTCATGTTACACGCCTCAGCTGGAGAGGCGGAGGCGCAGGAGAAGAAGAGGAGGAGGAAACCTGGGGCTTCTTTTCTTCACATGCATTTAACTGAGAGTTTATGGAGGTTGCAGTTGTGGAAAATGAAGATCTCCTCTGTGGTCTTGGCTTTCCTGACCCGAGTTCTGTTTGCAGGTAGGAAAAAGTTTACTTTGCTTCATGTCAAAGTGGATGTGGTGGAGACAAAATGCTTTCCACTGTTTTTCAGAGAAACTTAGACGAAAACATCTCAAAATCGGGAAAGATTTTAGAGTGATGGATAAATAGGTGGTGAAAAATATTCCCGATTATGTCAGAAGGTTTGTGGACTCAAACTCAGCACTGCATGTCTTTGTCCAGTTTCTGCAGCTTTGTGTGATTGGAGAGTGTGTTATCAATAGAATACACAGTTTATCAACGCGGCATATCTTTGCACAGATTGGAGGGAATTCCAGAGTGAAAATTGGTGGTTTTCCTGTGTGTGTGTTTGAAAGTAAAACAGACTTTACATTTTCACCTCCACATTCTTTTCAGGCGATTTAAGTAACTCATCACAGCAGCAGCACTTTACAGTCTCTAAGCTATATTTTCCTTGTTTTGTTCTGTCACTCAAGACCAAATAAAAGACAAAACTGGGGGGGAAAGCCCTGATTGTAATTATGCACTGCGCTCAAAGCATGTGACTTGTTTGACAGTAAAACGCTTGCGTGTCGTGGAAAATGGGGATTGTGAAATGTGCCCAAAGTTGACAAAAGCAGAAGTGTCATATATAATGCCATACAACACGCGCAGCAGTAAAGTTTGTTCCTCAACCATCATCCCACGTATGTCATCACAGCTGCCAAAAACAACACTGCTGTCAGCTTGAGAGGGAAGAAAGCTGCTGAGCAACAACAAACTCACTGTGGAGTGTGTAGATATTTAGCTCTGATTTGTGATGCTCATGGCTTTTCTTTCTCAGTGCATTTACTATCAAAAGCTAAACTATGCACTGATGTATTCTTCTACTGATGAATAACACTAGGCTGCCCACACTTACATTTGATACAATATGGACACTTTTTACACTTTTTGTGAACGGTACAGCTTTGACCCCCCAAAACTAAAACTTTTTTCAGAGCACTTTTATGATCTTTTGATACGATGCAGTGACTTTGAGCGTCTCATTTTAAAAGTTGTTCACAATAGACTCACGTTATTAGTCAGTTCTGGGTCCAAATTAATAACGTTCACAGCCACCGTTGAACCACCGTTCATCTGCTTCAGATCATTGCTAAGCTTGACACTTCTTCTTTTCTCCTCCAGTTTCCCTAAATTTGTTAGAGAACACTCTTCCATGCCAATATATGGCAGGTTTTTAAATATCACACTCGTGTTGCTCTTTGGGAATCACCTTATTGGTGCAAAAAATATTTACGTTTTTGCCTATCAAACTGTGTTTTCTTGCATTTTTCAAAGGTTTAGCTAAAGAAATGAGAACAAATTATGTTGCTATGGGTACCAAGGTGCCTAAACTTACTTAGGTGTTACACATAAAAACAACAGTGGCTCAGGTGCCTCCTTTATGCTCGAATGATTCATGGGTCAGTGCTGAGTGGCTTAACAGAGAAAAAAACAGGGAAAAAAAAGTTTAAAAATGTTGTAAATTGCACGTAATTCCACGAAGTGATGTTTTATATTACAGCACATTAAAAAAATACTGCTACTAAAAGATTACAGATGCATTGGTGCAAGTTGAAATGTTTACTTTAAAGATGGCTTTTTGAACGTGTTCATAAGTAAGCAAGTTTACATTAGAACAACTAATCTCTGCAAAGACTTGAATTCTGCACCATGTTCCTTAACTTAATCTTAATCACTTAAATTCAGAATTATTTTACAGAAGCCACAATTGTTTTTGTTAAACAACCTGCAGCCAATGGCATCCAACAGTCCAAATAATATATGCTGTAATTCTTACTTACTTCTACAGATCTGTGTTTGGCCATCAACGCTACCATCACCCCTTCTCCCTTCACGGTGGCCCAGGAGGGAGAAAATATCACACTTACTTGTGTTGTTTCCCAGCGACGTCGCAACACAGCGTTACCTGTGGTTAAATGGACCTTTCTACCAGCGAGCACAGATCAACCAGAAGACGAACTCCTCATCGCCCGTGTCAATATGAGGAAGGAGCGTTTCTATGGCAACTACACAAAAAGTTTCCCATGGCCAAAGATGAAGCTGACAGTGGTGAAACAGGGGAAGATCTTTGAGCTGGTTATCTTGAACGTGTCCGAGGGGGACCGGGGGCTCTACATGTGCCGGGTGCAGGAGTTTAAAAAGCATCAGGCTCGCTGGAAAGCTTCGTCCAACTACACTGCTGCTACTGAGCTCAGAGGTGAGGGCTTGGTTTGCTATCTTGGAACTTCCCTGTAGTTATAGTTACTGTTTGAGATTTGATGATTTATAAGTGATTTATAAACCACCATATTAGAATCGGATCCATTGACTGGGTCAATACATATGGACCTTTGTAAATGTGAGAGTGGTGCTTATAGATTTAATCAAAGGGATGCTCCAATCCAAACTATGGTTCCCAATGGTAACACCCAGTTTTAGGTCATATGGATAACAATAACTTTCAACAGGGGATATTTTGCAGCTAAAAAGTTTAACTGGGAAAAGGTCAGTAATATTACTGAGTATGAAAAGTGCATCTTAGTTTCTCAGTAGTAAAGATGGGAACAGGTTCATCAGTGTATAGCTGACAAATGTATCTGCAAATTCCAAAGACTTTAAATATCTCATGAGCTACAGTACATACTATGATCAAAAGACCCAGAAGCTGGAGAACATCCATCTCTGTGCACAAGTGACAAGGCTGAAAATCAATATTAGAAGCTTGTGGTCTTCGAGACCTCAGGCATCAATGCATTAAAAACAGACATGATTCTGTCAAGCAAATCACTCCACGGACATGCAGAAATCACTGTTTCTGAACATGAAGAGTGTTCTGTGGTCAGATTAATCAAAGTTTGAAATTCCAAAGAGGAGAGCCTGCATCTCTGATAGGGATGTATGTGCCTATAGAACTGGCTTCTTGGATATCTGGAAAGGCAGCATGAGTGCTGAAATATCCAGCTTTTACAGCAACGTATGCTCCCATCTAGATCACATCCTTTTAAGAGAGGGTCTTGCATATTTCAGTGAGACAATACTGAACTGCACACTGCAGCTATTGTAACAGCATGTCTTCACTGTAGAACTATCCGGACACTGAGTCTGGGTTTGTGTTCTAGACCTTTCACCAACTTAAAACATGTGCCGCATGATTACACTAAAAATATGAGAAAGAAGACCCGGGACTGTTACCTGAAATAATCATAATAAATACATAGGACAGACAGATGTAATTTTGTAAGCAAAAACTGGGTAGTCCTATACTGAATATAGTAACTTATCATTAGACACTGCTAACAGCTAGTATTTAGTTGCGATTCATAAACTTCAAATGATTCAGAAAATGGTCCAAGCAACTCATTAGCAGGCAGAGACACAGGCGTCTGAGTCGTTCCTCAGTTAGTGGTTTGTTAAGAAACTGTGTAACTCTGGGCTGGAACTTCACATTGGGTGGCCTGTTAAAACTGCCACACTGAAGATCCAAATCAACTTCAGATGAAATGGTTACACTTGAAAACACTAGGTGATGTTCACAAAAGCATATTGCTGCATTTACAGTCTACATCCTTGAAAAGTTGTAGACTTCAACACGTGTGCATGTTAAACCTGTTTCGCATATGCTTTCACAAAGACTCCTCTGCAACCATTTGTGAATCCAGAGTTTGAAATTGAATGCCCACTTTGTACATCCATCCATTTTAGTGGGCATACACAGTGCCCCTTATGTTTAAGGAATAAAGGATTAGCAAAATTACAGTTTATGTCGAATTTATTTGATGGAAAAATAAATGATCTTTAAATTTTGGTGGATGTGGAAATTGTCCTAAAACATTTGGGAATGTATGTGGCTTGCAGCATTACGGCACAGTTTCTCTTAGAAAGTCTTCAAATCTTTTGATAGTGGAGGGTGGAGGCTTGACAGCTATCTCTACAACCACAACACAAGCAATGAGAAATGCAGGTTTGTTAATAGTTCATCTAAAAAAAAAATGTTTAAGCTGTTGTAGGTTTGTCTACAAAGATAATCCACTGGCAGCAACAAAACACTGTCACTACCTTGGACTGCATCTGGCAGAAAATTGAAGGGGTCACAAAAGCCTCCAACTAAGGGCTTAAAGTAAATTGGTGACATTCATAAACTTATAGACTTTAAGAGACTCAAGTTAATGTCAACTGTGATAGCTATTTGACCTAAAGGGGTCATTATGTGTCAACAGTAGCAGTAGTGTGTGACCATAGCTGGATGATGTAATGCATCAGGCTGAAGAGGCTGCTGAAGTGGGTTTAGTGAGCAAAAACATAATCCTGCTTTAGATTTGGGAGGGGGAATGTCATTGGTTAGTGAAGAAGCCTGCCGATTAAAGGATCCGATCCTCCGTCTCAACAAGTTGCGGCTGTGACTGACTAAATGATCGTGGAGACAGAGCAGCAAGAAAGTAGTGAGGTTTCCACTGCTACCACATGAGACGTTCACATAATGGAATGGATGACACATTCAGTGGTACCAGATACTGCTCAGAAATCCACTCGCTTTCATAAAAACCAGAAGCATCTTTAAAAGGAGTTTTTCTTCCCTGCTTTTAATTTGTGCCAGATTTGCAGAGACCGTTCAGCAGTTTCTGTTGATCTCTTATTTGTTCTTGTCTCACCTGCGACATCTATAAGCTAAATATAGCAATATACCGTAAATAATAAGTGTAGCATACATAAAAGTCTAATAATAAGATCTTAGTAGAAGGGGTTAGATATGACCTCAATCGCAAGCACAGGTAGAGAAAATCAGGCTTCAGATTTGTGATCAGTTATCATGGTTTTGGTTGTTGAAAAGGAAGCTAATAATTGAGCTAATGCTACCGTTTCATCTAGAAGATAAAAATGTTATCGCTGATGTTTCTAAATGACTCGTGTTTCATCAGTTTCAGTGAGTTAGTTCTAGAAATATGGTAGATCTGACTGTTATGTCTACAAAGGATGTAAAAATATACTGTATGTACCTAAAACCTTTTTTAAACTTTTACCTGTCTGGTAGTGCTAGCAAGCAGAATCATGATCTGAATGCACTGTTGTGCCAAACACATTTTCTTGGCAAGAAGAAAAAAGACGTGACAAAGAGAAGAAGGGAAGAAGGACATAAAGAAAAATAAACTTGTTTTTGTAATATGACCTGTAATCTTTACCATCTGAAATAACACTTGGATATTATAGTATTGCAAACAGTACCTAGTTAGCCGAGTTTGCTAATATTTGTATCCTATGTAAGTGAGGGTAAACACACTTTTGCTTGAAAAACCTGCTAAAACCACAGACCACATTTTGGACATTCAGTTCTTGAGTGACCTCTCGTGCTTTGTTATGGTCGCTAAGCTATGATTCACAGTTCAAGAGAGTTTGGGAAAAGATTACTGGCTGCACTAGCAAGTCGACACTCGTCCACTCTTCATGGTCTGATAAAAGTGGACAATACACATTCAGAGTGCAAGAGTATTCGTTAATAATGTCACTAATGCTAATGGCTACAGAAAGCACTTGAAATTATCATTCTGAAAATAATAGTTTATTGAAATAATCAGTTGAGTCAGAGTGTTTTATCCTCGCAACAATCCGAATACAGTTCCATTTTAAATTTATAACCATACGGTGTCTTCCTCCTCACATTTTGATCACCGCATTTTCCATGAATGCATTCCTACAGGCTGTGACTTTTGTGGCCAAGTCTGGGGCGAAGCAGACACGGAGTCCCTATTGAGAGCTGTTGACACTGGCCTTGAGATTGAGTTTCCCTCCCTAAAGTAGAACAGACAGGAAGCCCAGAGAGACTCAGCAGAAATGGAACAAGAGATAGCTGTGCTCAGGAAGGTAGAGCTTGAATATTCATTTACAATGACAGTCGAGTGGGCAGCAGGCTCATGTGGGCTCTTAACCTTTTGTGGTTGAGGATGTGGGGAGCTATTTTCATCCAAGGAAGCTCCATTCCATCATGGCTTGAGTGATGATAATAATAAAGAAGCTTACTGTGTCATTTTTCAATACTGCAATTAGGACATGGCAAGTACACCTCATGATTGTAGAAGCACCTTTAGCAGCAGTAACTGTGATAAGTGACCATTTTCTATGAGACTCGATTTAAATGAAGTTTGTTTTTTTTATTAGTGCCAAAACACAGCAGTCACCTAAAGGCCTTTTATACTGGAATGTAAAGTCAGTATAAATTTATTATTTCGACCACTCTTCCTTTAAAACATGACTTCAGGTCAGTAAAATGTGTTATTTTTTCTTTCTTAAGCAGTGTGAACACTGGAACTCTTTGCACTTCGCTTTTGAAGCTGACGGCTGGTCGCTCCGGTTGCTAAAGTAACCGTCTAATGTATTTATGACCCGGTTTTCTTCAGTGTCATTGGTAGTCACTTCACATGCTCATCTGGCAATAGAGAAAAGTTTATCTTGAATTCTGCCTCCTTTCAATCATCAATGGTTATTACATCCATAGTCATCTGAAGACATGGATTGTCATTTACCTTCTATGATCTCTCACCACCACCTAGCTGTGCATCACTTCTTGTGAGGATTTGATCCTGTGCTTGAGATCATTGCCCTGTTCAATGACCCAGTTTTGGCTTTGGAAACACAGCCTCACAATTAACTCTAGAGTGCTTTGGCATACATAAAACTTCATAATCGACTCAGAGACTGCAGGGTGCCGAAGTCCTGTGGCTGAAAAAGAAAAAACCCAAATCATTACCCGTCCATCATTGTGCTTGATAGTTTGTATGAGGTGGCTGTTCTGATATGCTGTGTTTGGCTTGCACAAAATGTGGTGCTGTGCCTTATGGACAGACATCTCCACTTTGGTCTCATCTGTCCACAGTTAATTGTTCCATAAGTTTTGCGGTTTGTTCAGGTGTAGCTTTGTAAAGCTAAGCTGTGCTGTCCTGTTCTTTTTAGAGAGAACAGGGTTTCTCCTGGCATCCTTTTCAAAACAAGCCATACGTGTTCAGCTTTTTTCTAAGCACGCTGTCATAAACTGTCATGTTTAACATACTAACTGAGGCCCATAGAGACTGAGATGTAGACCATGAGTTTTTGCAATTTTTATGAGCATAGGGGCAGTTTTCTCGACATGCATTTGCCTCCACTTTGTTACATTAGGGTGGACTCTCGCCTTACTTGTTACATATGCCAAGAGTCTAAATGTTGAGACTCTTGGCATTTAAGACACTGGAAACCCAGTAGCATAAACTTTTCAGCATACAGGGCAGTTCAATAGAATTCTTTTTTAACAGACACAATAGACTGTACTCAGATTCGATCTGTTTATCTCGCTGCTGTCAATAAATCAGAACCAATAAAATGGAAACATTTCCTGCTCAAAGGTGAAGATTGCTCTATAACAGTAATGTAATAAGGCAAACAACAATGTTCTGAAAAAATGTTTTGCTAAACATTAATCTTAATAGTTCTGTTGCTTATAGCTAACCTAAAAGTGACTGAAAGTCAGAAACCAGAGGCACATGCAACACAAACGCATGCCTCTGCTGTCCATTCAACTTCCTTATGTAGACTTTTGTCTTTGTTATACTTCATCTATTCTGGAGCGCTATTCTTCACATCTAGCCAGTGACCTCTAACAAGCTTTGATATGTCTGTGAATGGAGCCCTTTCAAGCAAAAAAAGTTGTTTTATTTACACATTCGTCACAATTTGCTAATCAGACTTGTAGATTCCTGGTGCTGCTACTTACTCATGTACTTATTAAAGTCTTTCTTCCTCCATTTTTTCTCTCTGGCAAACTTCAGAATCGTTGACAAACTCAGAAAATATTCCATTAGTTTGATGGCTGCCTGCAGTGCTTCATAATGCTGCTGGTGTGGTGGACTTGACATAAAAAACAAAACCTCTCCTTTTTAGGAAGAATAATCCCACTGCTTTCATCGTGTATTACATTTCAGTAAAGTTACTTCTATTTCATCAAATTTCATGGAATTCTTATGCTGGGATAACATCAGGTGACCAGGTGTTTCCACAATCTCACACAAACAAAATCCCAATTACTCTGCTTAATACTGCTAAAAAGAACACACCCAGAAAGGCTGCAGGGTTTTGTAGAAAAACTTAGGGCAGTGTAGAACGTGGGCACGGTCTCGTCTTGGCATTAATTAAGTGTACTCTTAGGTATTTTTGTAAAACATATGGGCCATTCTGAGCTAACTAGAGGTACATGGCACACGGATGTGGTATGGGTTTAGTCGGAATGAAGGAAAAATAAAATGAAAATTAGAACCATAAACATCTTTTTATAGCTCTTTCTATGAGGGGACATATGACTAAGAAGCCAACAAAGTATGTCTATGTTTGTGTCCATAAAGGGGACATGGGGACACAGTGAACAAGTGTACAGACTGACTCTTAGAAGAAAAGATTCATAGAGACAACAGGAAGTTAAAGGGTTTATTATTCAAAGCATTTTTCAAACCTTTGTTTAGACACACAATGTGGCTGTGTACTTACATTCATCTCTGGTCATTTATAATACAGTAAATTATCCTCTGTGATGGATTTAGTCACAGAGGATCATTATTCAGTCTGGTCTACGTCTGTGTATTGATGTTTACAGTGTTGGGTTTGTTGGTGCACAAAAAGAGCCACAACTCTGAAAGACAGTTGGCAGCCGAAGACAACGCCGAGCCTCTGAGAGATGAAAAAAGGAGAGTGATGAATGTTTCCACTGTAGCGTGATGGAGCCTTTCAAAAGTTGCACTAGGATGAAGACATTCTCAATATGAGGATAAAAGGCAGTTTTATGGCATACAGCACTCTAGATTTATCCAGTTTCTGATTATTCCAGCATGTGCATCTGCACTGACAGAGCTACACCGAACCTGAGGCAAAAACAAAAACCCACATAAATGTCAGAGATGTTATCAAGACTGAGCCTGTGAATAATTTACAATGAAGGCAGGGCTTGCCTTTATATTAAATCAGCTGCCATTTATTTTGACTGCTTTAAATACTGACTGAGAAAATTAGCAGCTCACTGTGAGACGCTGTTTTGGCTCATAAGTGTTTTTGCTGTTGTTGGATCTCAGAGACTTTTGGTTTTATTTATCATTATTTACTAATGCTACTTTATGCTCGTCATGAGCAAAGGTGATAGTAGGGAAAATTTAATTTTAGTGTTAGTGTTACCATATAAAATATGGCATATTACATAGGAGGCAAACTGTACAGTGTACATTACTGGCAGTAACTGTGGAACTGATTGCTAACCTCCAGTCACACAGGCCTACAAAGTAGTCAGAAACACCCTGGTGACCACTGGCTCAAAACAGCTCAAACAGGTCATTTGATGGTTGGTTTAGGAGTTAATTTCCATTCAGTTCAATTCAATTCAATTTCATTTATACAGCGCCAAATCACAACAACAGCCTTAAAACATCTATAATAATTGTAAAAAATAAAGTGGCTACTTCACGGATTTCACCTGTCACGGGTTATTTTTGGAACGTAACTCCCGCGATAAACGAGGGACTGCTGTATATTAATATCTGTGTTCATGCATTAAAAGTAGCCAGCGAGGTATCAGAATGAATATATCTATGGTCAACAGTGGAAACTGTCAAAGGAAGTTGGACAGAAGAGTGAGTCTGATATTATTATTTTCATCACAGGTTTAGATTCTGACAGTTATAATCCAATAGTTATCCAATCTTCTTCTTTTTTTAAAGTTCAACGGCTGTGTTTCCAAACAGCAGAATGTAGGTCACATACGGTCAGTCTAGGATTAGTGGGTTCACAGATGGTGACTAAATACAAAGGTACAAACAGTCTGAGGACTACTGCTTCAGTCCAAACTCTTCAATGACTACACAGGGCATGAAAAGCACAGTTCAGCTTACTGCAGACTGGGAAGGATCTAGCGTGGCTGGTTTGTGCATTTAAAAATTTGTGCCATCTGCAGTTTTACATTCTGTAAAGGTATCATGTTAGAGAAATTCAGATCTTAAACCATGTGGCATTTGCAGAAACTCTTTTCTCTGACTTCAGACTTTCTTGTAAACTTCTTACTACTCTGTCATACTTGACATCTTCTAATGGTGAAATTTGTGATTGTGTGCATTTTTTGTCTCACACAGCTGCTTCTTCCAATATTTATGAATTTTCTGAAGCCAAAATCTGAAGAAATAAAATTTTAAAAATCCTGAAAACATTGCATATAGATATTTTAGCTTCTGGATTATCTGAGGTATGCTTATTTCCATACTTGCTTATTTGTCAGTTACCCAGTGTGCCTGTGGGAAAGCCTGTGGAGAGCCTGCCTGTCCTCAGCTGCTGGTGGTTTAGAGTATTTCAAGATGCACTGGTGGGTGTCACTTCACAAGCTTCCTGCCACCAGCCCAGCAAAAGTACAGCAGTGTTAAGACTTCTGTGGTCAGATGGGGTGGAGAAATGAGTGAGTGTGTGGGGTGAAATTTCATGTGGAGCATTGGAAACATGTTTTCTCTGTCATCTTGGACACATACAGCACGTCTTGGATTCAAATTACACATGCATTCATTCTCCATTCATGGTTATTTTTAATTTTTGGTGGTGTAACATTTTCTGACAGTAAAAACAAATATGGACGTAACTTCCGGGTTTGAAAATGAAAGCCAAAATGGAACTGCCTTAAAGATGTGTCCTTTCAAATAGCCACTAGGGGGCGATACCTGTGACTTCAAAAGGACTTCCGGTCCTATAGAAATCTATTACAACAAAGATCCCTCAAAGATGAGTTTATCAAGCACTTTTCTTGTTAATTTATGGGCTCAGTTACTTAATAAGGAATAAAACATTAAGTTAATTTTTAAAAAAATTAGTCACCCTTATTTTCAGAAAAGAATGTCCAGGATGTAGTTATCATCTATTGACTTGTGATCGACAAGCCAATTAATATTTGGTTTCAGACTCAGATCTTCACCTTACTTCTCACATCTTGCTTCAAATCACCAACCCAGTAACAGGAAACGTCATAAAGGATTTCATGAACGAATGGACGCAGTAGCTACATCAACTTACACAGATTAAGAGTAAACCCCATACTGTACAAGAATACTATATACATGTATGTTTTGTACATGTGTGTATGTTTACACATACATTCACATACATAAAATCAAACATACTTGACACTATTTAATTTAATGAGCTAAGTTGGGAAGGCCCAGAGACCAAGTTTCTAGCTCATGGAGCTAATGTTAATTAGCCTACTAGCTAATCAATCAACTTAGTCAAGTCAACAGACATTAAATTCACTTGTTCAGCTGCTTTATGTAAGCTACTCACAGCAACAACAATTTCTAAAAGCTTCCAGTTGATTGGATGGAGTGTTGCAAAGAACTCACAAAAAGATACTTTTTTAACATTTATATTCACCAATCTGGAACTAAAAGCTAAATACTGCGCTAATGATATAATACTGGTTACTGATAAATGCTAATTTCGGAATAGATCAATGCATTTCATTTTATTTCATGATCCATCATCAAGTTCAGGAAATACTCACTAGAAATATGTTCAATGTTAAATGGACTGGTTTTCTACTCTACCTGAGCACTCAAAGCTTTTTATACAATGACGTATGCTGGCCACACAAAGCCCGGTGCTACTTGGGTCAATTGTGATGTTTTGTCTGGAGACGAGAAACTTAACAACCCATGTAAGAGAAGAAACAAGCCTGAGGCGACGTGTTTAGCCAAAGTGTGCAGAGGTTGCCCTTTTCTTAACGTTGGATTATGTCTGAGTGTGAGGTGAAAGTTTGCAAAGATGCATAACTGTTGCGCTAATGTCTGACTCAATAAGATGTTTAGTCTTTGAACTGTGGACGGTGAATCAGAGACAAAATCAGGCAGGGAGGAGGCCAAAATAGACTCCCTGTCCTCCTGCAATTAGCTTTATTTAAACTCGAGCCGGTGTGTAATCAGGCAGCAGGGAACCCACAGTGATGACTACGGACTTCATGTGTTTCTTTTCTCTCATTTTCACTGTAGTGCATGTCCTACCGGCCACCAAGGCCAAAGAAAGTCTGTGGAGCTTGTTTGAAGGTAAGTGCAGATATTTTTAGTCTGTGAATGTGTGTGTTTGCATTTGTGTGGTGAACTGGCACTGTATAGTCCTTGGTAGATAAAAATAGCCCAACCCAAAGGATGTACTCCAGTACCTTGAAATAGTTTGGCCAAACATGTTCTCATTTTTTCTTCCATTTACATTTTTGTGCACAGTTAAAGTTACAGTACAGGCTCCTGCAGTGTTGGACTGGTGCATGCCTGTTTGTGTTTTTCAGATGTGTACCTGTGTGCAGTGCTGATCTGCTCAGTGGGTCTGCTGTGCATGTGCATGTTCACCGTGACAGTGACCTGCCAGTACATACATAGGAAGAAGAGGCTAAAAGGTCAGCAGCATTAAAGTCTAGTCTTCTTGTAACTCTTTCTGACGTTGCCGTTTTCTTCTTTTTTTCTATGATTTCATCTTTTTCAAATAACAGTCCGATATTGTCTTTGCAGACAATTACCACTTGGTCAAAAGCCCGCAAAACAGGTAAAGGTTTAAGAGCAAGCCATCTCTAAAAAAAATCTACAAAATTGTAATAATAATTAAAAAAAACAACTATCACTCACATAAACTGAACCTTTGCTAATGTGATTCCACTACAGCTCAGGAGAAACAGTCACCAGTGTGATCAGTGTGTCTCCTGCTCTACCAAAGAAGGAGAGGAGATACAGGAAGAAAAGGAGCCGAGACTACCAAGAGGAGATACCACCAGAGATACCGGCAAAAGGTAATCACAAGTTTGCTGATTTAATGTTTTCTAAAACATGCTGGAAAACTTGAGTGAATACTTAAAATTAGTCTTACAGATATTTATATTATATTTATATTATAATTTCTGCAATAGCAGAACATATAGTTGTGAAAATCTAAGTAGACCCTTAGTGCTCCCATGGGAATTAAGAAGATAGGGAGCAGGCACCTTCTGCTCATTAAATACATTTGATTAACTGATCAGCAATTGTGACCACGTCTAGAAATGCAGAAATTCTGGCATTTTAGTAACACATCACAATATTCCCAGGAACAAGTATCCTAGCAAATTCCCAAAAATGCAAGATCTATATGTTAGTCTCTACAAGCCTCTGTGAGCATGTTAAATGTTAAAATTCTGACAGTTTGGAAGGGCTGCCAGCTGAAAGCGCCTTCTCTCGAAAATGAACATGGGAGCACAGGTTAGGTTTGCAAAGCTGCATGTGAGCAAACTATAAGACTTCTGGAACAATGTCCTTTGTACAGACTAAACCATATGGAAATGTTGGCCAAAAGAAAACCAAACATACCAGCTGTGAAGCACGGGTTGTGGTGGAAGAGTCATGACTTGTTTTGTAACTACAGGGTCTGGGCAGTGTTACGAAATCAGTTTCACCCTGGTTCTTTTATTCCTCAAGGCATCCAGAGACGGCACCGGACCTCAGTAGTCATTTTCACAAAAACCTTTATTCATCTTTATTCATCTTCATTTAAGCATGCATCTTCTAGAAGGGGAGACGTGCAAGGCCGGTGTCCCTCTGCAAATCTTCCACTCCTCTGTTTGTTACAGTCAGCTTTATAGAAGCGACCCCATCCTAAAACCCTCATGGTGTACTGCAAACTCTGTGTCTCTGTGTGTATGCACGAGCACGTGTGTGCCTGTGTGTGCGCGTACCCGTGTGTCTATGTGAGTGCACGTGAGTGAGTGTGCATGTGGGTGTGGGTGCGTCATACCAATCAAAGCACTGTGTGTGTGTCTCTGCGTACGTGACTTGCTGTCGGTCATAAAAGTAATCTCCTCACCCGAGCTACACCAAATTTCTCTACACAATATAGAAAACAGAGTTAACATATTACAAACACTGAGACCCCCACTCTGCATCCACTGGGCCATTGGCCTCTTGTTGTCTTACATTTACAGATAAGGTGGAGAGTCTCCTACAAACCTACTTCTAAGTTTATAACAGTTATGAGTTTTATTAAAGGTACAAGCATCAGCATCAGCAACCCCCAGCTGTAGCTTCCTGTCTCCTTCTATGGCAGGCAGACCCCCAGTGTCCATAAATTCCTTTCTCTCTAAACAATCACACACACTCTCAGGCCTACAGCTAAGCCAAACTAAAACACACCTTATTCCTCTGATCTAAACAAATTTAACACATCATATTATAATAATTATTTACAGCAGCTTTCACTTGTTGAGTTGACTATGAACTCTATATACCAGTATTCTAGAGCCAAATGGAGGTCATCTGCCTGACAGCTAAAGCTTGTCAAAATTGAGTTATACAACAGAACGGCTGAAAACGAAAAGAATTGTAATTGTACAGTTAAAGACCGGGCTTCCACACAGTAAATGCTGTGGCAGGACCTTAAGAGAGCTGTGCATAAACAAAAGACTGCAAACCTTAATGAACTGTCACCACGTTCTAAAGAAGAGTGGATCAACATTCCTCCACATCAAAGCGAGAGACTGATGAAGTCATATAGAAAATATTACTTCAAGTTGTCGCAGCTAAAGGTGGTTCCACGAGCTGCTAAATCATGGGGTGCGCATAATGTTTTCAGAGGACTGTACAGAGTTCTGTGAAGATTGTTTCTTTGTACATGACTGTAAGAAAAATCCCAACTTAAAAGTTTGCTCTGACTTCATGTTGTTCTCATAGATTTCTAAATATGAAAATACACTGGCATTCCTCATATACACTTAGTTATGGAGCGGTTTCCTAAATTAGCTGGGAACATGTTCCCACTCTTAAACCAATGCTGAGTCACACCAAATTCACTTCTTAATTAGCAAGTGGAATTCTATGGATAATTTAAAAGTTATTCTGGATTTTCACTCTGCCTAAGTCTTAAAAAAGATTTTAGAATGACCAGAATTCCTAGTTTAGAAACATTTTAGGACAATTATCAGCAAATTACAGAAATTATAGTAACTTTGAAAACTGAAATGCGTTCCTTTTGTGTCTTTTGTGCCTTAATAATTTTGGGTAATTTTATGTTAGCTACTCCACCACATGCTTTCAGTGGGTTTTGCTGCTTTTTTATTACCAAGCAATGTTGCCACACTGTTATAAGATAGATGAACGTAGTTTAGGGTTGTCTTGCTGTGATATAAAATGTCTGCCTTGTTTTTAATGCAGTTCTCCCCGAAGGCCTAAACATATTGTCCGTCTGAAACAAATTTCTTGTTCCTAGGTTGTCTTTGTACTATTTTGAATTGGGGTTGAGTTATTTGCAAATCCCTGCATTCTGTATCCCAACTTTTTTGTAGGGAAGCATGGCAATACAACTGGGACCTTCAAATATTCCCAGTTACAACAGTATCTACCTTCTATTGGCTCAGTTAACAACTTGTCTTGTCCCTTGTGCAGTTCCCATTGGAGACAAAACACACAAACCGAAACTTTTAAAACCTCAACCAAGAAAAGTAGTGTTGGTGAGTACCATTCATGCCTGATTATCAGTTAGCAATGTCCTTTTTTGCATGTTTAAGGTAAGGTACAAGGACTGAACTGAACTGAAAAAAGAGTGGAAAACCAGACAATGCAGACAAAAACTTTGAAATATAACTTTGAAATTAAATGAACAGTTAAGCAGAATGTCTAAGGGCAAAGGTGCCAGAAAAACTGTGCCACATAACCAATCTTTCATTGCTGTTGGCATGAAGTGGCTCTGTGGCAGCTTGGTATGGTAATGTCATAAAATACTTGAAGAGGTAATTAAATTTTAGGTTACCTCAACCCAGAACTGCTGCAGGGTGGTGTTTACACACAGCATGCTCCAAGTTACCAAAACCAGTGATTTACCAAACCCTACAGCATCTTTAGTAATGTAATGTATTCATGCAGTTCTATAATTTTTTTCTAGCCTTCCTTTTCTAACCGCTAACTAGCTCTCTCCTTCTCCTCCATCTTTATTTTTCTCTGTCCTCTTTGATCTCTAGCCGAGGATAGTGGAGGAGAACCTGACCTACGCAGAGCTGGATCTGGTGAAGCCAATTCCAGAGACCAAGGCATCACGTAGTGGCACAGTGTACGCCCAGATACTGTTCGAAGAACAGCAGCTATGAGAGAGACACATACACCACTAGTACCTGTGCCTTGTGTAAAAAAAAAAAGTACTTTCTATTTATAGTCTGTATTGTTTTTTATATTTAAATGATTTGTGAAGGAAAAATGTCTCAAAATTATGGCAAAATATGATTTTATATGAACTTTTGCATAACTTCTTTTTGTGAGACCACGGTGCAAACTGATTATTTTTTATTACTGGACTTCTTATTTCTTGTTTTCTTTTGTACCCACAATTGAAACCTGTGTAGCCGAGCCTGGGAACACAATCGAAGACTTCTGTGCTGATTTAGACCTGATTCGTCTGTCATGACAATCGGAAGAGAAAATGGAGGTTTGGATATGTGAGACAAAACTTTACATGTTAGTGAGTGAATAAGGTGCTGTGAAGCTGACATGACGAGTGACAGTCAGGTTTGCTCTGCTGCTGTTTGTGACTTTAAAAAGATAACTTTTGAAGTGTCGTTTCAAGCCAAACAAGGTTGATACGCTCATGTCAAGCAAACGTTGCGTCTTAACTGCAGAATTCATTGGAAACAAATAGTTAAACAAAACACTTTATGCCAGCTTTTGTGATTCATGTATTTCACCCAGTATTTAATAACTGGTTTTGGTCTTCTCCTTCGGCAGAGTAATGAGCACAGGAGCATTACCTGTTCCTCCCGTGTTGCTGTATTTCAGGCTGGTCCTGTTAGCTCTCTGCTTTTCAGTGTGACTTAGCTCCTGAGCTGCAAAGACAAACTTTCAAAAATACAGTTTCTGAAATATGAGATCCAAACCAGGTTTCAAATTCAAATGCAGTCCAAAGAAATCTGAAACCTCTGGTGCGTACACAATGGCAACGTTTTTCATGATTTTCCAGAGAAAGTCATCTTCTCCGTAGCCCGTCTGTCCAGTCAGCACATTAACAATAATTACATCACTTTTGGCTTGTGTTGCCATGCGCTAGGGCTACATTTACCATCCTAAGATTCTGGCTTGGCTTCTCCATTGTTTTCTCTTGAGTCAGATTTATAGTTATGCATTTGTAGAAGGACAGTGGACAAAGGCGCAAAAGCAGTAGTCAGCAAGGTGGGGTGCAAATCCAGAATTTCTCTGCTTTGAATGTAACAACATGAGCAAAGCATCAGTTTTTTTCACCCAAGCCTTTCCCCAAGTGTTCCTTTGAAATCATTAATGCACTTTATTAAAACGGCGTCATTTAGAATAAACTGAAATGCATGAAGGCTTATTCTTAATAAGAAATCCTGTTTTATATGCTTTGCTTCATACAATAAAATGACTCCAGTGATAGCATTTGATATTTCTTAGGCCAGCTACACTCCCTTCCACAATGAATAGCTGGAAATCCCATTCTGAAGTGAGTGGATTTATAAAGGAGAGAAAAAGTTAATTAAAGACATCTGTTGTTATGAATGTGAACCCAAAGCCCACCATTATCAAATGTGATTTACTTTCTAGTGAGTTCCCAGCTTTATCTGCTTCCCAGCATCTGTCTTCAGTCTGTTTTTGTGTATCAAGCTGCAGTTTATATTGACCACAGCCCCAAAGAGTTGACACAAAACTGGTAATCAGCCCTCGGACCTCCCCCCGCAGGCAAACACTTAAGATCACACAATTCTTTTCATCTGGTGCCAACATCGGCTTAGCAGGCTGTTAGCAACTCATGAACTCATTTATATATACATACAAGGGTGGAGTTACATGAAGGCTAAACACCCTCATCACTGACTTACACAGGCACATAGTGTAAATTCACAAGGCTGCCAGCAGTTGTGACACCTGATCTGTGGTCAGGGTCAGACTAAGAGTTGTGTTTGGGCTGTTTCACATTAACGCCAGTCATGGATTTTAAATCTTGAGGTGATTTGCTGTTTCAGATAAGAACCAAAAGCCACTTTGGCCACGATCCCACATACCTACACTAAGGTTTCCTTGCTTTCTCGTTTTCCATGAATCTGAGTGTGAAAGTGCTTTAGACCTTTTTTTTTCTTCAATTTAATGATCCTTTGGACTCAGGCATGGAAAAGCGAAGGAAAGCTTTTTTAAACAGTGAACTTGAAACCCAGACACAAAGGCACCTGATCTCTCCCTTCCCCCAAGACGTCTGCTATCAGAGTTCTCTGCATTCAGACTGCTAGTCTAACTTTTTAAGCTTCTCTGAAGTTCATCTCAAAGTGGCGTTTTGCTCCATTTCCAGCCATCAAAGGTTGTACCAGCTTTTAACCAGTAGTTTGAGATAGCACGGTGAATGCAATCACTTCAAAAACAACGCTGAACATGTATGTGGTATTAGCATTAGAAATACATATCATCAGCCAACCCTAGGGCTGACTTACCAGAGCTGCTGTGCCAATTCAAAACAAATCTAAAGAGCTCACCTACCACTGCAGACCTACAACACATTCCTAAGGCAAGCTGGTGCTTATACACCCGGACATGTTTTCTTCCCTTGGCTATATATTACTTTACTATGTAAACCACTGCTGACCTCTACTTTTGTTAGCGCTCCAACTTTCCCGACGTTGCCCTCTAATGTTCGCTTCAATGGCACAGCGAGCATTTCCCCTGCATAAATGAAATGACTGAAAGTGACCTTTCAGCGGTGAGTAGAAGTGTCTTAAAAATGCCCTTCGACTGTGAAATGTAAAGTTTCTTCCAGACCACACTGTCCTTAATAGGAGTCTGCTAACTAGAACCATGTGTGTGAATTGTGCCTCTGTGCTCTCCCCTTTTCCCTCTGTCTCTCTGCTCACCACTGATCTCTGCATTTATCAAGATTCAAGCATTTCTACTCATGTTCATTTTGTACCTTTCAGCTGTATATTGAATAAAAATAAGTGAAATAAAAATAAAATCTAATATAAACTGGGTGTTAACTGCTTTGGTGTGAGTGACAGCTATTTGTTATCATGACACAACAATTAACCAAATGCACATGCATCCTGCAGGTGAACCTGAACTGCTAATTCTTGGAGGTGAGCATAACCTTAGCATGAGAGGTCACTACCACAATGCCTGTTTTAGTACCCCCGAGGGTACTGAAGTGATTTCAGTGACGACATTAGGACAAAATTTGTATTTATTCAATGGTAGACAAATTCATAGTGCAGCAAGGCATCTTGTTATGATTAAAGCTCACACGTTTGCCTCCATGCAAGCATTGAAAGTAGACGTGAAAGGGGCACAGCCGTTAGGGACTGGGTGTCAGCTACTCTTGTGGTGGTGAAAGAGTTGTGATGAGAGAGGGGGAGGTTTAAATGTTAGCTTTAGTTTACTTGCAGCCTCCAAATTATTTTAGAAAAAGAAGCTGCGTGAGAGAGACAAGCGGAACTCCAGAGGTCGTATAAAAATATCTCACCCACAGAGCAAACACAAGGCGTTGACAAAAAGACAGGTCAGTACATGGCTCGTAGGAAACCGATCCAATGGCAATAAAATATAATAAGTAAGGAAAATAAATTTTAAATTGTTTAAGTAAAGAGATGGAGGTGTAGAGTGGCAAGGAGGAATTTCAATGAAGACACGAGAGAAAATGTATATTTATGGGGCAAGGAAGATATATAGGACATATGAGCTGTGGGACAACTCGATGTTTGTAACATGTCTGAGGACGGGCCAGCAGCGTTTGCAGGCACCTCCTAAAACAGAAACAACTGATGTCACCAGTCAAGCAGCCAAACAAAACCTATTGTTAAAGCAGAAACCTTTGCGTGTGTCTGTGCTCGTTCTATCCCAAGCATGCCATCATGTCCGTCCATAGAAATACAATACATAGTAAACATAGTCTACAACCAACATATCCTGTGTGGTAAGGGTAATGCATAGCTACACTGGCCTTAAGGCAAGGGAAAAAAGAGTAATGAAAGACTTCTGCAAGTGGAAATCACAGGAAGGACAATTTAAGATTTAGCTTCTGAACTGTAAGCAACATCCAGTGTCCAGTACAGTCAGTTCATGTTGGAAGGGTGACCTCGTCCTCTTTAATCCCCTCTGTAAGTACAACAAATAAGGGCAGTATCCACAGGGCTTCAAAGTTTTCACTAAAGCACAGTACACTGGCACAGTGTGGAGGTCCTACTGAGAGCTGGCTCAGAAGAAGCAGTCGGTTAGCCTGCGGGTGAACACGTTACCCCAGATTTGCCATTGTGACCGCTTGATTTCAAGGTTCCTTCTGTAGACTTTAAAAAACAAAACAAAAAAACAGAAGACTATGATGGCTCAAGCTGTTAGTACATCACAAGTCTTTTGCCTCTGCAGCAGTTAAAATGTTAATTGCTGTTAGTCTGGAAGGCTTCTTGTATTTAAAATAGTAGCTGATGATGTCATGTGCTCTTGTTTGGTAACCATTATTTTTATCTTCATCTTGCACTTGGATGTGTTTGACAGACATGCAGTTACTGGTGAGACATTTCACCATGGGATTTATTAGTCTGCACGGCAACTTTCAATTCCCAGCGCTGTGATTCACTCTGCTGTTGTGTGGAAGTGAAGGCCAAGCAGGACTAATGTGAAACAGCTTTTTGGGCCCAAGCTCACCGGCCAGCTGCCTGTCACCCCTCTGAGCTCTTGACAATAATGACATCATACTACAATGACTTCCAAAGACTAGCAGTAAGAAGCCAGTAGGGGTGCAAAGTTGTAAATGATGAAGTCAGAATGAGGATTCCCCAACAACGAGGTTAGAAAGCTTTTCTGGACTTCTGCTTCCATCCAGGTTTTAGATCCATTTTCATTATACAACGCTTAAAGCTGGTCAAGTTAATGTTCTGTATGAAAGGAATAAATGAGAAAATTTCGTTTGTGGCAATTATGGTTCATAGATGTGAAAACGGCATTAGTCAAAAATTTCAAAGAGGCAATACACTAAAAGAAACACCACTCACAGCTATGCCAAGCATCTGTTTTTCAGCAAATAAATGTTCTAAACACCAACTGGCAAGCAACCATTAAAAAAGGGGGAGAGAAAAGAGAGAGAAAAGTATTAGCAACTCCCTGCTACAGTAGCAAATATTCATCAACTTTGGCGTTACACTTTGCTAGTATTGGGTTGGGACTTAATTCGTTGTGCTGTAGATTCAACAAGGTGTTTGAAACATTCCTCAGAGATTTCTGTCCATGTCGACATGATAGCATCACTACTACAAATTTTCTGGCTGCTGCAAATCTGCCATTGTCATGTTCAAGAAAGCAGTTTGAGATGATTTGAGCTTTTTGATATGATGCATTATCCTGCTGGAGGCAGCCATGAGAAGATGAGCTGACTGGCATGGACATGATCAGGAACAACCCTCAGGTAGAGACTGCGGTGTTTAAGCAGTGCTTAGTTAAGAGAATACCTCCCACACCATTAAACCACCAGCCTGAACCACTGATACAAGGCAAGATTCATGCTTTTATGTCAATTAGGTCCAATTCTGAAATTATTTAGACCATTTTCCAGTCTTTTCCATCTTTTATTGTGCAATTTTGTTGAGCCCATGAATTGTAGCCTGAGTTTTCTGTTCTTAAGTGACACCTGATGTGGTCTGCTTCAAAGTTTGACATGCTGTGCATTCAGAGAGGCTTTTGAATTACTGATTTCTTTTCAGCTCAAAACAGTCTGGCCATTCTCCTGTTTTCTCTTTCCTGGACCATTTCACATAAACCCAAGAGATGGCTGAGTGGGAAAATCCCAGTATCAGAAATTTCTGAAATACTCAGACCAGCCTACAACCATGTCATGTTCAGACTCACTTAAATCACCTTTTTCTCCCATTCTGATGTCCAGTTTAAAATTCAGCAGGTTGGTTTGATCATGTCTATATGCTTGAACGCATCAATTGATGACCAGTTGAACAGGTGTACTTAACAAAGTGACCAGTGAGCTACTACAGGTGTAGATTTTTACTGCATGAACATGTAATGTAGCATTTAAAACGCTGATGCATCTTGGGTGCCAGTTTAGTGGGTGAATAGGTGACCATATACCAGCGGGCCCCAACCCCCACATCCCGGACCGGTACCGGTCTGTGAGTTGTTTGGTACTGAGCCCCAAGAGATGAGGCTTGGATGTGAAATTTATGGTTTTTGGGGTTTTTATCGCTTTATAGCATTGTTTTTTATTGTTTTTATCATTAACTCAGTTTCCCTGGGTCTTTTCCCGTGCGTTATGAATAAATCTTCTTTTTTTTGGGTACTGGTTTTATTTTGTTGTATTTATCTGTGACACCTTAAAGGCCAGTCTGTGAAAATATTATTGGACATAAACTGGTCCATGGTTGGGGACCGCTGCCATATACCACATGACCAAAGTAACACCATGGATGGTTCCTTCGTTTATAATATTACTGTATGGTACGTCTCGCAAGGCATTATGGGATGTCAAGTCCACTATACATTTGAAGAGCACTAACGATGGAAAAAATCATGTTGTTTTATTAACAAAGGCAGATAGCTAGCATCCATATCCCCACAGTACCCTAATATGTTACTTTGGGTTTAAAAATAAATTAAATAAATAAATATGTCATTAAATATAATTGTAATCCACAAACCAATCGGTGATGCCATGCATGTTACTTTGTCCATTTTTATTTACAGTCTATATAGTTACGGTGACATAATCTGTCTCTGAATTATGAAATGAACCTGTCAGGTTATCATATTGCAGACACATAACTGTAGAAAATTACCTTTTTTTCAAGGAAACAAGTCATTCTGCTATTTTGAATTAGAAATGATCATCTACTGTACACAAGCTGTAAAAATGTGTTTTCTATCACGTCTTCATGGAGTTTAATAATGTGTTGGAAATGATTCAGAGGCCTTAAATGTAAGGGCTAATTACTTTCTGTCCTTTTTTAAAATTTTGGACACATTCAAATACCAAACTAATCCAGATTCAGTGATTTTATCCATTATAACTAATTGATTTAACCACCAAAAGACACTGCCACAGTCCCAGTGAACATTTAATGAGAGCCCTTAGGAGGTTTTTCTTTTAATATGATGTAGGCAAACATTTACAAATGGGTAAAGACTTTGAACTGGCAGCCCTGAAGCAAAGTGCCCTACAGTCGCAAAGTTTGGAGGAAAGCAAAGCCACGTCCACTCAGGGCTTAGATAAACACTTGAACGCCTCTGCTTCTGCGGTGCCAGCTTTCTTAAACGGGCAGCACAAAAAAGGCTTTACTCTTGTTTTGGATCAGAAGGCCTAAGGGACAGTTTGTAAAGAAGTATGCTGAGGCACGCAGGAAATTAGAAATCCCAAAAACAAATTCTGGAGCCTTCACCCAGCCCTGTGGCTCCTTCCACGCGTCTGATCCTAAGCAGGAAGACCGCATCCTTCAGGCATCATTTAGGCATTTTAAAACGTTCTGCAGTCTACTAAAGCTCACTAAGCAGGAAATATAGGAGCTTTTTGGCATTTATGTAAGTCATACATTTGCTCAGGGTCCTTCAAGAGAATTTTGTGAGGCTTCACGCAAGTGTCTCTTCAGCCCTAGATTTATTTTCCTTTCCTTTGCAGTTCATGGATTTTTTTTTCCCTCCAATGGAAACTGTTCTACCTAAGCAGTTTTAAAGGGAAGTAAAATCATAACAACATGACGAAACTGCAACGTGTGACAGTTTACCAACATGTGTCGCATGTGATGCTTTGTTTTTGAGGTTTAGGTGGTAAAATCCTGTGTTAACTGCAAGTTGCGGAAGTTCTGTTTACCAGATTCACTGCGTCAAATGTCTTGCACACAGACATTTAAGAAGTAGATTTTTTTACAAACCTTCATTCATCATTTGTACAATGATAAGACACTTGGGCGATAATGGTATGTTTGAAAGCTTTGTGGTTCTCTACAGGATAGCAGCTAAAAATGCTGTCCAGCAGCTGTGAAAGAAGACAGGAAGGAAGGAAATGAGTGGATGAAAGACGGGAAATCCTCACTGTAAAATTAGCAAATGATGATGATGATGTCAATGATAAATGCTGCTTTTGTTTAGATTTTGGTGTGATTATGTGTTGTCACTCTATGTTTGATTTGCTGCCTTTAGCCTACCCTCATTAATGACCCTATGCTAGGCTTAAACAGCCCATTTTTGACAATGTGATAATGTGAATGGTATGTTTGTTCCTTAACCTCCTGGCGTCCACATATGTGGACATCACATTTTGGGTAATTTAGACCAAAATACTCAATTTTGCTCTACAAGGGCCTGATAACCACTTACAAGGACATTATACTGCTACTGTTCTATCGAAATTTTAAACGAATATCCTCATATGTGGCTCTCATTTTTCTTAGAAACAAAAATTAGGTAAAATAAATAAATAAAAATCTGGTAATTCTTTGTTTTTACAATCATCAGGTCCCAATCAGCCCAAATATCAAAGAGAAATTAAAAATGCATGCTGTGGAAGAGTTTGGGTCTTAGGAGGTTTGAACCTCTAGCTAACTTATAGCTAACTGTTTGGCTAACTGTTTAGCTAGTGCTAAATAAGATGTCCCAGTAAATATAAGTCGTAAACAGACTGTTACTTGGCATCAGCGCTGCTAATACCGCATAATTCAGGTTTTAGAGCAACATCTGCTTTCATTCTGACAACGTTTTCATGGAACTGCGATCTTTTCAGTAAAACAATGCCAACCATACTAAGCAAAACTGGCCTTGCTACAGAACTTTGTTTTTCCTTTCTTTCTTTCTTTCTTTCTTTCTTTCTTTCTTTCTTTCTTTAAATAATGAGATCATATTTTTTGCACAGTTTGAAATGAAATGATAAATATTAGAATGACATCATTTATTAAAGTTATTAATTTAAACTCTTCCATACTGCTATGCTACTGTCTGCAGGGTATAGCTGTAGCCATTTTCTTTCATGCTCACAAATGGACCCACAAACACACAACTCATATTTCTAATCACTGGACGTAATCTAAACTCGTACCTCACGCAATTAGGTCAGCACCATTTCCTCCAGTGTGAGCTTCACATTTCCTGACCCGTATTTCACACTCCACAGGGACATGACTCAGGCTCATTTACTAAATTTTCCTGCTCTTTCAGAAGAATAAAAGAACTGACCAAATGCAAAGCTAAGATTTGATCAAACATGGAGGAAGTAAACAGGTTTTCTGTGTTTATCTGTAGTTTAACATAACAAAGTAAGTGGCTTTTTGTGGCTATGCATTTTCTAAAGTCTACAATATAATGGTGCTAATTCATTTTAACAAGATGTTCTTCTTTTTACTGGATCATTATATCCAAGAATGTCATTCAAGTGCATGTTTACGTACATATGCCAATGTGGCACAGTGTTGCTTTGACTCTTTTTTTAACTTTTCTTACACACTAGTCAGACAACAATATTAATACCTTAATAGACATAAAATTGCCTCTCATTTTCTTTCCTTTTATTCGCCATTCCTGATATTTTGCAGGCACAACATATTATAAACTTACCTCTGAACACAGTGGTTTCCCACAAAGACTTTATATGAAATATTATACCTTTAAAATTATTACAGTAATGAGATTTAGTTAACTGGATGCACCTGTTCACTTCCTCAGTAAATCGAATCAGTCAATCCTATGGCAGCAACAGAGGACATTTAAGCGTGTAGATGTGGTCAACATAATCTGCTGAAGATTAAACAGAGCATCAGAATGGGAAAGAAAGGTGATTTAAATGAGTTTGACAATGACATGGGACTATTTCAGAAACTGCTGATACTGGGATTTTCCCACATAACCATCACTAGTTTACAGAGACTAGAAAAAGAGACAATATCCAGTGGCAGTTTTCTGTGTAAAATAAGAATGATTTGATTGCTTCAAGCTGATGGGAAGAAAATGTAGCTTGTTACAATCAATGCAAAAGAGCATCTCAGAATGCATAACACGTCAAGCTTTGAAGCAGATTGGCTACAGCTGCAGAAGACCACACCGGACGTCACTTCTGTCACCAAAGAAGAGGAAGATTCTGCAGGTCTATCAATATTAGATAATAGAAGATTGAAAAACTGTTATCTAATCTGATTAGTCTCAATTTTAGCTCTGATGTTAGATTGATGGGGTCAGAATTTGACATAAACAACATGAAAGCATGGATCCATCCTGTAATCTTGAACTTATATGTATGGAGACAGCCCCACCTGCTGGTAAGATTGTGTGTTATTCAAAAAGTACATCGTCAGCAATGCATGATGCAGAGTAACTGCAATATGTGACACTTTAAACTCATTGTTGACACAACTCTCTGTGTTTGTGGGAAATAGATCAGTGTGTGGCTGCAGAATCACATCAAAGCTTGAGAAAGACCTGAAATGATTCGAGTCCGAGTTAAAGGTCAAAGGTCAGATTTTTATTTCAGATATAAAGCAAGAATGGCCTCATTAGCTGCCAGCATTTGCTATGTAAGCATTATGTGTATAGATAGTTTACTTAGGCTATGGGACTCACATTCATGTATAAATGTATACATCCGCTGTTATGTAGGCAGCAGTACTTGTTCTTCATTTCAAACAAAGTGGCAAATACAAAGTACTGGGCAGAGCTGCGTTTCAGTGAGATAAATAACAAGAATATGGACAAATCAGCTACAGGTGTTACAGGCCTTCCATGGGGTCTGTTTTTATACAGAAAAGTAGAGACAGGAGACATGAGTTGCGTTTGGTCTGCAGGCTCTTCTTCGTCTGAGGTACAGAAGCGTTGCAACGGCCAAGCGCACTCACAACTACTTCCTGCTTGTGGCTTTGCCACGCAATTACATCTTCATAACTTTAACTGAAAAGTGCAATTCACACTATTTTAAATCATTTAAAATAATTAAATATTCCAAATATTTAAAATTAAGCCCATTTTTTAAAAATACGATCTCTAGATTAAAGTACTAATCATCAAAAGCCAATCATTAAATAATCACAAACATACGGGGACACCTTAGAGACCCGCTAACTGTCACTAGCCTTTTGGCAGCTGTAGTTTGCCCATTTCAAAATTGTACCATGTTTTGTAATTATGTCCATGTTTGGTGCACCAAAATCACCATTTGTTAAAAAATGTGTTATTGTTTCTAGCTGGAGGAGCTCCCCGTGGCTATCGGCTACCTGCAGAACCTTAAGGTTTTAAACCTGTGCAACAACCGTCTCACAAGCCTCCCAAGCGAGCTCGGCCTCCTGAATAAACTCCAAACACTGAACCTGGGTCTCAACCAGCTGGAAGCTCTTCCTGCCTCCATTGGTGCACTGGAGGAGCTCCGCCACATTGGCCTTTCTGATAACAGATTCACCCGCTTCCCCGGCTGCCTCTTGAAGCTGAAAAAACTGGAGAGTATCAAGATGGACAGGAATCCAATTATTGCTGAGAAGATACCCACTGAGAACCAGTTAGCATTTCAGAGAGCTTTTACCTAGTCAAAGAAAGCTTCTTGTGCAAAACAGAAAACATTGCAATTTCCCTTGTAAGTGTATTTAAAGACTTATATTTGTACACACATTTTATACAATTACCATGCTTATAACTGCATGATAATTAGATACAAATAAACTGTTTTGACAGTCTGTTGGGCCTAGAGGGCAGCAGAGACCACCCTTATCTCTGAGTACCTGTCACTAGGGGTGGGTTTAAAAAAATCGATGAATCGATTAAAATCTATTCTAACTGGAATAAAACGATATCGATTCATTAAATCCTGAAATCGATTTTTTTTATACATATGTACAAACTGTCCCTGACATCTCTCTTGGTGGTGTTGATGAAGTGGATTATGCCCCTCCAATTAAGAGGTCAAAGGACTCTGCATTAATTTTTCTCCTTGGGCCAGCCTACTCAACAAAAACCACAGCACCACAGAAAACACCAACTCAGAAGGCAAAGGAAGAAGTGAATCGATACAGGGACGTTGAGCCTGTTGCACTTTCTGAGGATCCTTTGATCTGGTGGAGGGACCATGAAAGGGAGTATCCTATCCTCTCTTGGCTCTACAAGCAAAGCAGTATCTTTCCATACCTGGGACCAGTGTTCCTTCTGAACGAGTGTTTTCAACTGCTGGTGACAGTGTTACCGCACAAAGGAGCTGCCTGACTCCACAACATGTAGACCAGCTTCTCTTCTTGCAGAAAAACCTTAGTCTCAAAGAAGTGAGAGGGTAGTTATGAATAAGGCTAAATTGCATTAGTTTCACAGAGGTTTTACAATACTGTTCAGTATGTTTTCATTTTTTGAAGTATTTTAAAAGGCAGTTTTTCATTTTCTGATCGGTCAGTTTCTGTCAGTTCACTTGTACACGCTGTGTTATCCTGTGTGTCTCCAAAACACAATAGTGGATTTCAGAAAAGCTGTGTGAGACACTAACAGCAAAACTATTTCTCTGAGGTTTTACTGATGTTTACAAAAGATGTGTTCTATTTGCACTGGATCCCTGATCCACTTGAAATGTATGTACGAAAAAAAATTCATGTCCTGACCGACTTGATGAAAGCCGGTTTACGCGTAACCCGAGGCCCATAAGGCTAAGCACTCACCTGCTAGGAGCAGGAGAACCGAGGAGAAGGAGGAAGGAGGACTAGGAGGCAGGGAGAGTCCGAGGTCCTCACTTAGGCCCGTTTACGCGAACACTGCCGAGAAGGAGATGATGATGATGATGATGATGTAAAGTTGAGAGTTGTTTCCTCCGGCGGTTCGGGGTCCCTCCATACCCGAGTGTTTGCCATCGTAACTTACGAATGTGCATTGGGGTTGCGAAATACCCCAAGGTGGGTACACTTTGACCCCATAGTAATCATGGAGTAGAGAGCATCCCTGGTCCTCGCGAAGGCTGGTTTACGCGTAACCCGAGGCCCATGAGGCTAAGCACTCACCTGCGAGGAGCAGGAGAACCGAGGAACAGGAGGTAGGAGGACTAGGATGCAGGGGGCATCCAAGGTCCTCATAGAGGCCGGTTTACGCCAACACTGCCCTCTGCAAAGCTAAGCATCCGACAGCGAGACACAGGAGAACCGAGGAGAAGGAGGAAGGAGGACTAGGAGGCAGGGAGTGTCCGAGTAAGTGTCCTTACTTAGGCTACAGACATTTTCATTCTGGTAAGTTCTAAATAAGTTCATATTAGGGCTGTTCAATATAACGATATATATATCGGATGATAATATAAAAACGTCTATCAATTCATTTTACACTAGGTGTCGCAAAATAAACTGTTTACGGCAATATTTTTTTCATCGTTTTAATGGTCACTGTGGTGGTTATATTGATTTCTTAAAGTTCTCTCTTTCTCTTGTATTTAATATAACCACACTAGGGATGGACAAGCGACTATCTTTATGCCTTGTCGTTAGCTACAACCACGGTAAAACCATCCGGTGTCCGTGAACTCTGCCCTCTGTAAAGCCAAGCGTCCAACAGCGAGGCCCAGGAGAACTGAGGAGAGGGCCGGTTTACGTGAAGACTACCCTCTGTAAAG
>NW_024582432.1:752281-775082 GCF_018398535.1 Haplochromis burtoni
GAAAGGTATAAAAGAAGAAAAACTAATGACATGGCCTCCTTGTTCACCTGATCTGAACCCCATTGAGAACCTGTGGTCCATCATCAAATGTGAGATTTACAAGGAGGGAAAACAGTACACCTCTCTGAACAGTGTCTGGGAGGCTGTGGTTGCTGCTGCACGCAATGTTGATGGTGAACAGATCAAACACTGACAGAATCCATGGATGGCAGGCTTTTGAGTGTCCTTGCAAAGAAAGGTGGCTATATTGGTCGCTGATTTGTTTTTGTTTTGTTTTTGAATGTCAGAAATGTATATTTGTGAATGTGGAGATGTTATATTGGTTTCACTGGTAAAAATAAATAATTGAAATGGGTATATATTTGTTTTTTGTTAAGTTGCCTAATAATTATGCACAGTAATAGTCACCTGCACACACAGATATCCCCCTAAAATAGCTAAAACTAAAAACTACTTCCAAAAACATTCAGCTTTGATATTAATGAGTTTTTTGGGTTCATTGAGAACATGGTTGTTGTTCAATAATAAAATTATTCCTCAAAAATACAACTTGCCTAATAATTCTGCACTCCCTGTATCACACAATAAAAAAAAATCACTGAAAACACAAAGTGTATGAACAGCAATAATATTACATAATGTGCTTTTAAAAACTTTGTGAGCAACAAACTTAATTGAATCTGAACAGTCTGATAGTCAGTTTTATTCCCATTCTGTTCACACACAGACTTCAAGGAAACTATGTGTGAGTCAAAACGCTACAAAAATGTTCCCAAAGAGTAAAAGATACATCTTTGATCTATTTCTACACTTTATCTTAGGATAGGATTAGGATTCAAGGATCAAGATGCAATCAGAAAGAAATTAGGTAAAATGACTCAGCAAAAAAGTAAAATAAAAAGGAGTGGTAGGAATAACGGGCTCCAGAAAATGTAACTAGCTAATCTACTTTTTTAAACACTCAGTGAATCAACTGATAATCATATAATGATCGAAACCGCTTCAGCTTCAGGAAATCCTAAGAGAAAACTGAAAATGAAGTTTTGAGTTGTTTGTTCCTGTCAGTGAATCACACTGACGTGCTGCTGTGTGTGAAACTAGTTAAACAAAAACTTGGGTTGTTCATTACATTACACATTATAAATAACTTTGGCAGCAGCACAATGTTAAATGGTTGTGAACTGGTTAAACAGGTTAAATAGATTTTCTGGGAACCAAGTCAAGTTAAGATAACTCCTGTACTCACTTTTACTCTTTACTTTCACTTTTACTTACTACCCTTCAACTACAGCTCTTCAAAGAACCTTAGCCTCAGTTTTGTTATACTGGCACTCTTATTAGACACTAGTGTTCATGCATTTCTCAGTTTGACTCAGTATTTTAGTGAGGATTTTGTACAGAAACTTTTCAGTAAACATCTCTGTAAGTGTAAAAATATTCAATAAAAAGTCAGATGGCTGAGATCAAAGTAAGAGAGAACTCTTTGGGAAAGTTCAGAAACTACTCTGTGTTTTTGATTCTCTGCCAAAACAGCTAATACAGTGATTTAATCCAGTGCTTCCAGTTTCTACTTTACTTTGATTACATCACTGAAACTTTTCATTTTTCTACTTTCTTTTTGGCTTCTATAGCTCACTTACATATAGACAGAAAAGGTAAAGGTATACATATACTTTTTTAAAACCCTATAGCAATAAGTGTAATATATGGTATTTTTTTTCCTCTCTGAACTTAAAGTTTCAGGGAGACCTAAAGTTAGAGCTAGAAATGTCTCACAAGAAAATTACTTTCTTTCCTACTGAGAGAAAAACAGCTTATGGGGATTTTGCCTGCCACCAATGAGAATCTACGTTGATTTATTGAATCTGCTTATCATCCGTTATATCAGATCAAATATATATTTCCCATTTTTCAGTGTCACATTTAGATTACAAAGGTCATATGAAGCACAGGAAGAAATTATCTTTTTCCGCTTGTGACTGATTGACAAACATGATCGTCTGTCATAAGTTTAGTTTGTTGCAATAAAAAAATATTGTGAAAAATAAGGGTTGCCAAAGAGTTTCTTATTTAGTAAGTAGGTGGTTTTGCTGTCTAAACCACACAAGTTCTTTTCCCTCCATTTCCAGTCTGTATGCTAAGCTAAGCTAAGCACACTCCTGATTTCTACTCGTTAAACAGATTTTTAGGTATCTTCATCCTTTCATCTCGTGTGTGTGTGTGTTCTTTAGTTAATTAGTGTAATTGCTTTATATAGCACATATTCTGGCTTGGTGTTGCCTAATAAGCCAACTTGTCACATGATCTACTTAGTTAACAGCTGACACACATTAAATATTTGGAATTTTGTTACTGGAAACTGTGCATCCTCTTCTTTTATTATGTATTTTCCCAACCTTTCTTATATATTTCCACAATTTTCTCAATATGATAGAATTAAATATACATACACATTTTTCAGTCAGTGATTTCCATTAACTCAGTGAATCGACACATCAAATTCACCAGGGAGGATATGAAAAGTGGCAGGTTAGCCTTCTTAGACTGTGAGATTTCCATCAGTAATGGGGGACAGCTAAAAGCTGATGTGTACCATAAACCTACGCATACGGATCAGTATTTAAGGTTCGACTCTCATCATCCACTGGAGTATAAACTGGGTGTCATCAGGACGCTACAACACAGAGCGAACACAATCCCCACAGACACAGCAGCCAGGGAAGCAGAAGAACATCACATCAAGAAGGCCCTGAGTAAATGTGGTTATCCCAGCTGGACTTTCATTTACACCTACAGGCCAGTGGACACTCTTTCAATGATGAGGATGTAACATCCTGGACAGGGAGGAACGCTGGTTTGAGTCAAGGAGGCCATTTACGTGAAAAGGGAAAGACCATCTCTGAATCGAGGAGGGGGCCTAAGGGTACATCTTTCGCCATCTTACAATGCTGTGATTGCAGCCATTCCCCAACTCTCTGTGAATGGTACTCATGGCCATTGATCAGTGGTTGTTGATCAATGGTCATGAGAATTTGCATAATTATGATTAAGGAACTGACCTCCCAGCCCATTGTTCCTTCAGTGGGCTGGTTTCAGTCATTATGCAAATGTACTGTTTATAAGATTGGTCAACCTGCATGATGACGAAACGTTTCTCCCACTGAAAACGTTACGTCCAGATGAACAGAATCAACTTTTGGGATTTACTTACCTGGATGATTGAGCATGCATCAAGATAGATCTGGGTTTTTATTTTGATAAAACTGAGCAAACAGATTATTAAGATCTCCTACAAATCATCTTGTTTTATTCTTGTTGTGGTTAATTTAATTTTTTATTTTATTTTTAATACGATAAAAATGTTTCTGTTCCTTGTTAATCATTTATTTAAAAGGTTTTCCTGAAGGAGGCTTTTGAAAGCCTTCAGTCAACATGAAGTTTTTCTGACTGCTACTCTGAAGTCTCAGTAGGACCACTGGTGAGGTGCCAGCAAACAGGTGAAAAATATAAAGTTAAACAAATGAATAAATTACAATACAATATTTGGGGGGGAAGGCAAGTGTGCTTAAATGCTTAAGTGCTTAAATGTGCTTGTGCTGGCACATTTAAGTAAAATTCAACTTCAACCATTTTTATTCTTTTTGTTTTTTTTATTGTGTGTTGCTATAACTTATTTTGGCTTCTAGGCTGAAATAGGTTAGAAAAGGTTTGAGAGCCAGTGATGTATACTGTTATACAAAAGTGTTTTTGTCATTTATTCAGCTTAATAAAGTGTGTACTTAGAGTCAACTAACACTGCATATGTTTGTGTGTTACATTAATACTAAATTCTTTAATTGCCCATACTTACATCATTCCCTTTATTTTAGCTTTTTTGTAGGGAGTTTTACCAGCTCTTAACAGTGTGCCTTGGCTTTAGACAGTTTTGCTATTTTTATGGCTGATTCATTAGTTTGTGATGTGGGTCTCGCAAAAGGGCAGAAATGAGATATCCAAACTGGAAAAAAAAATGTACCCTCTGGGCAGTAATAATATTTATGTGAGATTCCTGTGAAATGTGGCCAGGAGCCAGAGTGACTCTCAGACTCATAAAATGCAAAAGTTTTCTTCCCAGGCTGAATCATGAAGGCCATAATCTGGAAACTGAAAGGATGACTAGGTGCACTTAAATACAGACACTCGGGCATGAAAAAAAAGATTTGAGCAGAATAAAAGTGCCTCAGTTTATTTGTGTACCTTCGGACCGCTCTTTCCAATTGGGCCTTGCTGTCCAGGATAACCCTGAGGAGGATAAACAAGAAATATTGCTCTCAGATTTTTTTAAATCAAAGGAGAAAAAAGAGAAATGAGTTCAAATATGACGTGAAGAAGAAAATTATATAAAACAGTGAATTCGGGAAATTTTAGAAATGAAAACACTAAATAAGCTGCTTTGTACTAGAGCCTGAAGCTTAGGAGCTTGTGTCACTTTAAAAGGAGGAGTCTGAGTGATATCATCTGTTGCTACGTAGATGGAACACAATTAAATAAAGGAAGATTAAACCACAAGGCAACCCTTGACAGAGTCACATGTGTACCGCTATAGTATGCGTCAGTATTTGTTGTAATGGAAACCCGAAGAAAAGAGAAACGTGAATCTCCTCAACCCAGGAAAGGTTTATGGAATTATATCTGTGACTCTGTTCTGTGTAATGGGACAGTTTGAAAAGCGTGTTTGGAGGACTTAGGGAAAAAAAGTTGTACGTTCTGCCTTTCGTGTAGATTTAATCAAATTCACAGCTCACAGCTAAGGAAATTTCCTCCTGCTCATTTGCTAATAGAGGTAAAACTAACTACTGTGCGTCTCAGATTGAGCAAACTTGGGACTGCACAGACAGAGAAGTTATTAATACACTTTTATGCTGATTAAAACAAGCATGCCGAGATATTTGAAGATATTTTGTCTATTGCATAACATAACTAATGCATAATTGAATAGAGTCCCAGATATATATTAATACACCAGAGAAACTGCATCATCAGATGTCTTAAAAACCTTTGATACAATTTTTTGAATCGATTTTTTGATTTTAAAAAAAATTGCCAAGAAAGGAAAGGTTATGGAAGTCAAATGAGATTAAAATTCAAATCAAATGATGACACGTAGAGTAAATGTTAAGATGTTTAGGTAGTTTCCATGACCAGTAATGATGTGTCTTACAGTGTAGCCTCTCTCGCCAACATCACCTGGAAACCCAGGTGCTCCTGTTTGACCCTGTTGACGAAGAACAAACATGTTTAGATCGACACCAAGACAGCTGTGACTTTAACCGGCACTGCTGGTTAGCAAAAAACTGTGCAATAAACAGCTAGACATAATGCAGAAGAATAAAAAGAATTATTTTTTTAAGCAAAGAAACTGTGTCAGTTTTTGATCATAGACATTTTAAACCACCTTCAGTTGTGTGCCAGGGGAAATCACCAAACATTTTCTTTTTTGAAGAATTTAAGTACGTGATACTTATATACCTTTGGTCCGTCTCTTCCCTGAGGACCTTGTCTGCCTTTGTCACCAGGAGCGCCCTAAAAATAAGAAACACATCAGAATCAGAATCAGAATCAGAATGGGGTTTATTGCCAGATGTTGAGGTTTACAACATTAGGAAATTGCTGCGGTGCTTCAGTGCAAACAATAAGAATTAAAGTGCTATGTAGAAAGAAAGATATGTGCATGAGATATACATGAGATATATACATGAGAATAAGAATTAAGTGCTACGTAGAAAGATATATACATGAGTGCAGGTGGTGATCAGTGCCAAACATGAAATGATGCAGTGACACAGCGTAGGGTCATGTGTTAGTGGCGGGGACAGTCATGTGGTTATTGTTCATGTGTCCAACAGCAGAGGGGAAGAAACTGTTCTTATGGCGAGAGGTTCTGGTGCGAATGGACCGGAGCCTCCTGCCTGAGGGGAGCAGGTCAAACAGACTGTGTCCAGGGTGAGAAGGGTCAGCTGAGATCCGAGCTGCACGCCGCAGTGTCCTGGAGGTGTACAGGTCCTGCAGAGATGGGAGTCTGCAGCCAATCACCTTCTCAGCAGAGCGCACAACACGCTGCAGTCTCTGTTTGTCCCTGATAGTGGCTCCAGCGTACCACACGGTGATGGAGGAGGTGAGGATGGACTCGATGATTGCAGTGTAGAACTGCATCATCGTCCGTGTTGGCAGGTTGAATTTCTTCAGCTGCCTCAGGAAGTACATCCTCTGCTGGGCTTTCTTGATGACGGAGGTGATGGTGGGCTCCCACTTCAGGTCCTGGGTGATGGTGGTACCCAGGAAGCGGAATGAGTCCACAGAGGTGATGGGGGTGTCAGTCAGGATGATGGGGGGGAGTGGGGCTGTGTGCTTCCTGAAGTCCACAATAATCTCCACTGTCTTCTGGGCATTCAGCACCAGGTTGTTGTGGCTGCACCAGGTCACCAGACGTTCAACCTCCCTCCTGTAGGCAGACTCATCCCCGTCCGAGATGAGCCCAATAACGGTGGTGTCATCTGCGAACTTGATTAGCTTGACAGACTGGTGGGTGGAGGTGCAGCAGTTGGTGTACAGGGAGAAGAGCAGAGGAGAAAGAACACAGCCCTGAGGGGAGCCGGTGCTGATGGTCCGGGAGTCCGAGACATTCTTTCCCAGCCTCACATGCTGCTTCCTGTCCGTCAGGAAGTCAGTGATCCACCGGCAGATGGGATCAGGCACATTCATCTGGGAAAGCTTGCCTCGGAGATGGTCTGGAAGGATGGTGTTGAAGGCAGAGCTGAAGTCCACAAACAGGATCCTGGCGTAGGTTCCTGGGGAGTCCAGATGCTGCAGGATGAAGTGTAGGGCCATGTTGATGGCGTCATCTACAGACCTGTTGGCTCTGTATGCAAACTGCAGGGGGTCCAGGAGGGGGGCCGTGAGGGTCTTGAGATGGGAGAGAACTAGGCGCTCAAATGACTTCATGACCACGTGCGTGAACGACGACAACCTATTATTGCAAGAAAAATAGGACTACTGAGAAAAGAAACTCTTGTTCTTGAAGACGCCGACGTGCCCCATTTGAATTCCGAGCATAGCAGACTGGTTTGACGGCGGGTCTACAGAACCTGTTGGCTCTATATCGACTGCAGGGGCGTCCAGGAGGGGGGGCCGTGAGCCGTCTTGAAACCGACACAATGTTCCGACACAATGTTGAAGGCGGGATAGCAGTATGTTGTGATCAACAGTGTCAAAGGCTGCTGTCAGGTCCAGGGTTACTAGGACAGCAGCACAACCAGAGTCAACAGTTAAAAGCAAATCATTAAAAACTCTCAGTAGGGCGGTTTCTGTGCTATGCCGAGCTCTAAAACCAGACTGGAACTTCTCATAGAGATTGTTATTGTCGAGAAATAGCTGGAGCTGCATGAGGGCGGCTCGTTCCAGTACTTTGGACAGAAAAGGGAGGTTGGAAATGGGCCTATAGTTAGAGAGTAGGGATGGATCTAGATTAGGCTTTTTAAGGAGAGGTTGAACAACAGCGTGCTTGAAGGGTGTTGGAAAACAACCAGAACTGAGGCAGGCATTGATCAGGACCAGAAGGAAAGGTCCGACTGAGTCCAGAACCTGCTTCAGAAGCCGAGAGGGGATAGCATCGGTGGAACAGTTGGTAGTCTTAACCTTGCAGACTATTTCATGCAGCTGAGAGAGAGAGATAGGTTCGAACTGATTAAAGGCAGAATGGCACAAAGACAAAACACAGGGATTGGAAGGTGAAGATGGAATGACAGACTGCAGGGAGGAAATCTTGTTTACAAAGAACTTTAGAAAATCATTACAGAGGGTGGCAGAAGGTGTGAGGCTGGTGGATGTGTAAGGATTTACAATGGAATTTAAAACACGAAACAGAGTCTGAGGTTTATGGACACTACTGCTAACCAGGTTTGATATGTAGGAGGACTTGGCCTCTTTAACGGCTTTCTGATAGGTTGAAAGAGAGTCTCTGAGGATATTAAAAGAAATGTGCAGCTTGTCTTTAACGGCTTTCTGATAGGTTGAAAGAGAGTCTCTGAGGATATTAAAAGAAATGTGCAGCTTGTCCTTTTTCCATTTTCTCTCAGCACACCTACAGGTGCGCCTGAGAGCACGAACAGAGTCTGTAATCCAGGGTTCAGCGTGAGCTTTGGGACGGAGTGTTTTTAGGGGAGCGATGAGGTCCAAAATAGAAGTACATGTTGAGTTAAAAAGAGCAGTTAAATCTTCTGCACACAAGGAACCAATCCAGTCCGCCATGGAGAGCTCAGAGTTGCTAAAAGCAGCAGAAAACTGAGATGGTACATGGGTATTGATGATCCGGTGACGGCGTGAAGGAGGTTTAACTGCAGCATCAGAACAATGTGCAGTGGCAGAAAATAGAACAGGAAAATGATCGGAGATACACGCACTCTCACAAATTTCAGAGATGTGGATACCCAAGCCGTGAGACATGACAAGGTCCAAAGTGTGACCCTTCTCATGTGTGGAGCCAGACATTAATTTCTAGTATCAGCTGATGTTTGCTGGAGCCATTAATTTCTAGTATCAGCTGATGTTTGCTGGAGCCACAGCTAAAGCTGCTGGTCATGATATCAGTTTGGTTATCTGGTGAGAGGGAAACATGAAGATGAAACCAGGAGATGTCCTTACTGAATCATCAGGGCTGAACAGGTGATGGAGAAACAGGTTTACCTTTTAGGTGACATGAATGAGTTGAAGGGAAGTTATGAACTGTTTCTGAGAGACAAATAACACCAGGATCCTTTTCTAAGTAGCTGACAGCTGGTAACTGTGCAGGGGCGGGTCTAGCAAAGTTTTGCCAGGGGGGCATGTAGGGCATTAACAGGGAGAGGGGGGCACAAAGAAATACTTTTCTTTCTCATTCTCATTTAAAATGTCTCACTTTAAAAAAAAATAATTATCCAAATCTTACAACCAAAGTTTTCATCTGATGTCAAATGTATAGAAATCCATTATTGTACATAGTAATTTTTTGAGGGTCCCAACATAATTTCTTCAGAAGTAAGTACTGTATATGATGCCAGTATTTTCTGTACCAGTACTGTGTGTAAAATGCCATCAAAAAGTCAGTTAAGTTTTATTCTTTCTCGCCTGTCTTTCTGTCTCCTTTCACTTTTTAAAGGTTGCCATGTTAGAAAAAATATTTTGCCCTGCCATGCTGTTTATTGATGTGGCAAATGAATGGTTTATGAAAATATCACTAAATCTGTCATTTATTATTTTTAATATTCAGTAATGATCATGTCTCACCTCTAGTCTTCTCTGTCTTCATTTCAGGTTTCCACCATGTGTTGTAGATAGTTCAGGAGGTTAACTCAACCAAGTCTTTGGGTTTCAGCTAAGTACTGTTTAGAATAGCAGTATAGGGAGGATGGTGTAGGTTTAAGGTTATTAGACTGATACATATATACCAACAAGACAGTGTACATCACTGTCACAACGACGTTTGTTTTCATTCAAAGGCTTTATGGTTTTTCCTATAATACCTGGTGGGCCCGTCTCTAGTCAAAATGCCCGGGCTGATTTTTTTGTCCCAGTCCAGCCCTGATCATCATCATCAACATCTGATAGCATGTTAACAGATTAACAGAGAAAGCGGGTAACCACTGTTGTGTAGCCTTTATAGATGTCCAGGCATCTAATGCAAAGAAAGCCTGTGTTAAACATTATTTAGGTCTGGTGCACTAGGTGTAAGCTATTATTGGATAACATGTTAGCCTTAGCAGCTATATGTAAGTCTTTACAGCGTTTTGGAAACAAGAATATTTATATTGGTGTTTTTCCTGTTGAGAATGTTTTTACTTAAAAGTACTCAGATATTTTCTTCTTTTTTCCAGTTTCTAAAGACAGTGGCACTTCCAGGATGTTCTGCCTGTGGATATGTTTGAGTGTGTTTTGTGCTTTACCAAGCACTGTATCATCAGATCAAGGTATTTTTATCCCTTGTACTATACTATTATTAAGACACTGGGACAAATAAACAAGGAATAACATCACTTATTGCTTTTTTCTCTTCCAGGCGTGTCACTGACGTGCAACGAGACTGTCAACATTACCGCTGGAGAAAATGTGGTTCTAACCTGTTTCATAAATTGGATTTTAGAAGGAGAAGACTGTGTTGGTCACAGTTATGTCTGGCGTAACACAAATGGCACCAAACTCTGTGACAATGGCGTAAAATACGGCTGTAAATGGAATAATTATACCTATGTGTCACTGACCATCTTAGATGTGATAGAAAAGGACGTTGTCACAGTTGAAATCTCGACAACCTGCGGTATGGAGAAATCCCGTCCTATCAGACTACAGCCAATCAGCGGTGAGTGTGTTTCAGCATTTTAAAGTCCGTGTATGCAGAACACGTTGTATTCAGTGTACCTGTCGTGTAACTATATTGTACTGTATTCTACAGGTGAACCAGCTGTATCAGATCGGTTGCAGGAGGAGTCAGCACATGCTGCAACCACTGTGCTTTGTGTTTTTGCCTCTGCTGCTGTTGTTGTGGTCATTTTGTGTTTCCTGTATAGAAAATACATGCAGAGTGAGAGGAGAGTGACACAGACTGCACCAGGGAGTACAGACTGACAAATTCAGATTGTTTTTATCAGTGAACGGGTGGATATGAATGTATAAGCTGTTTATGAAAGCTAGTCCTCACCATCGATGACTCTGCTCCTGAACCGTCCTGTTGTCATCATTTTTTTTTTATCATCCGTTTCATTTTTAGGCTTTCAGAAAATTCTTTCTTGTGTTTATGCTGACTGAGCAACATTCACATGAGGATTTTATGTGATTAAAAGAGCTCTGTCATATAGTTAAAAGAGGAAAATGATGATGAGCCAGCATTGATGTAGATGTTGCACTGTGCAGTAGACTCTATGTTGGGATTTTATTTAACTTTCTGCCTTTAGTCTCTTATGTCTAAACACTGGCTCGGTGTTCTTGCTTCTCTGCTTCTAAATTAGGTTTAATTGCATTTGCAAGAAACTTTTTTTTTCTTTTAAGTTCTTCCTTTTTGCACAGTGTTGACATGAATTTATTTCCATTTATAATTCTTCACTTAGACCATTTTAAAATATTCACTTATATGATTTTGATTCAGCGTGGACCTTCACATATTTAATTCTGGCTCAGCGAAGCATGAACCATGGAACGGTGAAGTTTAGTAGGTCATTCTTACTTTTAACCACTTGGGAAAGCTGTCTGTATTTGAACAGCCTGTGGCTCTGAAACTGATAACCTGAACCTGTGGATACTGAAGGAATTTGAGGAGTTTAATGATTCAGAATCTTAGTAGTCTAATATGAGAGTATCGGGACCACCAGAAGAGTAGGGTCTCAGACCTCAAAGTTTGCAGGTGACACTATTGTGTTTGGAGTCATTGCTGACAGGAATAAATCAGCTTATAGGTGTTAGGTGGAGCAGCTGACCAGGTGGTGCAAGGACAACAACTCGGTCTTGTCCTCGGACAGATGATTCAAGCCTATGAAACAAGGATCAACCTGTGAAAGAACAGGTTACATCCTGAAGCAATTATGTCAGTTAATGCTGAGCAAAGCAACAGAAAGGGAATGTGCAATATGCTGAAAGACAAGTGCGCGTGACTGTTTCACTTACTATCAAAAAGAAAGGTTATGTTTTTGTGTGCATGCAGGCGTGTTATCTCTCTTTATCTGACAAAAACTTTGTAGGTGTGTCGAGCTGGGTCATGTTAATGATTTGGCTTAGAATTTGGCTTACATCCAGCAAGATCTTCAAGGTAAACTTTAATGATTTATAGATTGAAAATTTACAAAAAGATTTTTAACTTAGAAACTATCATTCTTTTAAGTGTGATGTAAATTGGTAACATATAGAAAGTACTGTACAAAGATGTAAAATATCAGGTCACATTTGCCCCTCCATGAGTCTCTGTTTTACCATGGTGCAGAGGTTTGTGTGTGCCAGGGGCTAGCTTTAGTTTAAACTGAATTGTTTTGTGCTGTGATTCTATATCTATTTATACTCTCGTTAGTTTTCCTTATTTTGTGCTCGTATTTCCCGCACTGAATACTCTCGCCTTTGTTATCCTTCACACATTTTGAATTACCGCTCATTGCCAGATGTGTTTCTTGTAGTGAAGTATTTTGGGGGCGATTTTTAGTTCTTTCTCTTGTCGCTCCTTATGTTGACTTCCTCCTGTGCAACCTTTTGAAGTGTTTTTAGATTTTGGCTTTTTTGGCTGTTTATTTTGATGCCTTTACATGAATAACCACTGCCTCTTTTGGAAATACAGATTTTTATTGTTGGACTTTAAGTCTGTGGACTTCTTTAGACTACTCCTGCTACCACTGCTACAAAAATAACTAAAACATTTTTTTGTAATTAATCCCAACATTTATAGCTTTTTTATTTAAAATAAATAATCAGTAGCAACTTTTCATTCATCTTACTTTGTTTATTCTCATATGAACTGTCCCAAGAGTCGATTTGAACGTTAATGTTTACAAACAGAGAGTACCAAAAACAACTGTTGTCCTCGGGCACCTTTCATAATGGACACAAGAGGCCAGTTTTGTTTGGAAAACTGAAATAATTTTTATTTCATCAATGTTTTATGTTGTAATCTCAAAGTAGTTCATCTAGACTTCATGTTGAGCAACATGTGTGCCTCTTACATTCCCTTCATCTCAGCAAATCAGTTATTTTAACTCTGACAGGTGTCCTGTATCAACTGGATACATTTTATTTATATATATTTTTGTAAGTCATTCTCAGATGCTCTCCAAAGAGTTAAGTTCTCAGCTAAATGAGTGTTAGTCCTTCTGCAATGGATGTTATAAATTGCTTCTTTTTCTGAGGATAACTGAATCATGTGCTTGGTTTTACAAGAGTGATGGAGAGCTGTTTATCCAAAAAATATTGTTGTCTTTTTTAACAATACATGTACGTGATCTACCAAGGAGTAGATACTCCATAATCTGGTCCCCCTTTCACAGCTTGATGATACCATCTTCTTTTGGCTAAATCAGTAACTATTTGCAGGGTATCGACATTTAGGGAAGTGTCATGGTTCTGGGTCATTTTGACCTAGCATTTTCAGTTTCTTGTATTTTTGTGTTTTTTTCTGTATTATGGTTTGTTTTCAGAGTCTTTAGTTGTCCTGTTTTGAACGTTATAATCCTAAGTTTGAGTGTTATTGTAGTTAAGAGTTTTGTTCTAAGGTCTAGTTCAGTGTCTAGTCTGTGCCTGTCATGTTTCCTGTTTTACTTTGAAGGTCCGTATCTCATGTTAGTGTGTCCAGTGTTACTCTCCCCTGTGTTGTCATTGTTTCATTCGAGTCAGCTGTGTCCTCATGTGTCTTCACTTCTCCTGCTCACGTCATGTGTCTATTTAAGCTCTCCATCTCCCTTTGTTCATTATCACGTCGTCTGTGTTACCTGCCACCACGTTGTCACAGTCAGAATTGTCGCAGTCATTGTCGTTTATAGTAGAGTCTTAGTTTCTCCAGTTTAGCTTCTAGTTTAGTTAGTCACTGTCCCTGCTGTTTTGTCATGCCACCTTGTTTCAGCCATAATAAATGCTGGCCTTTTGTTTATCTCAGTTTCTCGTCCTCTGTGTCCTGCTTTTGGGTCTGCTGTCGAAAGATGTCATGTTCACAGTGGCTTGATGAGATAGCCTTTATTTGTCAGTTGCCCACAACTGAGATGACAGACCTTGCTGACCGTACATACAATACAGAAACATCACATTGGGGAGACAGGTCAGGCTAGGTAGCAAGGGGGAAAAAAACCTTGAAAAAAAGCTGGTTTCATCATGGTATGTTTGCTCACCTGAAGCACAATCTCAGCTTATCCAATACAAGTTGCTTCACAGAAATTACTGGACTCCCAGTAAGTTAGTCAGGTTGAAGCTTGCTGACAATGACACCTGCTGGAAATGTCAAGAGCCTAAGTTTTAATATTACTCTTATTAATCTTCACAAAATAAACTTTAAACATATTTTCAGGCGAGAAAGTAGCCGTGTAAACTTCAAATATCTGCTTGGTTTATCAAGACATTGCATATTTGCAAAAGTGCTCCAACGTTTTTGGAGACGTCTGTTACCCACCCGTTCGATAGCTAGCTGGGGGTTCAATGGTCACTCGAGCCGGCGAGAACAGCGGACTCCTGGCTACATCAATTTCAGACCCTGGCCGTCTTTCGCTTCTCAGGTTAAACAATATATATAAGTCACTCAGATCACTTAAAAATGTTATTGTTTGGCTTTTTTCTGTGTTTTATTTGTTTGTGAGTAAATCGGTTTGGCTGAGATCAAAGTTATTAGATTAGATTAAATAAAACTTTATTAATCCATTGGGTGGGTTCCTCCAGGGGTTTTACACAGCTGAATAAACGTCAAACAGAAAACTGATTAAACAGAAGTATGAGACGGTCGAGAAATTACGGCAGTGTCCTGTTATATTTTAGATAGCAAGGAGCAGATGGCCGAGTTTATTAAACTCCACCGACACAGCGGTGACGCAAATCCGAAGGCTAGATGTCCCACTTCACAGCCTCGCACTTCCGGCCTTCTTGGTCGTCGAAGGACCCGGCCCACGTAGACTGCGAAGGCCGGGTCCTAAGAAGGATGTGCCCTAGATTTTGAGACACAACTTCCTTCAGAAATCTTCCAGGCCCACATGTTTGTTGATCTTATCCTGATTATATGCCAGAGTTGTGTGATATGGTACTTACTATAAGGTCATTAGGATAAGATGAGGCCTGATTATTTAAGACCTTGTAGGAGCAGGATTTTAAATTCAATTCTGGATTTAACAGGAAGCCAATGAAGGGAACCCATGTGGAAAAGATATATAAATCTTATAAAGTTCGTATCTGTCTCGTGTGAAACTTGTATGAAAAGCATGCAACAGTAAAAATGATATAAGATCCCTATAAAAATTATGTAAATGAAACTTGTATGTTTTGGATTCTTACTAAAACAATATATGAAAGTGGCCACTTTCATGAGTAAATCATATCAGCCTTATATGATTCACTGTATGAAGTAGGCCACATCTGATGCAAGTCTTTTATAAGTTTTTTCTATTTCTTTTCCGTATGGTAAGCCAGTATCGGAGAAATATGCTCGTTCTAGTCCCTGTCAGCACTTTTGCTGCAGCATTTTGGATTAACTGAAGACTTTTCAGGGAGTTTTTAGGACTTCCTGATAATAATGAATTAAACTAGTCCAGCCTAGAAGTAATAAATCAAGGAACTAGTTTTTTAGCGTCACCCTGAGACAGGATATTTCTAAATTTAGAGATGGAGGAAAGCAGTGAAACAATGAATGCATTTAAAACAGAAACTGCACAGCAGGAGGGATAATATGTGTCAAGCTAGTGATTTATGGCCCCTGTCAAATGATTTAGAGGTAATAAAAGTTAATGGCAGTCATAGTTTTTTATGAACCATGAATCATATTATGAGTCATAAAATTATGATACTTGGAAATTATCAATAATCATATTCCCAAAAGTTATATGATCATGAAAATATGGCAGTGGACTAGGATGATGAATGGGATGTTTGTGATAGTTTGAGTTTGTTGTAATTTTAAGCCAAAAAGTTTACTTTTTTGACAAAAATGGCACCAGTGCTCTTTTAATGGTGAGGATGTGGAGAGATGGAGGCTGCATGCCCTGATGAAAAGCTTTTGTTGCGCTCTAAAAGTAGTTATAAAATTGAGATTTTCTGAATCGTTGGAAAATCTTATTTAATGGTGTTTTATTTTTGGACACAATTTTCAGTTAATTATTGTAGTTTCAGTTAATTTTTGTAGTTCATTAGTTCCAGGAGGTCAGAGTTCAGACTTGTGATGCCATCAGTAAGCGCAGAAAAAAGAAAAACATATCATATCATATCATAGCATATCATGTTTGCTGATGATATGCTATGCTGCCTGTAAACTCCGAACCTGAACTGAGGAGAATAAAGTTGCCAAAAGGAGAATGGAGTCATGTCTCTCTGAGGGTGCAACCCTTTATTGCATTTTTTGGTTTGTTTAATCCAAAAGAGTTGTAAGTTAGCCTTACAAACGCTCCACCTCACTGTGAGATGATCATACCAGAGCGAGGATCCCCGAGAAAAGTAAAAATGGGTCTTCACAAAGCAGCCTGTGTGGGTAAAATGACTCTCTGACTCACGGTGCCACTCCCGAGCAGGGATCCACTAATAAAGCAATTTAAAATAGAGGTGGCCCTACCGTTTACCTATGAGAAAAACCACTGATCAATAAAGCAGTTTCAGAGAGGCAGGCACTCTCTTGACCAATCAGAGAGCGAATTGACATGAATTGTGTGAATCAGCTGTTTGGGGAGTTTTTACCCCACCCTCGCTCAACTCCAGTGACCCCAAGTGATCGGAAGCTCTCGCCTGCCTGACTCTCACCTAGTGGAAATAGGCCCTGACTGTAACCCCCGGCCGCAAGCTCGACCTGTCAAGCTCTTCCCAGACCTGTCAATAAAGTCATTTCAGCAAGGCAGGCTCTTGCTTGAGCCACTGAAACACCAGGGGACCGTTTTGATCTGACCAATGAGCTGAATTTACAGCCTTCTGACGAGTAAACCGAGCAAAGTTTTTGAAATCAGCCAAGACAACTTTGCAGACTTTGCAGACTTTGCAGAAATACACAAATCCTTACCAGCTGCCCCGCATCCCATGTTTCTGACCCAATTAACAGGCTGTATGGAGCACTGTCCCTTACTGTAACTGTTAAGCTCACCTTTTTAACAAATGATGTGTGAATTTACATACATAATATTAACAGGGCAGACACATAACTAACAATATAAGACTGGTAATTGATATTTTGGACCATTCAGATTTAATCACAGATAATAGTTTCATTCTTTTTTTGGATTTTTATAAAGCTTTTAACATTTTATATGACATCATCATGAAGATGATGTCATAGGGCATGGAACCTATAAATATGGGTAGGGATCCCAAACTTTTAGTCAGTTTATTTGCAACACGTAAGATTGCAGCATTCAAAGGTACATCTGAGAAACACTTTGTGACAGTTGAATCTTTAACACAGTCGCTTCATCAACACTCCAACATGTCTCAGAGTAATCACGGCAAAAATCAACAACAACAAAAAAAATGTGTTGAAAAGACGATACAGTCAGATTTCAAAAGGCAGCAAAAACAACTCTGAGAGCTACTCTCCAGAGAGAAAGAGGATGCGAATAGACACTGAGAAGAAAGAAACAGCAGTGAGTCCGAGCATCCAAGAAAGTTCTTCGTCCAGCATGGTCCAATTCCAAGTTCAGGAAACAAATGATACGACCTTGAGTGATACCAAAACCTCTGAAAACACAGCAGTGACACAGAGCATCCCACAAAGTCCCTGGTCCAGGACTATCCGACTCCCAGGTCAGAAAACAAACAATTTGGCCTTGGGTGATACCAAAACCTCTGAAAACACACCGAAAGACAAGAAGAGGCCAGAAGACCAGAGAGAAACAAACGTGTGGATCATTGGGTCCAGCTACATCAGACGAGCCGAGGGTGAAGCAAAAGAGATTTTCGGAGAAAATTTCGGACTTAATGCCAAAGTCCAGTGGTTTGGCAAAGAAGGAATGCGCGGAGGGGAGTCCTTCCTCGTTTTTATGAGGAGCTATCCACACAGAGCCCACCTGACATACTGGTAATCCATGCTGGGGGCAATGATTTGGGAGTCTTTTCTGCTTATAAACTTTCTTCTGTCATTGAGAAGGAATTGATGCAACTGCACACAGATGACAATTGCATATTCATCCATCAATGGGCGTCAAGTGTGGAGATATGGAAATCCAGGCGAAATCAATAAGGACAGGACGATTGTGAATGCCAGCATTAGAAAGGCTGTCGACCTCTTTGATGGAGTGATTATTGAGCATCCGTGCTTCAGGTTTTTCAGCAGCTCAATTTTTTTACCCGACGGAGTTCATTTCTCCAAGAAAGGAAATGAACTGTTTCTGACAAGCATCCGCACGGCCATCCAGAAAAGTCTTCGGTCACGTCACTGAAAAGTGACTTGAGACATTTCTTTCACAGTCCAGAAAACCATACATTGTTCATTTTAGGTAATGTGAACAACATATAGCTAACGTGTGCTCTCATTTTTCTTTTCCTCTGCCTCTCACCCCCCAACCAGTCACGACAGATGGCTGCCCCTTTCTTAGCCTGGTTCTGTCAAAAGTTTCTCCCTTTTTATAAGGGAGTTTTTCCTTTCCACCGTTGCCCAGTGCTTGCTATTTAAGGGGATCATTTGATTGTTGGGTTGATACAGGGCTCGCAAAATCGCTAGCCCGACGTCCCAGGGCTAGCAATATCTCCGGTTGGGTGATTTTGGTCGCCCAACCGGAGATATTGCTAGCCCTGGGATGTCGAGCTAGAGATTTTGCGAGCCCTGTGATAGTTTAGAATTTAATTGACTTAAACCAATAAACATAAAACTTCAGGTGAGGGGTTCACATAGTAGGGAGCACTACAAAAATTACAAATAAAAACATGTAATTGGCGGCAAATCAAAATAAAGAAAGCAATTTTTTAAAAACATCTCTTACTGCTCTGTTTATTTCTTTAAATGAACACTTGTACTTTTTGTCATAGAAGAATAAGAATATTAATATGAATATGAACACCAAGGCGTTTCCAGGCCAGCCAAGAGATATAATCTCTCCAGCCTGACTTGGGTCTGCTCCAGGGCCAAATGCCTGGTTGCACCTTTGCCTCCATGGGCACCTTAACTCATCACTTTTGACGCAGAGAATGTATTTTATGAACTATGATTAATAGGCTGAAGCCTTTTACTTCAGCTGTGATTGTTTTTCTTATTAAGATATATATTAATGTGCTTTTTTAAGGATCAAGATGTGGGTTTGTTTTTCCAGCTTCATTAACAGTTGTTTTTTCAGAGATCAGATGTCCTCACAGGTAGGGATGGGTATTGATACGATTTTCACGATTCCGATTCCATTTTCGATTCTGTTTAACAATTCGATTCTTTATCGAGTCTTTTTTTTTAAAAAAACACTGAGGTCGATTAGCTTAGAACTTTGTTTAATATCTTCTCTTTGAACAAGATAGAAATTTAGGAGTAACATGGCCTTACAAACCCAGCAGTGAGATCTTAAGAGATCCAGCCTACGGCTCTTCAATAGGGTGTCACAGGGTCCCCAGGAAAAAAAATTGTAAATGTAAAATAATAAAATAAATATTCTTCTGTAGCATTAACAAAGTATAACATAAATTATTCTGTAGCAATTACACAAGAATATCCAGTAATGTCCCTGCCTACAATTAAACACATTCCAGCATCTGCTGTGGCAAATGGGTGCAAGCCTGTGACCACAAACTTATACGGCTGCATAAATGTCTCGCAGCCCCTTGGCGTGCGCACTCACAACAATGGTTGAGCGTAATTGAAGTCATGTGCGGACTTATTTTACCTCCACAAACAGCTGAGACGTGGTTTGCGATACTTGTGGCAAAAAAGTGCCCCAAGAGTGAGGTGTTGTAGCTACACTAGGGAGACATTCAAAAGGGCTGTTGGGGGTGGTAAATACATTTTACAGGGTTTATTTATCGGATAACATACGTCAAATGTCACCATTATTATTGGCCGGCCCGGAAACAGCGGGGGTGTCCAAATTCAGAGGCTGCTTCCTCCTGAGGACCCGGCCTTCGCGGTCTAAAGAAAGCCGGGTAGTACGTCACGAGCTCCCTCGGTGGAGTGAAACTCTGCCGTCTGCTCCTTGCTATCTAAAATATAACCGGGCACTGACGTAAACTCTTATGTTTAATCTTTTTCTGTTTGACGTTTATTCAGCTGTGTGACAACCCCGGAGGAACCCTCCCGAGGGATTAATAAAGTTAAATTTAATTTAATCTAATCTAATAACTTTAATCTCAGCCAAACCGATTTAGTCATGAACAAATAAAACGCTGAAAAAGCCAAACAATAACATTTTTAAGTTATCAAAGTGACTTATATATCATGTTTAACCCGAGTAGTGAAAGACCGCGGGGGTTTGAAGACGATGTGTCGGTCGGCTCAGATATTTGAAGTTTACACAGCTACATTCTCACCTGAAAATATGTTAAAAGGTTTTTTTGCAACCCAGAAAGAGAAATAAGAGTAATATTAAAACTAAGTATCTGCTGCCATTGTTGGAAACTGGAATTGGCTGGGCCGCGCTATGAATTCTGCAACATGGTTTTTCAATTTTGTTGTCCTGGAAAATCGGGAGAAATTCAGGAGAATGGTGGCTCCGGGAGATTTTTGGGAGGGCACTGAAATTCGGTATTCTCCCGGAAAAATCGGGAAGGTTGGCATGTATGGTTGTGGCAACATCACTAACCTTGTCAAACACCTCAAAGTAAATCATATCACAGAATATGACGAGCGTATGTTGAGGCGAACTGAAGAGAAGGACAGGGACAGGTGCTGCTAGGGCAAGACAGACGTCTCTCATGGAGTCCTTTAGTGCTGTAGGCAGGCAATGTGTTCAAATAGCGCACAACTTCAGTTTTTTTATTTCTATATGATGAACCCTGCATTATTAAGTGATAAGAACAAGTAATCTGATGCCGTGTAATCATTAGGATGCTATAATTTGAGATACAATAAATAAAATAAGTTTTTGTACAAAGTATCGGTATTGGATCAGTATCGTCGATACCACCCTGAATATTACTTGGTATCGGATCGGAAAGAAAATCAGTGGTATTACACATCACTAATTTCCACAGAAAATCGTGATGGTGCCTCTGCACTGTAAAAAATCAAACTTGCAATTGCTGAGCTTACAGTCATTTCTTTCACAATTCCAACAATAAAAGCTGAGTTTCCCCATAATCTCAAATACATTAAGGGTTTCAACTAATCCTTTAATGTTTTGGAGCAAAAGTTGGTCTCAGATGAAATTTATTGCTGGCAAAATGAATGAATTCAAGTTTTACATGAGTTGAAGCTGTTGGCGCCTTTCTGCGCCTGAGAACGCATGCGCATCTCATATTTGTGGATACTACGGGGTCTACTTTGCACTTTTGCAAGGACTGAAAGCCACCTGGCCGTCTGCCTTAATGCGAACACGAGCAGTGTTGCCAACTTAGCGACTTTGTCGCTATATTTAGCAAGTTTTCAGACCCCTTAGACTTTTTTTACATAAAAAGTCGCTAAAAAAAGATGTGAAAGCGCGCATCGCTTTTACTCTCAAAAAGCATAGGTTACAATTAGATTAGCATGACCAATTATGCAAATTAGGTGATGACGTCATTTAGCGACTTCTAGCGACTTTTAGGACAACCAATAGCGATTTTCCTTACTGAGGAGTTGGCAACGCTGAACACGAGGCTTTTTACACCAGGAGCTGGATGCAGCTAAGGTGTTCATCTCAACTTTCATCTCAACATCTGAACTTTCTACGGACCGCGCTAGCAAACACTCTCCACTTGCGAGTAAAAAAAAACACCCCTTCCTTATTGGTGTTAGATTGTACCATGTCAGCCAATAAAAAAAAAATGATGTGGCACTTAGTTGTTTAGGGAGAGGGGGAAGTTTTAAGAGTGACACCTGCGACGGAAAGCGGGCGAGCAAAAGAAAGAGAGCGCGAGTTTTCATATGTGAGACATTAGTGACGTTTAGCGTGTTTGGAGGCTAGAGTTAGTGTGTAGTGTAGTTATTGTTTTGTATTGTGTGTCAGTTATACTGCTGAATGTCACATTTGCTCCAAAAAAGCCATCAAAAGCAGATTCCAGTGTAAACGCTGTTCCCACATGGAAAACAGGACTGATACACCTCCTGTTGTCAGACCTGCAGGGTCTTCTGTCTTATACTGCACACAAACTATTTATTTTTTGGACTGGCACAAATAATTTGTGTGCCTTCTTATTTGATGCAGAACACCTGATTGTTCTGTAAATAGATTTAAATGGTTATATAAAAAATTGCATTTTTAGGTAAATAGTACCATATAACTTTGTTTGCATAACTTGTGCATGAACCTGAAGTTCCCAAATTGATATAAAAATTGTTAGTTTTCAAAAAAGTGTCCTCCTGAATGGGATTATAAGATATAAGTTACCGATATTTGTTCGCGACGACGAGACCAAACTCTTCTTAACATGTCTGGTGAGCATGCAAATCTACTCAATCTTCAGTTTTGGTTTACAGAGACTTATATGTACTGTTGTTAATTTTGCATAGGATACAGATCCAGTTGAGAGGGCAACCCGAGGTGTTACAGCGGGCATCCTCACTGTTCTGGAGGACTGCATGGGACCCAACTCGCAGTCCACAGGGGTCAACACTGCCATTGTTTTGGAAGAGGACATTATTCTTGATGATCTGCCAGACCTTCCCACTGCCTTTGCCTACCTGTTTGGCCTACTTTATGGGCTCAACATGGAGTTTCCCAAAGAACTCAAGTACACATTTGTTTGCTGTATGGAAACCAGATAGAAGAGTTCACATCCTGCCATCTGATGTTTTCATCTGTTTGTTAAAATCAACATTGTGTAAATATTCATTAATACAACAGGGAGCAACTTATGAAAACTATAAAGGATACTTTTTCTAGACTTTAGGAAATTGATTGGCAAAACAAAAAAAATGTTGTGTAAACTTTAGGAAATACATTGTTAAAACAATAAAATATGAGTTAAGAAAAAGCACAGTTATTAATCTTGTAAACACAAAAACATTAGTTGAAGCAACTTTTCTCCTAAACTTGAAATT
>NW_024582432.1:775902-812948 GCF_018398535.1 Haplochromis burtoni
GCCCCTGGAGGGGGGAACTGCACCCAGACCCAGGTGGTGTTACCCTTTTCCCTGCGGTGGGCAGAAGCAGACGGCCCCGACTCCGCAGCAGCAGGGAGGCCCCACACTCCAGACCCCAGAATTGAGTTTTTAAGTTATCGCAACAATTTTTTTTTTTTTTTTTACAGTGTGTGACTGTATCGGAGACAACAAAATCACAGTGCCATGTAAGAATGTTTTAATAATGTCAGGGTTAAGAGATGAAAACTCCTGCTTATTTCTTTAAATGTCCATTTTAATATATAAATGACCTTCTGCCCACAATCCACCCCCGGTTTTGTAATATTTTTGTTATTCCTGCGAAGCCTGACGTGTCCTGTGGATTGAGACCGATGAACTGAATTGCATTGAACCTGGATGTTGTCTTACAATCGCAGCAGGGTTATTCAAGTGCAGCATTCAAGTTGCTGCCATTCAATGTGATCACTGCCATTTGCTTTTGATTTTTTGTCTTTTTTTTTGCTTTTCTTTTTTGTCTATTAATCCAATTAAATCGTCTGTTGAGTATGGTGTTGACCATGAAGTAGGACAGGCTTCAGATAGACCAGAGGTCATCTAGATGTAGCCCCAAACAGAAAGTCACTATGAAAGCAACAAAGACAGCAATTATCTGGTGTCTCCCTTCATAAATGCAGGTGTGGCGTATAGAGGAGAAGAGCCGGAGACCAAAGGCAGTCGGCTGCTAGAGGAGGACCGATCACCAACCACTTACCAATTCTGCTTGAACCATCAAGTGTATTTAATTCTGGCCCAGGGAAAGACGAACCGTGGAATAGTGAAATCTCAATAGGTTATTCTTACTTTTAACCACCTGGGGGAGCTTGTCTGTATTTGCCTGTGGCTCTTGTGTTGAGCCCAAGGGCACATGATGATCCAGAGATTAACAAAGAAAAAAAAAACAATGCTGAGTTAATCAGTAGAGAGACAGACAACCATTCAAACTCACATTCACACCTGTGGGCAATATGAAAATCCCTAGTTAACCTAACCTCATTAATTGCATGTCTTAAGGCATGAGCTGACCTTGACAAACAAAATGTAGTTTAACAAACACTCCCTTGAAAATGGTCAGTTACAAGGCCTGGGATCAAAATAAGTGATTAGTAGCCAATATCCAAATTAAAAAATAAACTGTGGATAACTATTTTTCTATTGTTTTTCTATTCTCTTACTTTTCTTTATTAATGACCCCAAAACTGGTAGCTGGTGGTTTATTCTTACCTGAAGTGCCCCATTGGTAGAGTTCATGTTGAGCAACGTGTCTGCTTCTTACTTTCTCTTCTTCAGGTAACTCCCACTGGTGTCCTGTGGCAGCTGTGAACTGGATTAATGCTGTCTCTCCTGGTTTTTGAGTCATTCTCAGATACCAAGCAAGGAGTTAAGTTCCCTGCTAAGTAAGTATTACTTTTCAGTGAACCTAGTTTACCAAAATTGTCTGCAAGAGATGGTATAAATTGCTTCTTTTCCCTAGAATACGTAATGAATGATATGCTTGGTTTTATTTGGGTGATAGAGAGCTGCTGATGCAAACAGATTTGCTTTGATCATTTTAAACAGATATTGGGAGAAATATTTTATATTTAAGAAAAGTGCCTTTAGGTGGGTTTGTGGAAACAAAATGTTGCATATCAAAAGTAAAAGTACCACTCTTACCTGTCTAATTTAATTTTTTTTATTAATTTAGTCAAATATGCATTTCTTTGATCTGTATAAGTCACATCCATTAAATTTTATTATTTATTGTTTGTTTACTATTTGTTTTGCTATTATTTGCTTTTATTACTTTTAATAGATGATGCCTTTAAATTGTAAATGATGTGGATGCATGTGCAGGAAGCTGGCTGTTTACCACGATGACAGATGTGCAAACTTAGATCAAAGCTACAAAACTTATCATATTCCAACCATCTTAATGTGGACAGAATAATTGTTAGTTGAGGAGCTGCAGCTGTCCGATGAATGCAGAGGTTTAATGTACAATATTATTTCCTGAAATGGGAACAAAAGTCTACTTTATTGGGAAATTAAAGAGAAAAATTATTAAGGATTACTGTGTGCTGTGGAGTATTGTTGATCAGCAGACTCCTGATCAATGTACTGTGACACACAATGTTATTAGTAATGTACAGCCAAAGTCTATCACAACAAAAGATCAGGCATCAAATATTACAGAATGGAGTATCTATCAAGGAGTATCTTCATACCTAATCTGCTTTCAGGTGTCTTCCATGGATCAGTTATTCCACTTTCTGTTTTTTTGCAGGCTATCAGCATTCTTACCATTCTTTAAGGAAGCTGTCGAAACTTGTTGCAGGTTTTTTTTTTGTAATTCCACATAAAACGATCGCGCTCAGTAAAAGTGAAGTGTATTGTGTGTGCAAGTTCCTTTTGAGATGCTCACTGATTGCAGAGCTTTAAACAAACTAACCTGACAAACACTGAAGCTTAAAAACATTCAGCTTTTGTTAGAGCATTTTAAAATTTTGCTTTCACTCATTGTTTGCATAAATGACTGCTGTGGTTGTTTTCTCAAATTTTATGATGATCTTAAATTACACAATAAAAAATAAATTAAGACTACAAAACCCTGTTTCTAAAACAGCAACACTTTTCTGCTTCCTTCCAGTTTTTAAAGACATTGAGGCTTCCAGGATGTTCTACCTGTGGATATGCTTGAGTCTGTTCTTTGCTCTACAAAGCACTGTATCATCAGATCAAGGTAATTATACAATGTGTGTATCAAAAATAGAAGTATTGCTATTCATGTAAATGCATTAGAAAGAAGAAATATAATAATATCATTTGGTGCTTTTTTTGCTTTCAGCTGTGTCAGTGAATTGCAGCAAGACTGCAGAAGTTAGACAAAGTGTGACTCTAAATTGTACCATAAATTGGAAAGATGGCTCAAACTGTAGCGTTTTTGATATATATATCGTGGAGAACAAAAATGAGCCCATACAATGTTATAGGAGTTTGACAAAACACATCTGTAAAGGGGATCATCTGAAGTATGTCTCAGTGACCGTCCCAAGTGTCACGAAAGAGGTGAACGTTACAGTTGAAATCAGGTCAGGCTGTGGTATGGCTAAATCCCATCCTGCACAACTATTCCCTACTGCACAACTATTCCCTGCTGCAGGTTAGTAAGTTTCAGTAATATCATCAGAAATATACAGTACTGTGCAAAAGCTTTAGGCAGGTGAGAAAAAATGTTGTAAACAGAGAATGCTTTCAAAAATGGAAAAGTTAATAATTGATTTTTGTCAATCAACAAAATGCAGTGAATGAACAAAAGAGAAATCTCATTCAAATCAATATTTGGTGTGACCACCCTTTGCCTTCAAAACATCATCAATTCTTCCTGGCTAAGAGATAAGAGATAAGATAAGAGGAGCCTCTGTTAGTCCCACACGTGGGAAACTAACCACAGATCTTCTGTGGACGTAGGCTTCCTCACATCCTTCTGTCTCTTCATATAATGCCAGACACACACAGTGATGTTAAAATCAGACCTCTGCGGGCGCCATACCATCGTTTGGGGTCGTTGTCCTGCTGCTCAATACATTTGGGGCCAATAAACAATCATTTATATTTCTGAAAGCATTCTTTGTTTACAACCTTTTTTTTAACACCTACCTAAAACTTTTGCACAGTACTGTACATTTACAAGAAATATGTCTGTGAATTAATATTTTGTATTTCAATTGTATTTCATGCTCATGTTAACTGTACTTTAATAAATGTACTTTACTTTGTCAGCTTCAGTAAGGGTGACAGGAAATGGACGAGGAATGCAGGAGAAGTCACATGTGATGGCCGTCGTACTCTGTGTTTTTCCCACAGCTGTGTCCATTTTCTCTCTATAGAAGTCACAGACACACAGAAATGTAAGTGGCACAGATTCTGCACTGTGAATTAAAGACTGATTGTGGTGTTATGTGGCATGTATTTGATGTTTATGAATGTGGATCCACCTGCTTCCCAAAAACATTACTGTCATTACTCGATAGGTTTATACAAACAACAACAACGAGCACAGCTGCAGCTGAATATTGTCTGCTGTGCTCCTGAGAGGAGCTTTGTTACAAAAATACTGTTTACTTTCATTCAGTGATGTGTGAACACTGCCTCTGTACTGTACACAAGCCCACAATGTCTCCAGTTAATGGTGGGATAGTGTGACCACAATAAATTCTAAATATTGTATAATCTGTTTGTTTGTTTGTTTGGTTTTGGAGGGTATTTTATATTTGATTACATGTGGAATAAAACCTGAAAATCTCTCTGTTACGTCCCCCCACCACATTACAATCTAGCATCTACAAACTGCACCTTGACTAGTGTACAAAGAAATCTAATTGTGTTACTGTAATGTGGCCAGCTGGAAACAGACCCTGATGATGTCACTAGGGCTGTCTCAGCTATGTCTGGAAAACCTGTGCTGCAATCTTGCTGGCTGTTTTACAAAGATCATAGCCACTCCTTAAGCGAGAGGAAATTATGAGATGTCAGATAAATAGTCAATTTTCAGTCTGCTTGGACAACCACATATTTGATTCTGGCCCAATGTACGACAACAGATAATTCCTCCATTTAGCCAAGGGGCGAAGTTGTCTGGATTTGAGGAACTGGTCAAAAACACGGCTCCGTTTGAAGCTGAGCTGACGGCACATGTGTCAAAAGAAAACCAAGACATTGAGAGACAGAGTCAGCGAGGAAAAAAACAAACAGAATAACCTTATTTTATGTTTTTATTTTACTAGTTAATAAGCAAGTGTACCCCCGGGTCCAAAACATACATACAAATACACTATACATAAGAGTTAGAATATAATATATATAAATGCACAAATTAATTACATAATCACGTTGAGGCAGTTACCTAACAGCAGAAGCATAGTCCAACCTGTTATAATACTTTGTGATATGTCGTTATATATGATGTCATTTTTATCTATTTGTTTACAAACGTCAGGAAGTCACAAGCAAAGTCAGGCTGATGTCACAGAATGTCACATGATATTAAATATAGGCTGGCAAATCAGCATGTCTCAGTGGGCAATCATAATACAGCAGTTCCTTTTCATTTGTGGATTAAAGCTGCTGTTCATATTTGTGGCCACCAAATGTCACCAAAGAAGCATGTGTTGAAAAGCTTCAGTAGTGAACCTTTTTCAATACATGAGCCGGTGCTGCAGAAAGCTTCATTTGGCCATTACCAAGTCCTCACAATAAGAAACAAAACACCACAAAAGTTCATACCAGGCTTCACTGCTACAGTAAAGAATAACCCTTCCTTATGAAGCAGCAAAGTCATCAGGAACAAGTGTGCGATTCACACAAGGTGTGTGGAGACCAGTTTCTAGTTAAGTGACGAGGATGGAAAGAGAGAGGACAAGAGGTTGTGGAAGAACAGAAAGAACGAGTGAGGTGAAAAAAAACATTGTTTAATTAATAAAACAAGGGTTTGTACAGAATGAATTCAGAAACTTTAATATAAAGCAACTCTATTACCAGTTTACTTCATGTACAGGTATATTGAATGGCAGCCTGAGTTTCTAGTGTCTGTACTGATTAATGCTACTTTAAGTGCTCAATGATTTGTATGTGATTCTGTGTAAATATGAGACTGCACTCATGTTGTGCGTGTATCTCATCTGATCTGCTTTGCCACAAATAGTTCTTTACCTTGAGCCCTTGCCTTGGGTATGGTAACTAAAGGCTCCACCCTGAAAAGGGTGGATGAGATTGAAATGTCTGATTATTCACTCTGAATTATTCTTAGACACTACAATAGGTCATCCAGCTGATTAGGTTGCTTTTCAAGATAGTCTTATAATGTTTATTCAGTTGAGTTGAGGTTTGATGATGAGGCTGATTACATTTGCAAACAGCATATTTCATTAACATAAATTACAAGGCCCTGCATGCATAAAAGTTTCAACTTAGAATCTCCCCCGCTGTCATATATTTGTCATGTGAAGCTCTAAAAAGTCTGAACCTCTCTGAAACAAGAGCTGTCTCATTTCAGTGTAGACACTCTGATGATGCTGAAGTTGATGTAGCCGCCATTATGTCGCCCATTTGTTTTGGGTTTTGCGTTTTTAGCTTCAGTGCTACCTCCTTGGCCCGCATAAATATTTAGAGGCGAGGCTAGAATGTATGTCACGAGCTAACATTCGCAAGTACCCCGAGGAAATGCAGTTTCCTCTTTCATTTCTTGAGTGTGCGTCTTGGTTAGCATGAGCATGCTCAAATGCAGAATCAAAATAAGTATATTTACCTGGTACAAAAAGGTGTTTTTAGCATCTGGCTTCCACTACAACTCAACAACATTAGTGCTGCTGATATTTACTTGTTTGTGATTTTGTGGACGATTTCCTGTCTTTAAACTGGCAAACGAATAAGATTAAGTTCCTTCAGAGGGCGTTCAGCACAGATTTAGATCACACATTAGATTGTTGATGAGATTGGCACTCTGTCAGTAAAAGTGAACTGAATCGAAATAGCTTGGCTCAGCATCAGCGCTGCAGTCATGAGTAAACGTTTCTGTTCTCTCCGTGAGATTTCTTATGCAACACCTGCTTTGGCACCTATTTCACTTGTAAAAAAAAGAGGAATGTAAAACCTGCTGCAGGGAGCTCTGTGAGGATTTAAATGACAAGCCGGCAGCAAGGTTGATGACTTCCTGGAGTTTTTTATCACCTTTACCCAGAAAAGTAGCTTAGAGTCAAAAGACTCTGCAGTTGTGTGGTTCCGCACACATTAGCTTCAGCTGCTGGTTTGTTTGTTTTGGATTTTTTTTTTTTTACATCAGTCATGTAGATTTATCATGTAGGGTTGAGTCATCCTGCAAGAAAATGGTAATGTTAAATAAAAGCCTTTGTGAATAATAAAAGGATACATTTGAGTTTTGTTTAATCTGTTCAAAGTGGTTTCTGTTTTACAAATGCAGTGAATGGCGGTGCATTGTTTAGTGCTGGCACTTTTTCTGCAGAGTTTGTGAACAGGTCAGAGCTGTTGTTTGTTACGTTTCTTTGTTCTCCCTGTGCCTGTGTGGCATTTCCTCCCAGCACTCTGGTATCCTCCAAAGGCATGTTTGGCAGTTTAACTTGTGATTCTAAACTGGTTATGGGCATGTTTGTGGGGGTGTATGGTTGTCTTTAACTCTATGTCAGCTTCACGCTTTATTGAGAGGATAAACGGTCAAAAATGAATACACTACCAGTCAAACTTTCTCATTTAATGGTTCTTCTTTATTTTTACTACTTTCTACATTGTAGATACATACTGAAGACATCAAATATAGAGAGCAGGATATATGGAATTATGCAGCAAAGCAAAACTACTGATAAATAACTCTGAATATATCTTATATTTTAGATTCCTGAAAGCAGCCACCCTTTGCTTTGTTGACGGCGCTGCAAACCCTTGGCCTTCTTTCAGTGAGGTTTGTGATGTAGTCAAATGAAATGGTTTTCACTTCACATGTGTGCCTTCTCAAGGTTCATTGTGAGACCATCAGATGTGTTGTGCAGAAGTCAGGTTGGTACACAGCTGACAGCCCTATTTGACAGCGATTAGAATTCATATTATGGCGAGAACCAATCAGCTAAGTAAAGAGAAACAACAGTCTGACTGCTTGCTCATAGGGGGTCATGTGATTGTTGGGTTTTTCTCTGTATGTATTATTGTAGGGTCTCTGCCTTGCAACATAAATCACCTTGAGGTGACTGTTGCTGTGATTTGTTTCTGGATAAATAGAATTGAATCATTAGTTTAAGAACTGAAGCTCAGTGAGTCCGGAAAATTGCTAAAACTTTGAATGTGTCCTCAAGTGCAGTGGCGAAAAACCATTAAGCGCTGTGACAAAGATTAGGGCCCAGATAAATGCCACACAGAGTTCCAGGAGCAGACACTTATTTACATCAACTGATCAGAAGAAACTGTGCGAATCAGATCTTTATGGTCTAAAACCACTGATAAGAAACCATTGCTAAGGAAAAGCAACAAGCAGAACAGCTTTGTTTGGGCAAAGAAACACAAGGAATGAACATTAGACCTGTGAAAATCTGTGTTTTTGTCCAAATTTGAGATCTTCGGTTCCACTCGCCGTGTCTGTCTGCGACACAGAAAAGGTGAACGGACGGTCTCTACTTGCATGGTTCCCACCGTGAAGCATGGAGGAGGAAGTGTGATGGTGTGGGGGTGCTTTGGTGGTGACACTGTTGGAGATTTATTCAAAACTGAAGGCACACTGACCCAGCAACAACATGCCTTCCCATCCAGTTTAGTTCTACCATCATTTATTTTTCAACAATGACCCCAAACACACCTCCAGGCTGTGTAAAGGCTATCTGACCAAGAAGGAGAGTGATGGAGTGCTGCGCCAGATGGCCTGGCCTCCACAATCGCCTGACCTAAACCCAATCGAGGTTCGGTTTGAGATGGACCGCAGAGTGAAGGCAAAAGGCCAACAAGTGCATCTCTGGGAACTTCTTCAGGAATGTTGGAAACCTATTTCAGCTGACGACCTCATGAAGCTCATCGAGAGAATGCCAAGAGTGTGCAAAGCAGTGATTAAAGCAAAGGGTGGACATTTTGAAGAATCTAAAGCATAAAACATGTTTTGAGGTATTTCACACTTTTTTATTTACTACATAATTCCATATGTGTTCATTCATAGTTTTGATGGCTTCAGTGAGAGTCTACAATGTAAATAGTCATGAAAGTAAAGATAAACCATTAAAGGAAAGGTGTGTCCAAACTTTTGACTGGTAGTGTACACGTGAAGGTATGAAAAAAACTCAAAGCAAAAATGTGTGACAGCTAAGTCTGTATGAGTTCCCTCTTTTACCTTTAAATTAACTAATAAATTAAAGTGAATGGTGGCACAGTGGGTAGCACTGTTGTTGCAAAGCAAGAAGGTCCTGAGTTCCGGCTTCCTCCCACCGTCCAAAGACATGCACCCCCTGTGACCCTGAAGAGGATACGTGGATGGATTGATTAAACTGGCATTAGCAATAAAAACAAGACTACAACTTATGTTCAATACAAATTTGTATTATATGCTGATTAAAAAATATAATATATGAAAATAAAAGAATGAAACTAATAACAGCATTCTCATTAGAAAGCAATGTCTTTAACCTTTGCTTATTTCTTTTATTCTTACCTGAAAGGCCTCACAACTAGTTTCTGAATTCCGTCTGTTTTTTAATCTACCAACCAAACTTTTAGTAAAATCTAAAAAATCATTTCAAGCCAGTGTTATTCACTGACGAAGAAAAAAGCATTTAGATCCAGTTCATTTGTTCTCTCATAAATGAAAAGTGTCACCTTAGACCCTGTTTTAAGGAATGTGTTTGCTTCTTGTTTTCCATTCTTCTTTGCCAATGAGTCTTGTAATCTCTGCAGGCAGTTTCATTTCACCTGCAAGAAACTCCCCCTGGTATCATGTGTCACCTCGACCGGATAATCTAATCTGCCCTGATTTTTTACGACTCATTCACAAATGTTGTCCAACGAGAGACGTTCTCTACCAAGTAAGTATTAATCCTTTTTTTATCTATTTTAACTAATTCTACATGCTGGTAATTGTTAACAGTCTCGTTTTCTTTCAAAAAAGGTTATAAATCATATGCATCTTTTTATCAGGGTAATCAAGTCATTTAAATGTAAATAATGTTGCTTAGAAAACCTTCAACAAATTGCTCACATAGTAAAAGTTACTTCTTTACTTAATGCTTAAAGAAATTTACAAAAGCAAAATTTTGACTAACAAAAATAAAAAGTGCTTATTATGTAAAAAGGCTCATTTGGGGTATCTAAATTTTTATTACTATATCTATCTATATAAAAAAAAGTGAATGCAACAATTAATTCATTTTATTAGTTTAAACAAAAATTATTATATTTTGTGATTTACAGTTTCTACACCTTACTACTAAATGCTTTCCTCTGTTTTTCTTTCTGCATCTGACAAGCTGTAATTGATAAGCCACTTGTAGCTGGAAGCTAACAGGTAACACGGGTTTCCAGGCAAAAAGGAGAAAGAAGAATATTAATAAGGAAGTACTAGAATAACTGCAGCACTCCATGAATGCAGAAGCATAAAGTGTCAGAATATGAATCTGCTTTTATTGGGAAAACCACCAAAAATGCTTCTTGGGTGCTTTTCACTGTCATCCAGGAGACTGTTTAACAATATTAAGTCATCCTAATCTGGGGAGTCTTACAGAATACAGAAGAATGTACCGAACACATATGCTCAGAAGCACATAAAATGTGACACTAAAAAAAAGAGGTGGGATTATTCCAAACAGTCCATTTTGTCCGTTAACACCTGTAAAGTTTTCTGTTTTAAGTCTGCAAAGCTATGAATCTGGTCTCAGCAGTGCCACGCGACTTGATGATGGCACATGACCTACAGAAGCTCCTGTTTGAACCAACATTCTTGGCAGCTGTTGTGGAGCTGTTCAAACTTGTCAATCTCGCAATTGTTTGGTTTTCACAGCAAACTAAAGTGGGAAGCGTGACTCCACATGTGACAGAAGATACAATGTGTGTAACACTGCTGATATGTCCGTTTATGTCTTAATAGAACTATTATAATCATATGTTACTGTCGCTGCTGTTTTTCTTGCATTCTCAAATGATAGAAGTTTAAATGAATTTTTAGGTATAAGCACATTTTACTTTATGTTTAATGTGTCAAAGAGAACATGTTTCTTGTGTTTTCTAAAACAGCATGACTTTAAGTGAACCTGCAGTAATGACTTTGTTCTTTCCAGCCGTTGGGGGTGAGGTGAAGCTTCCAGGATGTTGTACATGTTGACATGTTTGAGTTTGTTCTGTGCTCTACAAAGAAGTGTTTCATCAGATGAAGGTATTTCTATACTGCTTGTACCAGATATGTTACTAATAGACATGACCGCTCTAAAGGAAGAAGAAATTGAACATCAAATATTTCCTTTCTTTCAGCTGTGTCACTTAATTGCAACAACACTGTCAGTGCTACAGCTGGAGAAAATGTGACTCTAAATTGTTCCATAACTTCGACTTTTGGAGGGAAAGTGTGTACTGGTCAAAAGTATGACTGGCATAACACAAATGGCAACAAACTATGTGAAACTGATGCCACAAAATACACCTGTGCATGGGATGCCCTTACCTATGTGTCACTGACCATCTCAAATGTCCAAGAAGAGGCAAATGTCACAGCTGAAATCGTGTCAATCTGTGGAATGGTGAAATCACTTCCTGTCAGAGTACAGCTAATCATTGGTGAGTGTATGTTTAGTTCAGATATCCAGAATAAATTGTTTTCATTGCCACTGTTAAAATAACTGCAATTTACTATCCAGATCCAAAAACGGACGTTTTCCAACCAACAACACCACCAGATAACGGTAAGCTGAAAGACAACGACTTAACCATTGTAGATTGTTACATATTGTAACAAATGTTATTCAGTTAGAATAACTGTATTCCACTTCCACACGTGAATCAGGTCCAGGAACAGGACACAGCAGGCAGCGGGAGGAGTCAACACGCGTGACCACCATTGTACTTTGTGTTTTTGCCTCTGCTGTAGTTGTGTTCATTTTGTATTTTCTGTATAGAACTTACAGACGCAGAGTAAGAGAGAGGACAGTGACATACACTGCACCAGTCAGTAAAGACTTCACGGTTGTTTAAAAATGTATTTTTTCTTTGTATGATTGTTTATCAGTGCGAGGGGAATATGAATGTATATGAATGTATGTGACATATTTTCCATTTGTAAAAGATGCTGCTCATCACTGCTGACTCTTTGATCATCATATTGTTTGTTTGTTTTTTATTAACCTTTTTTTTATTAGACTTCTTTGATGTCTTATATACAATATATAGATATACAATAACAGGATGTGAATAACAGAGCGTTCACATGACTTTCAGTCTGCTCAGTAAAATGAAACAATTTTGGGGAAATTTAAGAACATTTGGGACTGAACCTGTTATGTGTCTGATGAATGTCCACAGATTTGTCACAGCTCTGACATTGTGTGAACATCAGGTCAATTTTGCTTACTTATCATCCACGATCTAATAATAGGGAAATGATCCAAAGTTGGATTACATACTTACTTTGTAAATCCACTGATGTTTCTGTACCTTGACTTCTTTACATAATTGTGACCACAGCTCACAGTAAAAATCATCCAACTGTTACTTTAGGCTGTGATGGATGAATGAATGGACAGATGGGACTCTCGTGGGCTGTGGATAATGCATTTCCCTGTTCCACACATGGATTTTTTGCCACCTGTGTAGCATTATTATATGTTAACTCAAGTAAACTCAAAGACTGTGGCAAGACAGTCCGTCCACATCGTTACATCATTACAGTGCTGCTGTTTTTGTTGCACATTGGTTGGCACATTATCAGACATATACTTCCTTCAGAAATGACAGAGAGCAAAAAAAGAGCAAAAGGAAGATTGACTGGTAATATTTTTCCAGGCCTACGTGTAAACCACTGTTTGTTAAGATGTTAGCCCAAAATTAAATGTCAGTGTTGTGTTTATAGATGTTTACAGCTAACACCTAATGCTGGAGTTAAAAGAGTCACTTGTCACTACAAAATAACTGTAAATGTAATAACTGTGTAAAATTGAACAGTGTTTTGTTCAAAATACACTCAACTTGTAACAAGTCTTTCAATCAAATGTGTCATGGTTTTTTTTTCATCCCATTTGAAACCATTCAAGCCTCCTGAAATGACCCATACGAGCATTTCTCCCTGAAAGGATTAAAGAGAATCTGTGTTAGGTGAACCTTTAGGTCAAGTGGCATACAAAAAAAAGTTTTTAAAAATTCTTTCATGTAGTTTCAAAAGACGGTGAAGCTTCCATGATCGATTCAAACATATCCACAGGTAGAACACCTGGAACCTGGAACACACTGGAACCATCATCTTTTTTATTATCCCTTCACTTTCAAGCCTCAGCAGTTACTTTTTCACAAGAGGCATGAAAGGTTTGGGTACTCGTCTGACTGCGTGAACTGCATATGGCTGTGCATCTTGTTTAAGAATTATTTTAACTGGTTCAGTTTTTCATAGTCTACTTGTACCAAAACAGTACTGATGTTTTCCACTCATCTGCTGAGTAAACTGCTATTTTGCCCTTTAAACATTATAGACTTTAGGAAGTGTATTAAAGGTTTCTTCACTTCTTACAGTCACATATGGTCCAGTATCTATTTTTAATGTCAGAGGAACATCATCAATGTTCATGGTGACAGTTCACTTATCCTCTCTATTTTTTTATTTTTTTATTTTTTTTGCTGTTTTTGAAGTCACCTCATGCATGAGAATATCACCGGGTTAACACGAGACATTATTTTATGTATACTGTTGGCCAAGCACAATAAAAATGACCGTATTTAAATTAACTTTGCAAATGTCACAGATGAAATATTTGGGGTTTTATTTCCTGGACTGAACCACTGTACTTGCTGTCATTGCTGAACATCTGCCCCCCTTCCTTCTCTCACATAATGAGCCCAGTCTACCACTGCATCTGATTGGCCGAATGGTGTTCAAAATAAAGTCAAAATAAAGTCTCAGCAGGGCTGATGGCTATTAATTAATAACTGAAATTATCTCACAGACCAGATGTGGATCACGGGCTGTATGTTTGCCACCACTGACCTAATCTGCCCTGTTTGTTATGACTCCTTTTCAAATGTTCTTCAAAGAGAGAAGTTCTCTACCAAGTATTACTGCTTCTTTTACATATTTTAACAAAATTCTCTTCATGCTAGTGTTATTTGGCTTTTCTTCCCTTGACAAAGTCATGAAACATATGCATGTTTTTATGTGCAATGCAAGTCTAATAATGCAAATAGATTTGTTTAGATAACCTAAATTGCTCACAAAGTTTTATTTAAGAAAATTAAGTTTACAAAAGTAAAATGCTGAGTATCAAAATTAAAAGTTCTTATTATGTAAAGAGACGAACTAATTTAAACAAAATTTATTACATTTTGTTATTTAGTGTTTCTTACAATAACTACTAAACTTTTTGCCCTGTTTTTGCACAATATGTGATTAGATGTCACATTTACAGGCATTCTCTTTTATCTGGAAACTGACCAGTTATTCTGGCAATAAAAAATCTGTTAATTACAAATCCTCTGAGGACTGTTACACAATAACATATTTATGGGCAGAGATAAATGAGAATTCTGCTGCTGCTTCTGTGAAGTCTATAAAATGTTACACTAAAGGAGAGCAGTTACCGTTATTGTTATTGAAGTTATCTATGTATTTGTGCTGAAATGTGGGAAAAACTAAAATGAACAGAAAGCTTGCATGCTATCTTTGCACTTAACTGTTTCTAGTATTTATCTCTGCTGTTTCTTTTGCACTCTCAAATATGAGAAATGTTTAAATCTGTATTTTCAGTAATCAGTATACAGTATACTTGCAGACTACAACTCAAAGAAACATGAACTAAACTTAGCATAAAGGACATTTGTGTTTGGCCAATTATGTCTTTGTTGTAACAACGCTTAATGCCAATAAATCTTATTGGCATATCCCTGTAGCAGTATACTTGCTCGGCTGGTGTCCGCTCCAAGTATGCCATGTTTCACCGATCTGAATAGGGTCTGTGCTATAGGGCAACTTCAAGCTGGCAAGTTGCAGCATTACTTGGATTGAGCCCTCATAGCATCTCCAAACTGAAACTATGTTCTACATAACAGGTTATATCAGAGACAAGGCTGCAAAGTGGGCAACCCAAGAAAATGACACCATTTCCTCAACCCGTCATCACTTATGAACCATAGGCAAGATTTAGCCGACAGCGTTGGACACAGACAGTCCAGAACAATCTGCTCATAGTCAGTGTCCAGCCTCATAAGGCTTGTCATGATTCACGGCCAGACCTGTTTGCGCTGGTGTCAGCAACATGTGCACTCTAACCTGATTATGCAGAGGAACATTATGTTTAGCGATGTGTATTTGCGAGTGGAGAGGATGGCCTGCCTGCAGACTTGACCTTTTGAACACTTGTGGGATCAGCCTGGGCGTGCTGTTCATATCAGAGTGACCAACTCAACCACACTGGCTGACTTGCAATGAATGCTTGTTGAAGAATGGGATTCTACAGCAGTTTGTGACCAAGGTAGTGAAGAAGAGGTGCAAGGCTGTTGTGGCTGTGTTTGGTTCTTTCATATAAATAGGGTTCAATTGCCAGTATGTCGTGTTTCTTCAGACTTATCATTGGTGGAGAATATCCACCAATCCACATGCTCAACTCTGCTGCTCAACCCAAAAATGCATTTGACTGACAAATGTTGCACCATTTAAGGTGTCATGATTCGGCCGTGTGGCAGGCAGGATGAGGACCCAAATTGCAAACTCACAGACACGGGGGATAAACTCAAAATGCAGCTTTATTGCTGACAGGTGATAAATAATAACGATGATACAAAAGCAATGCAAAACTACACTAAACTGGGAAAAGCTAAAGTAACATATACCGGAAGACACGGGGAGAACCACACACGGCATGAGGGAGAACGCGACGCCGAACAGAGGGAGACGCAGACAGAAATACACAGAGGGTTAACGAGGAAAGTGGGAACACACGGGGAACACAGGTGACGCTGATAATCATAACGAGACAGGGCGGGGTGAACTGAACATGACATGTACAGGCGTGAGAGTCACAAAGTAAACAGGAAGTGCACAGAGGTTCAGACAGGAGGGGAGAGAGCACGGGGAAAACACAGACATAACGGGCTGGGGAAACATGAAACAACCACAAAGGGAGACGAGGGCTCATAAATACACAGAGGGCACACAGGGGGGAGAGAGAGCACGGGGAGAACTTAGACATAACGGGCAGGGGAAACATGGAATAAAACATAAGGAGAGACGAGGGCTCAGATACACAGAGGGGCACACAGGGGGTGAGAGTCACAACGGGAAAACACATAAGGAACAACGTAACAGATCAACCCAGGAAGCATGGCCTAAATAAAGAACAAAATACAAAAATACATGAAAACTAAGAATACTGGGCCCACATGGCCCAGGACCATGACATAAGGGGAATAAACCATATAAGATTTACTGCCATGAAGCATTGTTACAATAATGATGTAATCAAGCCAGTAATCAGATTTTGAGATGACTTTTTCATTTAAAACAAATATACAGGCAAAACCCTGTTTCTTGATTCATATATGTTTTTTTTTCTTTCCAGTAATTTCGAGTGAAGTGAAGCTTCCAGAATGTCCTGTGTGTGGAAATGGTTAAGTCTGTTCTGTGCTCTACAAAACAGTGTCTCATCAGTACAAAAGTATGTACCAAAAAGCATGACAACTCTAAATACATAAGGAAGAATAAATGTAATAATATATTAAACAATATTTTAATATTTTTTCTCTTTCAGTGGTGTCACTTAATTGCAGTAACCCTGACTATGTTACATTTGGAAAAAATGTGACTCTAAATTGTTACATAAATTCAAAAGGGGGCTCAGACTGTAGAGCTCTAAATTATTCCTGGATAAACCAAAATCATACCAAACTCTGTGGCTTGTCACAATACGGCTGTAAATGGGATCCCCCGAATAGCTTGTCAGTGACCATCTTAAATGTCCAAAGAGAGGAAAATGTCACAGCTGAAATCGTGTTAAACTGTTGCGTCCACTTACAGAGTGAGTATCTATCAGCATCTTAAAATTTATGTGTTTGAATGAGCGTACGTTTTGTTCAGACATACATAAATTGTATTCAGTGCATCTGTTAGAATAACTGTGTTGTACTTTGTCAGGTGGACCAGCTCCAACACTAGGTCACATCATTAGGCCCGAGGAGTCAACACGCGTGACAACCATTGTACGTTGTGTTTTTGCCTCTGCTGTTGCTGTAGTAATTTTGTATTTCCTGTATAGAACTTACAGGTACAGAGTAAGTGAGAGGACGGTGACATAGACTGCACCAGTCTGTAGCAGAACATAAATGCATATGTTTGCTGTTTGTGAAAGATTCGGCTCATCAGTTACCACAGCTGACTCTGTACATAGAGAATAATTTTTAGAATTCTTTGATGCAGTCTAATATGCATACAATAATAGGATGTGAATAATAAAGCATTCCACGTGACTTTAGTCTGCTGAGTAAAAGGGAAAGACTATGGGTCAAACTTGGGAATGTGAATTTCCTGACTGATGAATAAACATTTAAGAAAAAATAGGACTGTACCTGTATGTGTTGTAAAACTGAGTCTAATTAATGTCCACAGAGTTGACTTCTCATCCATGTTCTCATTATGTGAAGTGACGAGAAGTTGGATAACCTACTTACTTTGTAAATCCATTGATGTCTGTCCACCTGGACTTCTTCACATAATTCTGATCACAGCTCACAGTAAAAGTCATCCAGCACTTGCTTTAGACTGTGATGGATGATGAAAGGGGATGTAATGGTGGAAACATAAATTCTTATCAATACAGTCCATATTTATACAGTAGACTGAATGAAGCATTGTAAACATGTTATTATGGAAACAATGTAATTCCTCTGAGACAACTCTTCCTCTGTTTCATCTTTTTTTTTACCATTTCTTTCTGTGTATATGTGTCATTTGAAAGTGAAAACCATAATGGAAATAGGAATCATAAGAAAATGTACCGTGAAACTGAGAACTGTGAAAAGTGATTAATATCCTGTATGTGCTGCTTGTACAGATTAACTGTAAATCAGACAGTTTTCGTACAATGGAACATCTTTTCAAATAAATTTATGTCAGTAACAAACTCTTCCACATCTTTGATGTTATGTAGCACACATGCACACACCCACGTACAGCTGATAAAATACCAAGAGTCAGTGTCTCATTTCCTCTTTACGCTTCATTTCTCTTTGTCACACTCGTTCATGTTGTAGTCAATCTGTCTGTCAGTCAGAGAGCATATGCGCGAGCCTGACTGCATGATGAAAGCCCACTGGTGGAGCTGTGTGCTGGGACTGCTCTGCATGCCTGCGGAGGTAATATTAGACATCGGGAAAGGTGAGTGTGTTTTGGAATTTTAAATCCACAAAAATTATAAATTTATGTGGGAAAAAATGTTTTTCACAGGTCTCTCTGCAGTCCTGTGAAAAACTAAGTGCACCCTATGATTTAGGAGCTTGCAGAAGCACTTAGGCAGCACTAGCTCGCAGTTATGCTTTGTCTGTGTGATTTTATCAGTCTCTTATGTTCTTTTGGAGAAATTTTGGGCCACTCTTCTTTACAGCACTGCTTCAGTTCACTGAGGTTTGCAGTCATTTGGTCATACACAGCTGTCTTAAGATCTGGCTGCAACATGATTAAGCTGAGTTATTGAACACCTGGATTCTTTTGCTTCTCGGCCATTCTGTTGTAGATTTGCTGCTGTGCTTTGGATCGTGACGCAATTTCAGCCATGCTTTGCTCTTAGACAGGTTGCCTCACATTTGAGTCTTGTTTTAGTACACAAAACAAGATCATTATGTGCTCATTAACTGCAGAGTGTCCAGGTCCTGTGGCTGCAAAACAAGACCAAATCACTACCCCTCCTCCACTATGCTTCACTGTTTACTGTGAGGTGTTCGCGCTGATATGCTGTGTTTGGTTTTCTCAGTGTCGTGCATCATGACCAAGGGTCCCCATATTGCTTTAACTCTGTCCAAAGTTCATAGTTCCAGAAGTCTAAACCTAAGCTCTTACGTTTTTTGCCTATTTCTCTGAGCCCTGCATGGTCTGACCCCAGGGTGAATTTATTGGGTTTTCTGCTCCTGGGAAGAAAACCCTGTTTTTTACATAACTGTAGATGTCATTGAAGATGAGTCTGAGTCATCTTTTCCTGTTTGTTTGCAGCTTCATCCTGTTTTGGGCCTCTTAGCAGTGTCTCAAAAAACCCATCATTTAAAAAGGTCTTTTTAAATCACTCTTTACAGTAAATGTAGTGATGCACCAAAAATATGTACGTAGAAGTTAGTTGTCTACAAAAAAAGCCCACTGCAAGTGACATGACTGGAATATGTTGCTGCAGCTAAATCTAGGTTAGGCCACTTTATATACAGTTACTGGGTGTAGTTTGGTTTTGTGGTTACCTTCTGCAGCCCCAACAACTGTACTGAACTGAGCAAATGATGAATTGGATCAAATTGTGCCTTTTCTGCTTTATTGCAATTAAAGTTTATTTGCCAGTGCCCTGTGGTGGAGCTGATGTATAAAGTGTTAAAACAAAACAAAAACTCTGCATATGTGATTCTTTTTAACGATCCATCTCTCCCTGACAGCTTTCCAAAATCCTTCAGCTATCACTTTCAAGAGAGTCAATTCATCTGCTGAAATCGTGTGCACCACATCCTTGGAAAATCCAATGGGGCTGTACATGCATAGGCGTTTCCACAAGGAACAAGATGTTGTGTACCTGGACTTGAATGGATTTTCAGTCACCAAGAATACCACATCTAACAAATTCAAAGGCCGAATAATCATAAGTCCAGCCAAGAAGATCACACAGGAACTTCGTGGGTTCACTTTCCAGTTGTCTTTGCTGGAGCTCGAGGACACAAACTTGTATTACTGCGAGTGGATTTACACGGACGAGAAATTCAACAAGCTGCTCATGACCAGCAACGGCACAGTCATTATTGTCAGAGGTGAAGAGAATTGTGCATTTCAGTATATGCAATCCACTTCCATTAAAAGTGGTGTAACTTTCAATTTAATTGTCTATAACGTGCTTTTTTCTCTCTCACACACAGAGGGTGGCCCAGAGGAACAATGCACAAACTCCATACTGGATCTGACCTTGATTTGCTCTGTCGTCATAGGATTTACTGTCATACTGTCCCTCATCATTGGAGTGCTGATTATGAGGTGCAAACGAGTAAGTGTGAAGTAGATAGACTTGTTGTTAAAAGTCAAGCAAAGAGGATGTGACTGTGTTCGAGTGAAAACGTTTCCTTTGTCTTCCTCCAGTATAAAAAGAAATTCAGACCTGCCGTGCCTGAATTACCACCAAGATCCCAGAGGCCTCGGCAGACCTGCTCTTGCCACCATCACAATGCTTACTTAGTTACATCTCTAAGCACGGATGTCAACACAGACTTCAGGGGTCTCCTGTAATGCTCAGAGACGGTGCAGTGCTAATAATTCAACACGCGGTGATGCACAGTTAATTGCACAGACGGCTTCAGATGGCTGAACTCGTAATCTTTAACCTTTTGCTGTAGTGCATCTCTCTTCCTTTTACAGAAATTTGTGTTTTATCTGCAGTAAAGTGATTGAGCTACCACATCCTGGTTTATGCTTAGTGTTCAGGTGCAATGTGTGAAGAGTGTGGGTGAAAAAAAACTGCAGACCAAGCACTTTTTCCTTTGATTTAGCACACGCTGGCTTTACCTGTTGAGTTTTCAACAGCTTTGTGTTGTTTTGTTCTTTTTTCTTTGTGAATGCTCTAAATGTTTTGAACCATAGTTTTCTACCTGATTTGATGTGTACAATAAATCAAAGATATTTTTAACATTTTGCCATTCCTTTGAAAAATCTTTGTTTTGTTGTATTTGTTTTTTAAATGATAAGAACAACTCAATGGGGCTCAATTCAAAGTACTAGTAAAAGTACAAAAGTATCAAAGCATCAAAATATTCTAGAAGTGAAATAGTGAATAGTATTAGTCAAATAGTGGAAGTACTGATATAACGCAGAAGGATCAGTTTCACAGTCCCATACCGTGCATGCATATTGATTTACTGTTGAAAATGATTCTAACTAATTAGCCTAGTAGATGTACCACTGGGTCATTTAGCTCTATTAACACAAATGACTTACTAGTAGAGAAAAAAGAGATGCTTTCAGCTGCTCCCTTGTCATATGGATTGCCACAGCAGCAGGTGCTTCTGCATATTTGATTTGGCAGAGTTTTACAATGGAAGCCACTGACTTTCAACTGTGACTAGGAAACAGCTATGCCTGCAACAAATATGTGAATACATGTGAATTAGTCATGAGATAATCCCAATCCAAATTGTCCACTATGTTCAGGGAAACTGCAGAGGTGGCACTGCTGTCACCTAAAATATGATTAGAAAATGGTTCTTGTCTTTAAAGTGAATAAAGTAAAATACATGGCAGAGTAATCAGGAAACAGAGTAATCAGGAAAGGGAAACACAGCTGGGACTAATTGGGCAGGATGAGACAAGGGAAGCAAAACAGAATACACTGACATAAGACAAGGACCTTCAACATAAAACAGGAAACACACCAACTGAACTTACAGACTCAGAGATATGAGCTTCACATTATGATAATACTGACACGGTACAGAGGGAACACATGGACAGGGATGACTAGACAGGACACGTGGGACCAGAGCAGGCACAGAGACACAGACTAGACTCTGAACAGAAGGAGTATGGAAACCAAAACCTAAGAACTAAACTCTTAACAAGAATTAAACCGAAGCATAGGATAAACGAATCAAAACAGCTCAATCAGAACATAGACCATAATACAGAATAACACCAGGACACCAGAAACTCAAAATGCTGGGTCAAAATGACCCTGACTCGTGACAATAAGAGTACATTTAAACACCTAAACTTAACTTAATCATTATGCAGAATGGCTATTTTCAGTTAATTAAATAATGTCGGCTAGTTTGACCTATAGTATTGCTATTTATCCGCAAAATAAAAACTAAATGGTAGAAAGGAGATGGGGTGCAAAGCACAGTAGTTACCAAAACAGTGGAGTAGAAGCCGAAAGTAGGATGACACATATACCTACATAAAAAACACATATTTTAGCAAAGTATTTGAGTGAATGTTCTAAGTTACATTGCACTGGTACCTACTAGCATAAAAAAGCTTCAATAAAGCGATTCCGTTTCTCCATTGAAGAAAACTTCATCTAATTCAACTTCAAAAAATCATCCCATAACCCACTGCAAATCCAAGATTCCACAGCAAATAACTCCCAAACTTCTTGAATTTGGTCCTTTTCATTCGCGTAGTAAGGTATTATTTTAGTTTTTTATATTTTTTGTTGTTTGTGTTGTGTATGTGTAATGCTTTGTTCGCCTGGTTTCTTTAACTTCGCGGTCACTAAGTATCCTGTTTCACCAATCACTGTTTCAATATAGTTTTATGGGTAAAATAGTTCCTTTCCGATCCTTTACAAATAACTCATAATTTTTGTTAAGACAAGGTTGAGATAAATACCATCATTTCACAATATCATAGCTTGACGTAAGTCTGACAGTCACGTGTAAAAGTCAATGGAAGGCGCTAATAAATGTATACTTAATCATGTACGCCGTCATTGTGGAACTTTAATTGTCAATGCCGGTTTCCCACGGACTGTTATGGCCGTAACGCAAGGTACAGCCTTGAAAACAGTTTGTTATGGTAATGATGTTTTACGTGATAAAGTGCATATGTGTAAAATAATTAATCGATATTAGCATTAGCTAGCCATTTGAGGACACGAAGCTTTAAAAATAAATAAATAAAAGGAAGAGTAAAGATAAGCGTTTTCCACCTTGGCTTCTGAACTCAGCGCTGCTCAGTGTCCAAAGCTCAGAGGAGAGGCAGCTATGCAGAGCTGGTTACCACGGTCAAGGAAAGCAACGGAGAGGGTTTAAGCGTTTCATGCTTTAAAACGAGGCAGCTCGTCTAAGTCAGGAAGCTATGGGCGCTCATAAACTGCTGTTTTCCGAGCTGAAGCTGTGGAGCTCAGGAAGAGGTGGATGGATAGCGCGACTTCACAAAGGTGCGGTAATCAGGAAATGTTTACTCGTAATACACTTGATATTCAGTGTGGACGCGTGCCAGACCCAGAACAAAATTTAGCCAACTTAACGTTCTTATCGGCTGATCAACACACCTGCTTGAAGAAACTTTAACAGGCTGATTTAACTCAGCAGTACTTAATATATCAAGCAACTCTGAGCATCAGTAAAACAAAATACTGTATAACTGCATGCCTTACTCTGCTAGCCTTTCATTAAAACACTGTAGGCTGTAGCTGTACACTACACTGCCTTAGCTCACTAAGAGGATTTAATTCAAACTAAGGCCTTGCTGTTTTGCTGCAACTCCAATGAGTTAGACGTGAACTTGTCACGTGTTTTTACAGGCGGTTGTGGAAAGGCTTCATTGTCCTCATGCAGCCCAAAGGTGTGTATTGTCGGAAGCGGTCCAGCAGGTTTCTACACAGCACAGCATCTAATCAAGGTATGGACTGCTTGTTATGACAGACACAGGAGTAATAGTAGGCAATACTGATAAATATCTGAATATGTAGTACTGTGCCAAAGTCTTGAGCCACCCTTGATTTCTTTTTAATGTTCTTCCAATGAGCTGGCCCTTCTTGTCATTTTTAAAGCGGTGTCTTAGTTCAGCAGGCTTTTTAAAGAGTTTTCTTTAAACTCTCATTTTTGGCCCACTTATTATACCTGAACATTTTCAAAAAGTGCTTTTGTTTAAGAAACCACTTAAAAAGGCAGCTAACCCAAGGGATGGGGCGGCAGGGATGTCAGTGTGTGCAGGATGTCCTTAAAAAAACTGGGCAAAGTGGGTAAAGTGGAGGAAAAAGGAAAAACATATTTACTGGGGGGGAAACACATTTACAAAAAAGGAAAGGAAAGCTATGTTCTTAAGAAGCAGGGGGGAAATCTACCAGGTAACTGTAGGTGAACTCTTAATTTAGTATGCCACAGTGTTTAAATTACACAGCTTGCTGAAGACTGACAGCAGCCTTCCTACTTTCTGTCACAGTGATACCTACAGCAAGCAGGGGTGAGTCTAAAGGTGGGGGGGTTGGTAAGGTGTATTAGACCATATTTCTTTCAAGGCTTACAAAATTTAGATTAAATTAAATAAATTCTGTTAATTTAATGGTAATTGGTGCTGTTAGACTGGACAGTGACTTATTAGAACATGCACCATCATAGCATTTGTTTTCTGCTCCAGGAAACGTTGCATCAGTTCTGAGAATATTGATATCATCTCTTTTCTTCAGTGCGGACACCGCATACTCTTTAAAAAGATTACAGACATGCATATTTACTCACTCACTAGCACACTCAAATACACACACACACACACATTCATACACTTGTTAAAAAACACATTCACATGAACAAACACCAAATCTACCTCATCCGTGTGATGCAATAGAGTCAGAAATCTTTTTTTTTTCTCCTATCGATGCAAGAAAGCATTTTGAACATTTTGAATTAACTTGGAATATTAACAATAAGACAGAAGTATTTCTTATACAATTTTACAGCTGATGGAATAATAAGTAGAATTCTCAATTACTAAAATAATCAATAGCTGCAGTCCAATTCTAAATGAATTTGCTAATGACTACTAATTTATTGCCCAATAGTTGTGTGTTAATTAAATGTTAATTTTTCAATTTGTTTGTGTGTCATTAGTTTCTCCAAATCCGGCCAGCATCCTTTAATGTGAAGTCAAACAAATGAGCGTGCCCCTCCCTGCTTAGTACACAAAACCACTACGCTATCACACACTAACCAAAATATAGCCTTTGAGCTGCCTACTGAGCACATGCTCATACATACGACTGGAAATAACTTGCAGGGTATGCTGTGTCTTTGAGCCCAAGGTTATGTCATTGCAAGCTATGCCCCCCACACACAGCAGCACGATGTGCATTGGCCATGCAGCACTGTGGCTCTTTGATGTTTTTCATGTTGTGTTTGTATGATTTTAAGTTCATATATTAATTGTTGTCTGATTCAGCACAACATACTTTAACTAATATAATATAAAATTATATAATAACCAGTTTCTGATGATTAAAAAAAAATGTAATCAAATTTTAATTTCATACATTTTGTCATTTTTATTTACTTTCTGTTTGTACTTCAGAAAGTTTGTAAAACTGTTGGCACGAGGAAGCTGCATTCGATACATGACAGTAATTAATATTAATATAATGGTGGAGGTTCATATTTGTCAAGCTTCAAATAAGAGTTTAGTGTGTGTGCAAATAAATGGCTCAGTGGCTGTCTAGAACCAACCACAAGAGCAATAATGTAAAGTAATAATTCCCTGTATGACTTTATGTGGTTTACATCATTGTGGAGGAACCGAAGCAGTGAAACAGTTCGTCAGTTCATTAAGGTTTATACATATTTGTTGTAAGCTCCCAACATACTTTTCAGTCAGTGTTATAATGGACTGATTAGTCCATTGTAACTTTGATTCTTTTCCTTTTCAACCGTTCAATTGAAGGTTTTCTGGTGCGCGTATGATCATTGTCCCGTTGTGTGACCTAATTTTGGTCAAGCTTTAGCTGATGGACAGACAGCTTCAGATTTGACTAAAGAACACTTTGTCATACAGAGGAGTTCATAAGTGACTCATTTATGGCAAGGTGGCTGCAAATCAAACCTAAATCATCACCCCTCCACCACCAACTTAACAGTGGTTTGAGGTCTTTGTGCTGAGACCCTGTGGTTGTTTGGCTTTCACCAAACATCACACCATGCATTAATGCCAAGCATCTACACTTTGACCTCATCTTTCCAAAGGATCTTATTCCAGACATCCTGTGGTTGATTTTCTAAGCCCTGCTGCTGTGTTCTTTTTAGAGAGATGACACGAACAAGCAATCCTTTTTGGTTTGTTTAAAAAAATTATTTAGATTATTTAATTTTTAGTGTTTTTTTTGGTTTTGAGGGTTTTTATTTTTGGGCTGTGTTGAAAATATTTCAAGACTAAAACTAAAGATATTCCAGTTAGTTTTGTAACCACACAATATTGTTTCTGTTTTTTCTAAAGCCTTTATTAACGGTTCACTTTAAGCTTTACGCATTATATTTTGGATTTTGTTTGTTTTTTCTCTCAGGCTCGCCAAGATGTTGAGGTGGACATTTATGAGCGTCTGCCTGTCCCCTTTGGCCTGGTCAGGTTCGGAGTGGCCCCAGATCATCCTGAAGTCAAGGTGTCTGCCTCTAATAGATTTTAAAGAACAGATAATTGCCTCAAACCATTTTCTGTATATTACCTGTTTTTAAGCAAAAAGGACAAAAAAGATTCATTTAATTAGTCCAGTTTCTCCTCAGTAGTTCTAACACCAGATGCAGTGAAAATCTTTTAACACAGGGATTAGTTTTGTTTTGGAAAAAGAAACTCTTCAGACAAACCCGTTTCTTAAAGTCTGTTTAGTTTCGCCAGACTGTGTAACGACCTGTGGTACCGTTAATGGAAAATTAAAAACCAGTCAGTGGTTAATGCAGACCAGTCACAACCGAAAGAGACACGTTAGATAAGTCTGTCAGTGAAGTGAAATTCCATTAGAAGTGTGAATAACATCACAGTGAAAGGGTGTTATCACGTTTATGTCTGAGGTTGAATGCAGTGTTTGAAGCTCGATATATTTCCATGTCATCACACCCAACTCATTAAAATGTAACTGAACAACAAAAGCAATATTATGCAACCCTCAACAGGACACACATCCCAACATGCTGGCAAATATAATGACAGATAAATACTGGTAATAATGAGACCTGTCCGCTTTGTTTCCCACAACCAATAATGTCACCTTTGCATGTCTGATATAATCGTGGTTAGAGATGTGGTTGGCCTAGCTCAGCAGAAATACTACTTTGAAAGTAATACACCAAGACTTTTAAATCACTAGTGTGTCTTCTTTGTTCAGTCAATACTGAGGCAAAACATGCGAAAACAACAACAAGGTTCTTTTCGGTGACGTGCAACCATTTCTTGTGAAGCAGCAGTTGATTTCATCTTTAAAGCACATGAGTGAGTGCATGAATCGATCTAGTCTGGTCTGATATTTCTGCTGAGCTGTTCACTGCTTTTAATTCCACTAATCATAAAGGTAAGAGAGCGGTGGGCCAATAGTGTAGTGGTGTACACATTTGGAAAAGATCCCCAGTTTGATCCCAGTAGACACAAATCTATTGGGGGTTGGCTCAGGAAGGGGTACCCAGCATAAAAATCTACCAAATCATGTGGAGCGAACCCATGTGAACAAGATAGCAGCCAAAAGTATCAGCGTCCTGTGACTTAACTGTCAAATTTGTTTGAATGTAATAAGATAAGATAAACCTTTTTTAATCCCACACGTGGGAAATTTTCTGCTCACGGCAAAAAGTACAAGTAAAGAAAAGTAAGATTTAAGAAAAACACGACAGAATAGGAGAAGATAAGATAGAATAACATACTGTACAAAACAGAATAAAATACTTTGTCATAGTAGGAAAAATTGCACTTGGTACTATTGCACATCAGGGAGACGGGGCGAAAGTTACAGCTGTGTATGCGATGCGTGTGTGTGTGTCTGTCTCCACGTATGTGGTTATCTGTAGAGGCGATGTTGTAGAGACAATTTCAAGCTCAGTCTTGCTCTTTCTGGTAGTTTTGTTTGTTTTTGTTCCTGATCCCAAATCTTAACATCAGATTTTTCTCAGAAGCAACATTGGCTCCATAAGCATTATTGAGAGTTCAAAACAATGTTATTGTAGTTGTTAAAGCAGCCACACGGACAACTCAAGAATGTAATAATAAATAAAACTGGGTTCCACATTCATCTATGAAGCAAATTCAAGTCCTGGAGAAGGCACAAATATATTGGAGGTGTCCGTTATACATTAAAATTTTGCTTATCAGAAGATGAATTTGTGTTTTTGCTTAAAGCTGTTTGTTGGATTATTTATTAAATATATGCAGCATCATACAGCAGCAGGATCCATATGAGCAGCTCCATTAAGGCGCCTATATTCAGACAGGATTATCATTACTGTCTAAGTAGCGTCTGAACAACCACAAATGTCTAAAGTTAAATGAATTATTGGTATTTGTGAATTTTCAATATCACTTCTCACAGATTGTTTGGTCCTTCCATCATTATTATTTTTAATATTATGCAAACATTTCATCGCCAACATCAGCCTTTTGTCTCCTGAAATCTTCCGATGACTGTTCACCCAAATGAAAGTATATTATTGTGTATTTATTATGAAATAAAACTGGCATTTAAAAATTACAGTGAGGATAATTAACATAGTCCCATCTACTATGTTTTCTCTTCCATATCTCAGTGCAGCTGGGAGGTAAAAGGTGGCAACCTCTGCACTCATTGAGCTGTGCTCTTATTACAGTCTGAGTCTAAAGTTCAATTCAGTTTTATTTATATAGTCATCAGTCCGTTTCCTGCACTTTGTCAGCAAACAGTGAAGTGAAGGAAATCCATTTTTCCTCCAGCCCTTCTATCGTGAAGACGTTAGAATTTCTTTATGAACTCTTTGTTCTTACAACATGCAAAGAATGGGCTCTGTGATCTGTTCTGTACTTGTTTGTAAATGCAGGTGAACACTTTGAACTGAAACTAACATGACGTAATTTTGCTGGCTTTTGTATCTGGCATAGTTATTAAGGCATCGTCTCCAGAAATAGATAATAACACTGTAAATAAATGCACTGCAGCATTAAAAACTAGACCTGCATGTGTGAACACAGATGTCTGCTCGCGCCAGGTCTCTAATTACACAGATGTGTAAAAAGCAGGTGCTGGCGTGTCGAATTCACGGAGAGAGTGTGGACGTCATGCGTCTTATCTCCTGCCAAACTCTTTTGAGGCTGCGCCCTCACTTCAGCCAGAGTGTTCAGAGAACTGAGAGCGAATCTGAAGCAGAGTTTACCCCAACAAACTTTAGTCATCTGCTGTCCTGAGGTCATTAACCACTGGATAGAGAATTACTCCCATAATAGGTGGAGTTGAAATACAGATGGAGAGTCCAGCTTGCTAACTTAAATTTTACCGATTCTTGTCCTCAGAACGTCATCAACACATTCACGCAAACGGCCAAGCATTCACGCTGCAGTTTCTATGGCAATGTGAACGTAGGCAAGAATGTGAGCATCACCGAGCTGCAGCAAGCCTACCACGCTGTCGTACTGGTAAGGATGTGAAAGCCCACTACAGCTCCTTCACCTTAAACATGTGAAAAATAATCATCTGTTTCTGTTGAACTCTGTAAATTGTGTGACAGAGTTATGGTGCAGAGGGAAACCGGAGCATGGGAGTACCGGGCGAAGACTTGGCTGGTGTGTACTCTGCCAAAGACTTTGTGGGCTGGTACAACGGACTCCCCAGCTGTCGAGAGGTAAGACTTCCAAGTAAGTGTTTCACATAGACACACAAGATGTTTCCATCCATCAAAAAGAGCCTCAACAAAGTTAGATCATTTCACAAGAAAAACTGTCAGGTGAAACTGCTTCTCTGTTCGATTTCTTTCTTCAGCTGAGTCCAGACCTGAGCTGTGAAACAGCAGTCATATTGGGACAAGGCAACGTGGCCTTGGATGTAGCAAGAATTCTGCTATCTCCCATCGACATTTTAAAGGCGAGTTGGTTATCAGTAAATTTATAACAAGAGAAACAAAAACAGTAAGAGCAGACATGTTTCAGTCAGCAAGTCTTGAGTGCTCTGAGATGTATGAAAGAACCGCTTAAGCTGAGGAATTTTATCTGCTTAAATAATCACAAATGTTTTGTTTGTCTGTTAGGCATGAAAAGCAAAAACACCGTTGCTGAAACCTCAAAAATATTTTTGTTTTTCATTGCATCAGCGTGAAGCCAAATGGAGAAATGTTGTGTCTTTATCTGTTGTTGTTTCAGAATGCAAAACAAAACTAAACTGAACAGAAAATCATCAATAGATGAAGATAAGATAAGAAATAGTGCTACAGAGTAGTTTCACTAGTTTTGACAAGTAAAGTTTGACCTTTCTAGTTTCCTGATCACAGTCCTCCACCTGACACTAAGAATTAATGGGCAAACGTGACTGAAGAAGAACATGAGGGGAAAGTAAGAGCCCCTAAAAAGGCTGGTAGGCTATGTAAAATGTATTATTGTAGGGTCGTGCACCTTGAGAAGTCAGAATGTTTTCAAATAGTGAAGATATTTTCTTTACCATGAGACAAATGCATGACTTTGTTAATAATTTCAGTTGGTTTCCTTTGAAACCTTGGGACCTGTACTAATAGCAGCTTCTGACCCGCTCGGGCTCAGTTTAAGTACACAGGGTTTGGCTTTTTAAGCTAGCATCTCTGAGCCTGCATGACATCATAGGATGTACAGGAGGTAACCACAGGAAGCTTTTAGGGCTGAGAAACACAGCTAACGTCTTTTAAAATGTCTAACTGAACTAACAGTCTCTGAGAAAAGTCAACTTTAGTGGAGTCATTTTCATCAGCTTCAAGTTTCTCTGATGTGTCATTTCATACAAAAGCACCACTGATAACCACAAAATTAAAGGTCAAAGATGACAGTGACCTTTTATACTTGACTGGTAGATGTAGGACACCATGGTGTCAGTTATAATAGTGAAGTTTGATTTGTTTTGTTTGGAATAAATAAGTGATGAGCTGCTTTGTCAGACTAAAGTGGGGAAATTGGGCATACAAATATCAAAAGGTGATACAAGAGCTCACATACATTTGTTGGACAAAGACACAGTTCCTGTAGTTTTGCCTCTGTGTACCAATAAAGTGGATTTTAAATGAAATGATGTATATGAAGCATACCATAATATTTGTCATATACTCTACCGAGGGAGCATTATTGAATGGGAATGTATGGCTGCCAGTGGAACAGGATCGCTAACGTTTATCGATGACTTGACTGCTCAGTCAGTCAAATTCTGCAAATTGGTCGGCACTTCACAAGTGAAGCCCAAAGCATAATCCAAAAGAAAAACAAAAAGAAAAAAGGCCCTGGCAGAGCATCTCAAGAGAGGAAGCGCAGCATTTGGTGATGTCTGTTGGTTCTAAACTGCAGGCAGTCATCAAATGTAAAGAAGTTACATGCTGAATTAAAATCAATCACATATTGACTGATTGTTTTTAAAATGTGTCTGTACGCCTGTGATTGTGCAAAATTACAAAAGTTGGGTATTTGTCCAAGAAATTGTGAGTCAAACTTCCTGTGTTAACCAGCAATATGAGCTAACAATAAATAGAAATCAAATCACTTGGGGAAAAAAATCTCTCTAAGCTGTTCAGTTTTCTAGCTGAAAATGTAATTTACTTGTCAAACTTTTTCTGCAGAAAACTGACATCACACAACCAACACTGGAGGCTCTGGCAGAGAGCCAGGTCCGCAGGGTGCTGATAGTTGGCAGGAGAGGACCCATTCAGATCGCTTGCACAATCAAGGTGTGTGTCGGAAAGAAAAGACAACAAGAGGAAAGAATAATATGTTCTCTAGTGCGTCTTCCTCAGGTCACCATTCATCTCCACACCACATCTTCCAAAACCTGTTTCTTAACACCACAGACACGCAGAATATTATTAGAAGGCTTTATTTTAATCCATTGGAGTGGTACAAACTGCACTTTTTAGCCACTGTGCAAGTGTTAACCAACTGTTTTATCTGCATCTTTGCCTAATGCGTATTGTTAATTTTAGCCGTTTTTAGCATTTTTTTTAAATGACCTGTTTACGTGTTAGCTTTGGCTTGCTTTTTTAATTCCACTTCATTTTGGGGTAAAAAAAATTCAACAATTTAACTATTAAAAGTTACTACAGCTGGGTCCAAGAGTAAAGAATAAAAATATGGAAAATATAATAGTCGCTTTAAGAGTTCCCACATATGAGAGAAAGCCAGAGCACTTTCATGCACACTTGGTCAGTGACCTTGTAATGTTACTGCTGAGGTTGGTAGAAAATGTGTCCTCTGCAGGGAGTAGCTTTATCTTGTAGTTTAAAGTGAAAAAAACAAGACCAACATCACATTATTTTCTTTTCCGCTTATATTATTTGAACTATTCTTCAGTCTTTCAGTGTCACCCTGAAAAATCAGAGGTTCGTCCTGTAAAATGAACAGTTTGGTTGTTGTTGCCAGACTGTTTCAAACTTGTCTGATCATCACCCCTCTTATATGTTCGCTGTCATTGTTGGTACTGCAGTAAATATAATTTCACCAGAATTTTACCAAAAGAGATTCTCCATGTTTTGAATGATGCTTTAATTTGGCCCAGTGAACCATAACATATGCTCCTTTTCTACAGGAGCTCAGAGAAATGGTGAACCTGCCGGACACCAGGCCGGACATGGTGGCGGCTGATTTTGATGGAGTCAAAGAGGCTCTTAAAGGTGAGACCACATGCAGCTTTATCTTCATGCTTTCCCCTCTAACTGACCTGCTGTGTTTTTAAAGCCAATAAATGTTTACATAGTTTCGTCTGCCTTTAAGATCTGTAAATTTCAGTGTTTTTAGTTTTTCTGGTGCAGCTGGAAAAGATGCCTGGTGTTTTTAAGTGAGCAGTGAAAACATGTTAGATATCTACATGTGCATGTAACACATGTTCAGACTGCTGAAAGCGCCATCAGGAAGGAAGAAAGGTAAGCTGTGGTTAACAACAGCATACCCAGCTGAGACGTATAGCTTATACATACTGTGAGGTGAATGGAAACTGCCAACCTGCCCAGACTGCTGCTGCTGCTGCTGGCTTTAGTTTGAAAGATTTTCTGTTGTTGTGTGGGAACCTGCAGGTTAGGGTGCAAAACAGAATTGTGCAACAACCCCCCCCCCTAAGCTGGCCTCGTCCTTGCCAGAGAAATGCTGCTGGCCTCTTTGATGATGGCAGGCACTCTCAGATTTATAACGATAACCTTGACTCTGGTCACAGATTGCTAAAATAACCCTGAGCGTATGTTTCGTTTTAGTGATAAATAGCAGTGAAGGATGGTAAAAGAAGCTGGCTATGTTTATCTGTGTTGTAATCGTGCCTGCTGAGCTTGCATTACTGGAGTGACAAGTCTGTGGTCGCAGCAGCACATCAGAACTTTGCAGTTACAGGAAATTTATAAAGACCAGTTCCTTAAAGCCATTTCTAATGTGTGCATATGTGCACATACAAGGTGCATGCACAGCAACACTCACATATCACTTACTGAAAGACCACATGCACACTTGTATGTAAAAAAAAAACAAAAAAAACACATGCATTCACAGCCATATACTAGTCATGAGACCACAGCATGTGTCCATAAAGTTCCCAAGTATAAGAGTAGCTGCTAGTGACAAAATTCTAAGAAGATTGTTAAAATTATGGAGTTTTGTTGGGATTTCCTTTAAAAATCAAAAGACTAAGTAAGGAGAAAGATAAAAGTTATTCACAAAGCATCTTATCCCTTAAGATGAAAACAAGTATAGGGGTGGACATGGGGACTAGTGTTTCCTAAGGAGAGGGAAGAAATGGTACAAAGTACAGAACATTGATTGGTCACGTCTCTCAGGTGCCGTGTCAGGTTTCTTAAGGATGTGATTTTCGGATTCAGTTCATCTGCTGTAGATTGATAAGTTGAACGGCAGCCAATGTTCAAAGAAAAACTTTGAAAGACCTTCAGAAAGGCTCTTTAAAATGTACAAGAAGGTCCTGGCTCCATGGAAGCAAAATATAAAGACATAAGGGATGATTCAAGACTTTTGCACAGCACTGTATATGTTGTTTTCACTACCTATTCTATGCAAAAAAAAAAATTGGAAGATTAAAAATTTGGACGTTATAAATGCAAGCAAAGCAGGGCGATTTTAAGCTGAAGTATCTCTGCTGTGTCAGACTTGCCGAGGCCCAGAAAGCGTCTGACAGAGCTGATGCTGAAGACGGCCCTGGAGGTACCCGGAGAAAAGGAGCAGGAGAGACGGAGCAAGGCCTCCCGCACCTGGGGCTTTCGATTCTTCCGGAGCCCCGTGGAAGTTTTGGCCGAACCCGGCCACAGCAGAATAGCTGGCATCCGACTGGCGATCAACAAGCTGGAGGTTAGTAGGATTTGGTTTTCCAAAAGTGCCTGTCACTGTGCTGCTGCTCCTTTTAAAGCAGATATCCTCTCTGTGAGCAGGGTTCAGGTGACGGAGCCCAGGCTGTGCTCACAGGAGAAGTGGAGGACGTGCCCTGCGGCCTGGTCGTCAGCAGTATTGGCTACAAGAGCCTGCCCATCGATCCATCGGTGCCTTTTGACTCCCGCAAAGCCATCGTTCCAAACACCATGGGCCGCGTTAAACAGGCTGCAGGTACCCTGTAAACACTCTAAAGAACAAGCATTATATTATGTTTTATTACTTCAATAATATTTAATGATTCGATTTTTCTTTGTAGGTCTGTACTGTAGCGGCTGGCTTAAAACAGGCCCCACAGGTGTCATAGCTACCACTATGAACAATAGCTTTGACACTGCACGATCCATTTTGGAGGACATGGACTCGGGAACGTTGGATATGTCTGCCGCCAAACCTGGATCACAAAGCATTAGTGCTCTGCTGGAAAAGAGAGGTATAAAAATGTTAGTTTGTCATTCACAATACATCCTATAACTGTGCTCTCGACATGTGCTGTTATTCTATGAGCCAGTATAGAGTCATGAAAGTAAATGTGCGTGGACCCAAAACAGTTGGACTAAAAACAAGGGAAAATGAACTCAATGCTGGAACAGTCACCAAAAAGTCGGGCTGTAGAGATTCTGTTTGAAGTGACTGTTTGTGTTTATTGTGAAGTTCATTAAATGATTACATAAAAAGTAAAATGACGAAGAGCAAAAAAACCCCCCCCAAAAAAAACAAAGATGCAAAGAGATTTGAAAGAGAAAATTACAAAACAAAACTAGCAATAAATCCTGCATGCCACCAAAACATTTGCTACGGAGAGCCATAAATCAGTAGCAACAGCAGCAGTGAGGTATGTCGTCATCATCTCAGTGCACACAGTGACCCGTCTGTATAATCCTGTTCTCTGAAGTTGCCACTAAGCCACAGCCAAATGTGATTTTTCTCTTCTGTAGGAGTGAAACCAGTGACTTTTTCGGACTGGGAGAAGATTGACAATGTGGAAATGAAAAGAGGTGAATCCCGTGGGAAACCCAGAGAAAAGCTACTGACTGTGGAGGAAATGCTGCACGTGGCTTGGACATGAAAGAATGAAACCGTTTTCATGTGAACAGGCAATGCTACCTAAAAAATGACTGCACTTGTCTTTAGGGATCTCACTGATTGATCACACAATAAAAATGACTATTTGAACTCCTTAACATGGATTTAATTCATATTGTATACATGGCACTACTAGGACCTGTTATTTGCTACAGTGTAATTTAGTTACCTTGTTACCAATCCAACACACTGACTGAAAACAACAAGGACTGAAAACCTGCTGCGCTCAAGACCAAACTATAATGGGTACGATTTTTATGGAAGTTGTGCACTGTAATGTACCGTTAACTAAAAACTATGTGGCAACATTTTTTTGCACTTTTATATAATGTCATTGAACATCTTAAATCTGTATTTGAGGAAATAAAATGTCGTCTATCCTTTGATTCCTGTCCTCAGAGCTTCAATTGTTACTGCTGGGATCCATCGTTAGGTCCACAAGTGTTTGAAAATGTTTTGGCACTACTTTCATATATTTGGCTCTTCATAATTTGAATTGAAATTCTTATTATATGCGATTAAAGTGCAGATTTTTATATTTTATGGAAAGGTCAGCAGGACTAGAACATCTATAGGTGGCAAAAAAGGATGGGTTTTTGTTTTTTGAAAAGGAAAACTATGTGAATTGCAAAATCAAAGGTTTGGACAAGGAGGGTGTTCATACTGAGCTTATCATAAAAAGGCCTGGACATCAATGAAGATTGGTGGATGATCACAGCATCCTTTCCATAGTAAATATAAACCTCTATAAAATATAACAAAATGATTCTCCAGAAGGTTTGTGTCCCTTATTGTTGGTCTACTATAATAAGAAGACTGCAGGAGCACACCGACTGTTACCATAAGGTGCAAAGTGAAGAAAAAAAGAAAAGCCAGATTAGACTTTGCCAAAACATCTAAAACCTCAGCATTGGAAGACCATTCTTTATTCCTTAAGGCCTAATACCAACCTATACCGCAGTGTGAGGTATTTGGACATTTGAAACATGCAGATTGCAGTTGGGATGATTTGGGCCACAAACTGACAGGAAAATGTGACAGTTCACTCAGTCTCAACACTGTCACCACTTTGTGTGAACTGACAAATTCACAGGTTTTCAGTGGTACAGCAGATGTTGGCGGTGTTATTGATGAAACCTGAATCGTTTTCACCCTGATAACAGTTTAAAGTAGAAGCAGAGGTGGGAAGCAACAAAGTACAAACACTGATACTGTACTCGGCTCAGCAGCTTAGAACCAAAAGCTATATCAAAAACATTGACAGGTAAACTTATGTAACGTGTTAACATAGGACCCTTTCTTTCATATAAGCTTTCCAATTCTTGCATCCATTAAATGTGGAGAGATAAGGCAAGACATCACAATTGCCTCCAACAGCTGCTGTTTTCATGTGAATTGCCTCTCACCTTCAGACCTTTCTCAACAGGGTTGAGGTCAGGGGAGTATGGGGCCACACCATGGGTTTCTCTCCTTTTATTCCCATAGTAGCCAATGCGACAGATGTTCTTTGCACCATGAGATGGTGCATTGTCATGCATGAAGATAATTTTGCTACGGAAGGCACAGTTCTTTTGGTACCATGGAAGAAAGTGGTCAGTCAGAAACTAAAGGTAACCAAATTACACTGTCGCAAATAACATTACATAATACATTTATTTAAATTGCCAAGGTCATTGTCACAGACCTTAAAGGTGCACATCCACATAGTAGTAAACCTCAAGGGTTCTGCATTTCTGCTCAAGTTAAAAATAATTTAAATTTCTGTATTTTCACCATTCTTTAGTGCACACACAGTAAATTGACATGTAGCTACTGGCCACTATGAAGGTTGGTGTTTTGTAGGTTAAAATTCAGCTTATTTACGGATATTATTTCATTACTAGGAACTATATCTTTGAGGTCCGTATCATTTTCATGTCATACCTATAAGCAATGAACTCACCACCCTTCCCTATTCAATTCAATACAATTCAAT
>NW_024582432.1:836961-854347 GCF_018398535.1 Haplochromis burtoni
CAACAACATGTGCCAATGACCTAACAATGCATTTGAGAAGCTAGCATGACGATTAGCACCGCTAATTAGCATATGAACTGGCGATCTCATTTACATATGAATAGCACATAGAAAACTTGTTAACTGTGGTCCATCACACATAAAGACAACACTTGGAGTGTCTCATTGCTTTTTACCATTAAATACTTACAGACAATGCTTTAACAAACACCCAAAGAAGGACATGAATGTGGAGCAGCCATCTTGAAACAGCATAGCAAGAAAACATGAACTTCCTGTCTAACTCTTCTTCTACTGTCACAAAATATCGACTTAAAGGGGCCACAGGGTGGCACATTTTACTAACATTTAAAACATGAAATAATGCCATCCAGAGTAAGAATCTGGTTAGATACCATATTTCTAAGATTTTCAGGGCCGAGTACAATAACCTCAGTTTTATCTGAATTAAGAAGCAGAAAGTTAGCGGCCATCCAGGTCTTTATGTCTTTAAGACATTCCTGCAGTTTAACTAATTGGTGTGTGTTATCTGGCTTCATGGACAGATAGAGCTGGGTGTCATCTGCATAGCAGTGAAAATGTATGCTATGTCTTCTAATGATGCTGCCTAAGGGAAGCATGTATAATGTAAACAGAATTGGTCCTAGCACTGAACCCTGTGGAACTCCATAATTAACCTCAGTGTGTGAAGAGGACTCTCCATTTACATGAACAAACTGGAGTCTATTAGATAGATATGATACAAACCACTGCAGTGCAGTACCTGTAATACCTACAGCATGTTCTAATCGCTCTAATAGGATATTATGGTCAACAGTATCGAATGCTGCACTAAGGTCTAGCAGGACAAGCACAGAGATGAGTCCACTGTCAGAGGCCATAAGAAGATCATTTGTAACCTTCACTAAAGCTGTTTCTGTGCTGTGATGAGCTCTGAAACCTGACTGAAACTCTTCAAATAAGCCATTCCTCTGCAGATGATCTGTTAGCTGTTTGACAACTACTCTTTCAAGGATTTTTGATATGAAAGGAAGGTTGGAGATTGGCCTATAATTAGCTAAGACTGCTGGGTCTAGAGATGCTTTTTGAGTAAAGGTTTAACTACAGCCAGCTTGAAGGCCTGTGGTACATAGCCGATCATTAGAGATAGGTTGATCATATTTAAGATCGAAGAATTAATTAATGGCAGGACTTCTTTGAGCAGTTTTGTAGGAATGGGGTCTAAAAGACACGTTGATGGTTTGGAGGAAGTAATTATTGAAGTTAACTCAGAAAGATCAATTGGAGAAAAAGAGTCTAACTTAACATCAATGGTACTAAAGTAGCTGTAGATAATATTACATCTGTGGGATGATTATTGGTAATTTTTTCTTTAATGATAAAAATTTTATTTGTGAAGTTCATGAAGTCATTACTGGTTAACATTAAAGGGATTGTTTTCTCAAAAGAGCTCTGACTTTCTCCCTCTGATTGTTCTTGGCATTTTGGTAAACTAGCTTTTTGTTGGGCTTTTTTAAATAAAACCACCCAGAACTTACCTACTCAAATTATACCAATAATTCAATTGGTCTAGGATTACTATGGAAATCACTAAAATGTTAGAAATAGGTAAAGTACCTTGATCAGTGGACAAATAAACACATAACTTGAAGTTAAGAGTTTTATTCAAGAGCAAAGGACTTTTCTTGCTATTGTGTCAGGACTGTGGAATTAGTGTAAGATTCCAAAGCCAAAGTCAAGTCTTCCAGCACCAACTTCAGCTGCTTCACATTTAGTGAACTGGAGTCAGTCGGCAGGCCGCCCGCCGTGGCGTTGGAGTCAGTCGGCAGGCCGCCCGCCGTGGCGTTGGAGTCAGTCGGCAGGCCGCCCGCCGTGGCGTTGGAGTCAGTCGGCAGGCCGCCCGCCGTGGCGTTGGAGTCAGTCGGCAGGCCGCCCGCCGTGGCGTTGGAGTCAGTCGGCAGGCCGCCCGCCGTGGCGTTGGAGTCAGTCGGCAGGCCGCCCGCCGTGGCGTTGGAGTCAGTCGGCAGGCCGCCCGCCGTGGCGTTGGAGTCAGTCGGCAGGCCGCCCGCCGTGGCGTTGGAGTCAGTCGGCAGGCCGCCCGCCGTGGCGTTGGAGTCAGTCGGCAGGCCGCCCGCCGTGGCGTTGGAGTCAGTCGGCAGGCCGCCCGCCGTGGCGTTGGAGTCAGTCGGCAGGCCGCCCGCCGTGGCGTTGGAGTCAGTCGGCAGGCCGCCCGCCGTGGCGTTGGAGTCAGTCGGCAGGCCGCCCGCCGTGGCGTTGGAGTCAGTCGGCAGGCCGCCCGCCGTGGCGTTGGAGTCAGTCGGCAGGCCGCCCGCCGTGGCGTTGGAGTCAGTCGGCAGGCCGCCCGCCGTGGCGTTGGAGTCAGTCGGCAGGCCGCCCGCCGTGGCGTTGGAGTCAGTCGGCAGGCCGCCCGCCGTGGCGTTGGAGTCAGTCGGCAGGCCGCCCGCCGTGGCGTTGGAGTCAGTCGGCAGGCCGCCCGCCGTGGCGTTGGAGTCAGTCGGCAGGCCGCCCGCCGTGGCGTTGGAGTCAGTCGGCAGGCCGCCCGCCGTGGCGTTGGAGTCAGTCGGCAGGCCGCCCGCCGTGGCGTTGGAGTCAGTCGGCAGGCCGCCCGCCGTGGCGTTGGAGTCAGTCGGCAGGCCGCCCGCCGTGGCGTTGGAGTCAGTCGGCAGGCCGCCCGCCGTGGCGTTGGAGTCAGTCGGCAGGCCGCCCGCCGTGGCGTTGGAGTCAGTCGGTTTGGAGAAACCTCCCTGGAAACCAACCTTCTGACTGACTGCAGTTTTTCCCTTCACGGTTTTAACATTGTTTGGCTTTTTCAAAGGCAATTCAGATTTCAAGTTTCCAACTGATGCTTCAGTATCCACTTCATTAGTTTCCTGTTGTACTGGAACAAAATTAAAAACAAAATTTAAAACAAAACCACAAACACGATTAAGATTTAGTCAAAACCACACCAAGCAACTGGTCCCAGACTTTGTGCCCTACATGACTTTTTGGTCATATGCAAGGATACTGTTGCATAAATATCTACATCATGTCCATGAACAATGTAGATAAGGATTTTTAAGTCAATTACAACACCACTGACCAAAGCCCTCATGCAGGTGCCCCACACAAGTGTGCTGTCACATTCTTGTCAACTACTGGCAACAAACTACATAAAACTGGATCTTGCTTACCTTCATCAACATTTTGGGTCAATATTGACTGGAGCAGAGCAAGCGCTCTCTGTATTGAACCATCATTGGCTCCAAGACCTGTAAACACAACATTCTTATTATACCAGAGGTTTTCACATTGAGGGAAAGTTTATACTACAACCTTCAGCTGGTTTCCAAAGTTAACAAATATCTTCCTCCGAGTCCACACATACAGACAGTAACAGGTACTTGCATAAGTGTCTATTTGAATTATGACCCTGTGTTTTATACTTTTAATTTGAAAACATTACACATAATATAACCATTAAACTCAACTGCTGGCAACAACCCAGTTCTTGACAATTTAAGCATTTCCCCCCCCATTCATTTTTCTTATTTAATAACTTCAAATCACAGGATACAAAAAAAAATGAATACACGTAGTACAACATGCCCTGATAAGCTTTTGAAAATTTTGTGTTCTATACATTTTTCACTCTTTCAGATGAATGACAGGCATTTTAATCACCAACCATCTTGAAATGAATTTTGTAACCGTGTGCCCTCAAGCATAAATTAGACGCCAGGGACCTTACCCGTCTTTTCCCTCTGCAGTACTTTATTCTGTCTGTGATTCAAGCCACTGACTGCAAAACAGGAGGAACATGATTTACAATTAGCATGTTTCTGTTCATTCTTTATGCCGTTTGATGCCAAAAGAGATAACTTGCAATAGCTAAGTGATATTTCCGAATCTTTACACCAGAACCTTCTAGCAGTTCCAAGATCTTATCTTACAAAAATCTACTCCTACGTTAATTAACATAAGTGTCAAACGAAGCAGAAAGAAGCTACAAAACCTCCAGCAAGCCAAACAGTCAGCAGACAAACGAGAATGGTCCGAACAGCTCCCATTGTTCCAGCAACCAAGCACAGATGGAAGTCACCTGTGAGGTTTAAAAAGGCCACTGTGCAGGCGTCACACCTGCAGCTCATCAGCTCCAATTATCTTGCTTTGGAAGAAAAAGAGGAGCAAAGACGCACTCCACACCAGTTGCTGGCAGTAATGCACCATTTTGCTGTTTGCAACTGCCAAGAAATATTTTAAAAGAAGAAGAGCCGATAAGAAAAGGCAAGAAACTTTGCAGCCTTTCAGCTCATGATAGATCGTACAGGGTTCAGTTTAACTATAAAGATTAATACAGAGCAATGTGGAAATGCCAAGATAAGGAAACATCGGAACATCAATTATTGAAATTTATCTGAAGGGGATTAAAAATATGAAAACCACAAACTTTTGCAAATTTTCAAACATATGAGGGCATGTTGTACTTAAATATTTGTATTTTTTGTTCTGTTCTGATCAGACAGGCACGCAGAAGTTTTTAAACTGTAAGTGCAATCCATCTAAACTGGCAGTAAAGAGACATTTCACATAAGCAAACATGGGCAGCTATAATTGATAAGCATATGCAGGCAAATATGAGTCATAGCTATAATCAGATTCTACAAGCTTTTGTGCCCCACGCTCCCTCCCTTTTTTCCAATTCATTAAATATTCATTAGTACGTGAGGATCTGCCTAGCCCAGGAGCCATCGTCAATCTCCCATTGTTTACTAGAAATGCTTAAAATGAAGATGTGGAGCTATGTGACATATATATGGTCTTTAACAAAGCAAAATATAAAGCAACACCAGTGCTGCTGAAATTTGCTTTATTTTTACAATCATGACATAAATATGACAAACATTGTCCACATAGTTGTTGACGTTTTCTCAAATATGCATGTGTTGCATAACCTGTACATTCCATAGTTGTGCTCTTTTCCATCTCTGTATCTTTCCAGCTAGCGTAGGGGCTGCCGGTATTTGACACGTTTCCTCATGTCTGCAGAGAGAAGATGCAGGAAAGCAAACCGTTAAACTCACATTTCCAGCTGTCACAAAAATCCTGGCCCAACTTAGATGAACGCGTTAGAGAGACGTGCAGGTTCCAGCATGTATTGTGTTGTTATGTGATTTGTCTTGTGTTGTGCACGGTATCTGTCACATACTGATCACACTGGCATTGGAAGAAGGCCAGACCCACAGGAGTCATGTTGTCCTGGTACTTTCCGTAGAAATCCACCGTCTTAAACGTGCGCTGCACCAGTGAATGGCTGTGTGGAGAGACGATACATGCTCAGTGTGTTTTTAGTTAACACACAGATTAACAGTTATGTGCCCACTCAATGCACGCTTTAATCCGGGAGGTGTTTAGAGTATTTGTGCTAAATCGACTTAAAGTCAACATGTCAAGACAATTGATTTTATTTGTTTAGTAATATTCACAGAGGAGAGAGGTTATATTTAAAGGTAAGGACTACTCTGCAAGATTTAATAAACTGAAAATGGAAAGCCGATCTGTAAAGTCCTTATTCGTAAATCAGATATTGGATCTGTATGATTCAAGGTTCACTTTGACAGCAAATTTTCATTTAATTATATTGATAGTCTACTATGACATTTAGTCATAATTTAGGTATCTCGGTTCTTTTAGTTTAGTGTAGTTTTAGTGGACCAATTCACACTGATGTGAAGGTTTTTTCATATTGTGAAATGTCCTGAAAAACAGGTTTCACGAATCTACTTGGCAATTTAATATAGGATAAACAGGTTAGCTTGCCCTGAAGTTACAGTAATGTATTTTGCTGGACGGGTACGATATACACATTTTAGAAGCCATCTGAAGTCTTGCATGGGTCCTCAAAACTGTTCCCAACTTTTCCTGTTGCTGTGGATACAGTGGAGTTTCAAGTGCAAGTTGGCGCATTAAGCGACGTGTCAGTTTAATAATCGGAGGTTGATGCTCACCCGAGGCATCTGTTTCGTTTAGTTTATAGATGCTTCCCTTAGGTTGTATCATTATATGATGACCCACATTGAGTTAAACTCTTAAAGACAAATGATCAGGTGATCTCTAATTTCCTGCTTCTTACTGAATGTATTACTCGGCCCTAAAAATATAACCTGATACTTAAACTGGATTGCATCACCTTGGCCTTCAGCAGCACTATGAAGCCACGGAAAGTCTTGTTTTTTACCAGCATTTCCTAAAAATACAGGGAGTGCAGAATTATTAGGCAAGTTGTATTTTTGAGGAATAATTGTATTATTGAACAACAACCATGTTCTCAATGAACCCAAAAAACTCATTAATATCAAAGCTGAATGTTTTTGGAAGTAGTTTTTAGTTTTAGCTATTTTAGGGGGATATCTGTGTGTGCAGGTGACTATTACTGTGCATAATTATTAGGCAACTTAACAAAAAACAAATATATACCCATTTCAATTATTTATTTTTACCAGTGAAACCAATATAACATCTCCACATTCACAAATATACATTTCTGACATTCAAAAACAAAACAAAAACAAATCAGCGACCAATATAGCCACCTTTCTTTGCAAGGACACTCAAAAGCCTGCCATCCATGGATTCTGTCAGTGTTTTGATCTGTTCACCATCAACATTGCGTGCAGCAGCAACCACAGCCTCCCAGACACTGTTCAGAGAGGTGTACTGTTTTCCCTCCTTGTAAATCTCACATTTGATGATGGACCACAGGTTCTCAATGGGGTTCAGATCAGGTGAACAAGGTGGCCATGTCATTAGTTTTTCTTCTTTTATACCCTTTCTTGCCAGCCACGCTGTGGAGTACTTGGACGCGTGTGATGGAGCATTGTCCTGCATGAAAATCATGTTTTTCTTGAAGGATGCAGACTTCTTCCTGTACCACTGCTTGAAGAAGGTGTCTTCCAGAAACTGGCAGTAGGACTGGGAGTTGAGCTTGACTCCATCCTCAACCCGAAAAGGCCCCACAAGCTCATCTTTGATGATACCAGCCCAAACCAGTACTCCACCTCCACCTTGCTGGCGTCTGAGTCGGACTGGAGCTCTCTGCCCTTTACCAATCCAGCCACGGGCCCATCCATCTGGCCCATCAAGACTCACTCTCATTTCATCAGTCCATAAAACCTTAGAAAAACCAGTCTTGAGATATTTCTTGGCCCAGTCTTGACGTTTCAGCTTGTGTGTCTTGTTCAGTGGTGGTCGTCTTTCAGCCTTTCTTACCTTGGCCATGTCTCTGAGTATTGCACACCTTGTGCTTTTGGGCACTCCAGTGATGTTGCAGCTCTGAAATATGGCCAAACTGGTGGCAAGTGGCATCTTGGCAGCTGCACGCTTGACTTTTCTCAGTTCATGGGCAGTTATTTTGCGCCTTGGTTTTTCCACACGCTTCTTGCGACCCTGTTGACTATTTTGAATGAAACGCTTGATTGTTCGATGATCACGCTTCAGAAGCTTTGCAATTTTGAGACTGCTGCATCCCTCTGCAAGATATCTCACTATTTTTGACTTTTCTGAGCCTGTCAAGTCCTTCTTTTGACCCATTTTGCCAAAGGAAAGGACGTTGCCTAATAATTATGCACACCTGATATAGGGTGTTGATGTCATTAGACCACACCCCTTCTCATTACAGAGATGCACATCACCTAATATGCTTAATTGGTAGTAGGCTTTCGAGCCTATACAGCTTGGAGTAAGACAACATGCATGAAGAGGATGATGTGGACAAAATACTCATTTGCCTAATAATTCTGCACTCCCTGTATGTAGGAATGCTTTATACCTCATAGTACTGTATGAGGTAATAGAGCACTTTGCTCTCTGACTGCAAGTTTACTGATGTTTCCTGGGATAGTTAAAAATAGAATGGGAGGCAGAGCCCTCAGATTTCCCACCCCTCTTCTGTGGAATTATTTCCCAGTTTGGATTTGGGAAACAGACATTTTCTTTTACGATTAGGCTGAAGACTTTCCCTTTTGAAAAAGGTTACATTTAGGACTGACCAGGTGACCCTGAATCCTCCCCTAGTTACACTGCAGTAGGTGCTCAGAGTGTTTATTCTTAACTCAGCTCTTTTAACTTGTGTGTGTTTACTCCACTCTGCATTTGATGATTCGTTATTAATATCTGTCTCTCTTCCACAGCATGTCTGTATCCTGTCTTCCTTCTCTCTCCCCAACAGTTGCAGCAGATGGCCCCGCCCCTCCCTGAGCCTGGTTCTGCTGGAGGTTTCTTCCTGTTAAAAGGGAGTTTTTCCTTCCCACTGTCACCAAAGTGCTTGCTCATAGGGGGTCATATGATTGTTGGGTTTTTCTCTGTATGTATTATTGTAGGGTCTACCTTACAATATAAAACGCCTTGAGGTGACTGTTGTTGTGATTTGGCGCTGTATAAATAAAATTGAATTGAACTGAACTGAGTTAAACCCCAACCAGTCACAGCATTGCCACCACCACCAGCTCTTTTTGTTTTCTCTTGCCTGCTTTGCCTTAGACATTATACCATTTATTTATTATACCACATATAATGTAATATCTGAAATAGCACAAAAAGAAATGAATAAATAAACAAATAAAAGATTCACATGAATAAGAGGAGCCTATAGAGATTCTATATAGCTGTTTGTGCAAAATCAAAATGTCTTCAGCACCACCATGCATTCAGATGACAATTCTGATTGCAAAAGCTGCCAGAAAGGACCACATTTTTTTTAAAAAAAGAAAAAAAATAGATGTCTGGTTCTGCCCTCTATTATTGTAGTTTTTAAAGCATCTTGAGGCATCTGTTGCTATGTAAATAAAAATGGAATGAAATTAATGTGCAATCAATCAAAACTGGCATAAAACAGACACATGAGCAAAGATCCGCAGCTATTATTGCTAAGAATTTACAATCAAATATGAGTCATAGTTAAAATAAGGTTCCTGAAAAGTTCTGACTCATCGGTGTGGTCTCTGGGGATTTTAATTCAGCAGTGCCATCTGCTGACATTTCTTTGAATGCTTCAGTATACACAAAATTAGGGATAATTACTCAACATTAGAGCAACTGCAGCAATAAAAGTTTATAGTATCAAGTATGAATAAATGTATCTTTTTCTAGACGGGCTTTTAGACAAATTCTTGGTCTTTGACATGAACGTCTCGTGGGCTTAAAACTATAAAAATAAATAGTTGAGGCATAAAAATGTTACTTCTATCACATTTTGACTCCACATGTACCTGATTCTTATTGAGCTGTTAAATGTTGCTGACTTATATTTGGTGTTGCTGGCTGGAAAAATCCCTGCCAGATTATCATTAATAAAATGCTGATAATTGATGTCTAGTGAGTATAAAATGTTTGTTTTTTGGCAAAGGTAAATAAAATGCAGCCCCAGTGCAGCTGAAAATTGCTTTATTTTTACAATCATGACATAAATATGGCAAACATAATTTCACATTGTTGTTGCAGTTTCCTCAAATGTGCATGTGTCTGATAATCAGTATATCCCATAGGTGTGCTCTTTCCCGTCTCTGTATCTGTCCAGGTAGCGTAGGGGCTGCCGGTGAGGGTATTTGACCTGTGGGGGGTGGTACACTGGAGGCCTGATGAACTCAAACACGGGCTCCCTCATGTCTGCAGGAGAAGATGCAGGAAAGCAGACCGTTAAACTCACATTACCAGCTGCCACACAAATCCTGGCCCAATTTAGATGAACACGTTAGAGGTGGGAAACAAGTTCCAGCATGTATTGTGTTGTCTTTTTCCCACACCGTGACTCACTTAGGGTGTTGTGAAAGGTATCTGTCACAGATTGATCCCACTGGCATTGGAAGAAGGCCAGACCCACAGGAGTCATGTTGTCCTGGTACTTTCTGTAGAAATCCACCGTCTTAAACGTGCGCTGCACCAGTGAATGGCTGTGTGGAGAGACGATACATGCTCAGTGCGTTTTTAGGTATCACACAGGATTAACAGTTATGTCCCCACTCAATACATTTTTTAATCCAGGAGGTGTTTAGAGTATTTGTGCTAAATCGAGCTAAAGTCAACATGTCAAGACAATTGATTTTATTTATTAAGGTTTGTGGTATACTAGGCGCATCAGCCACTTGTCTGAAGCATATTTAATATGGCAGAGTTTTTTTTTCCAGCATTTGTGGTCTGCAATAACACGTCATAATTCAGGTCCTATATAGTGATTGTGCGATGCTAGTATTTTACAGAGAGATCTGTATCTCTATCTATCCATTCATCCACATGGTGGTTGCCCCACAGAAACACAAGTTTTGCTTTTAAATTTCCGTCCTCTGCTGTGTGTCTGAGATCACCATGTTATCTATATGGTATCTCAACACTTAATGACATTTTAGAATCAAGAGTAGAAAAACTCAATGTAGCAGAGTGTTTATAGCAACCAGCCTGAGAGTTTGGCTCACATGGGTTACTCGCGCATAAAATGACCTCTAAATTTGAATTGTGTTTAGTATATGTTGTAGTATATCCATCACTACAACCGCACATATATGCCAGGTTTGGGTGGTTCGGGAGGCAGTTGCTAATGCTACACTGAGATTAGTGTTATTCCTACCTACTGAGCACAACACATTTCCCAGTCACAGGCATCTTGCTGTAACTTGCTGTTGGGATGGACTTTGTTATTGTTGTAACTCCATCCAAAAAGAATACATCATCCACCACTCTGATTAGTGTACTACTCACCATGGCAAGGGCCTGATGTTTTCCTGGAAGTTGATGGGCCCATCCTGCTTGAAGAGCACGTAAATATAGCGATGGAAGCCTGTTCCTCTGGCAGGGAAGGGTGGCAGGTAGTGACACAGCTCCTCACCAGCCTGGACTGCTGCGCCCGGTATGTTCCCCCTGCAGAGACATGGGTCATTCGAGGAATCCATGAATAACTCGAAACGAGGTTTATTTAGCTTAGATTTAAACTTGAAGTGAGAAATCAATGACAGTAAGCCAACCAGCATAAAGTGAATGGACTGTAACTTTTTTAGTGCTCATCCAGATGATCTGACGAATCAAAACATCTTACACTTCAAGTTAAGAGCAGACAACAAAGCTCTGTTTTATTCCATTTCCTTCTTAGGGTTCGCCTTGCTGGGGAGCAAACAAATGCCCTAATTATTAGTTTGTCACCAGCTCCACCTTATGAGCCTCAGTCTGAGCACCACCTGTGTGTGAGACCTTTGGCACAGATTTTTTTTTTTTTTTTTAATCTCTGAAAGTCTACCGCAGCGATGGAACACAATTCTTTCAAAAGTCACTCCATCATTTGGTGTTTGGTTTCTGTTGGTAGAAAGCAGTTTCAAAATCTCTCACAGGTGTCACACCTTATTATTGAGTGTTCCTCAGTCCTGACAGAGACCACTCAAGTAAACACAGAAAGGTTTATTTGCAGGATAAAACTGATTACGCAGAACAAACACGTACCAATTTGACTGTGTCCTCAAGCAGACCAATACATGTGGAAAATACTAGTGTAAGAGGATGAAAACCCTGCTCCCACAGCAGAACACAGCCACCAGATTCTCTTGCTGAAGGGGTTGTGCAGCAGTTGGCCTCAGTTGGCCACAAGATGTCTCTTTTTACACAGAAACTGTACTTACTACACTGATCAGAATCAGAATCATTTAATAATCAATATGGAAATTATGTACTTGGATTATAAACTAGTTTTGACATCTAAATCTTACTCCTGTGAGACAAAGCTCTGTAAATGCAGCACTCTGCACCATGAAGCTCACACAGTTAAACAGTGCGCCCCAGGGTGGCTGTGGCTACAATGTAGCTGCCATCACCAGTGTGTGAATGTGTGTATGAATGGGTGGATGACTGGATATGTAAAGCGCTTTGGGGTACATGGGGACTAGTAAAGCGCTATATAAACACAGGCTGTTGGAAAGGCTGTCAGCTGTGTGGGGGGCCCCCTTGTGGCGAGAAAGCACAGTTGCACTATTGAGCACATGTTCCAGTGATCAGAGTTGGAGCTAGCACATAGCAAGAGCCGCCTGGCAGACTGACTCTGCAGGGGATGTCTACACACGGTGTGAGTTGTGTGCGTCGCTAAAGAACTGTGAGTAGACGTGGAGCCATGCCTGAAAAGGACAGTTTTAGTCTTTTATGCCAATTAGACATTTAGTAGATGTAGAAGTGCAATGTGTATCGACCTGTTCGCTATGTGGCTAGTTCATGCTACTAATGCTACCTGTTATGCTACATACCTGCTAGCTGTAAGAAAAAAGAAAGAGATGCTTGGTGTGCGAGAGAGCACAGTTGCACTATTGAGCACATGTTCCAGTGATCAGAGTTGGAGCTACACATAGCAAGAGCCGCCTGGCAGACTGACTCTGCAGGGGATGTCTACACACGGTGTGAGTTGTGTGCGTCGCTAAAGAACTGTGAGTAGACGTGGAGCCATGCCTGAAAAGGACAGTTTTAGTCTTTTATGCCAATTAGACATTTAGTGGATGTAGAAGTGCAATGTGTATCGACCTGTTCGCTATGTGGCTAGTTCATGCTACTAATGCTACCTGTTATGCTACATACCTGCTAGCTGTAAGCTAAACGATTTGGTGTTTGTGATATATTGTTGTTGGGTGTATTGGCAATCAATGTCATGTACTGTAAGGGTTTGGGAGTAGTGTATGAAACTCGTGCATGTAGATGTTCATATAGGAATTCCCATTTGTAGTTCTGGTTAGATTCGAAGAACGCTAATGCATCATAATTCATGACTTAGATGTTTATTACATTCAGTATTCTGTATATGTTCTGTTCACAGACCACACACACCCACACCCCTCACCACTCTGTAAGCCTGCGGTTGCATTACTGTGTTGCTGTACTGTGCTGTTAAGCTGAGGAATCACAGTAAAGACGGTATAACCTTTATCTGTGCGTCCTGTGTGTTCTGACCGACACCCCAAGGTGAACACCACTGCTATTCAGCCAACGCACTATACTAGCTCCTGCGGTTCAACCCAAGATGTCAGACAATTGGTCCTTGCACGTAGCCAGTCGACTGGTGTCTGTTCACAGTATCCTCCGTCGTCATACCGCTACAAGATGACAGTCCTAGTTTGCGATTCTGCCAGTGAAAGATGTCGTGACATGATATGACCAGCATCTCGCCCGAAGTGCGCCAAGTAATATCAACCTCCTCCCTAGCCTTATGTCAGACTATGGGATGGTCTGAGCTTGGTTAGGCGCCTACCTATATCTCGATCTGACATTCCATGGACAGAACCACCAACGAGACATGACACCCTACCGTCACTCGTACACAGCACAGTATGCACCCGGGCTAGAAGAGCGAAAGCAGTACGTGCCATCGGCAGTGTCTGTACAGACCTCCCGCTCGTCTAGCCCAACAAGTCAGCCTGGATGGGAACACACCGTGGATGAATGGACCGCTTCCTCGAATGATCTGCAGGATATGCGGCAGCATGTGCCCAGTAGGGATGGCCTGAACCATCAGCCTCCTTCTCCTTTCCATCGACCATGGGAAATGTCTGCAGTTTCGGGTTCGCAGTATGGTATGAATGGCAGACCTCAGCCTTACGCCCAAACACGTGAACCAGACAGAGGTGGTTACCTGTCGGAGCAACGGGACCAGAGATCACCCCCAACACATGTACCCCCTCTGTCTTCCTCCCAACGTATGCAGCCCATCAGTGTCCCCACGATTAGTTCCCATACACATAGAATAGATGCACGAACGAGTCCATGGCCGCAGTATGACAATAGGCAGGACATCCATGCTCAACAAGAATACCAAAGGCCATACTTTCGCCCACCATCAGCTCAGAGTATTCCACCCAAGGATACTACAATGATTGATACATTGGATAGGATGATGGGTGAACTACAGCTGTTAAAGGAGCAGACACTGACAGCTAGTCGGCCAACCCCGCCATTCCCCAACAGTGCACCTTCCTTTCGGTTTGAACATCCACCTATCATTCCGCAACATTTGAAGCCTCCTTGGCAGGAGCAGTTTTCTGCTAGGGCTTATCCCAGTTTCCAGAGTCAAGCCCCCACCAACATCTGGAGCCAGCAGCCCGTCGCCGAGGTATCAAGACCTATCACAACATCATCGCAATATAAACCTCATCCATCCCCAGCCTACCAGCCACCACATGTAATGGCACAAGAGAAAACATACAGGGGTCCAACTCCAAGTATTCCTGATCTCATTAAGAAGGACCCAAGTGAGTTTGCCCGGTTAAAGATCGCACTTGACAATCTACTGCCACCGGATGGGACAGAGCTTTTCAAGTTTCAGATACTGATGGATCATTTGAAACTAGATGAAGCACGTCTCATAGCTGATGCATATCTCAATTCTCCATCCCCCTATACTGACACCATGGCAGCCCTATCGGAGAAGTTTGGTCAGCCCCACCAGTTAGCCCTCAGGAAGATTGCCGGTGTTATGGATGCACCGGACATTCGTCACGGGGATGTGGAGGCTTTTGAAAGATTCGCACTGCAGATTCGGGCTCTCGTTGGTATGCTGAAGACCCTTGGTCCGGATGGTGAAGTGGAACTGAAATGTGGCTCTCACGTGGCACGGCTCCTCAGTAAGCTGCCAGCTGAAATGAGGTCTGAGTTCCGGAGACACATGTGTCGCCATCCAGGGGTAGTATACAACCTAACAGACTTTTCAGACTGGTTACAGCTGGAAACATGGTGCCAAGATAGCAGTACCCAGCTTGGGGCTACAGGGCAGAAGGAGAGGGTCATCCAGAAACCAGAGCGCCTGAGAGAGGCGAAGTCAGTAAAGCGCATGGCCACTATCCTGCATGGCTCAGAGAATCTGCCGACGAAGCAGCCTGTCGAGTCGGTGAGCAGCAAACCAGCTGTCCATAGCAAGAAGAAAGGCCCGCTGAAAGCTTACTGCCCCTACTGTGATACGGAGGACCATTATCTGAGTCAGTGCCCCATATTCCAGTCGTTTGATAAGGCTCAAATCATAGACTGGATTAAGACAAACCAGCGTTGTTGGCGATGTGGCAGATCACATCAAGCAGCACAGTGCAATCTGAAGAAAGCTTGCAGCCTATGTCAAGGCAAACACCTTCAGATCCTGCATGAGGTCAACGCCAAGAGTGTGAAGGAAGGTACTTGCCTGGTGAGCTCTGCAACTGAAATACTCCACCTAGATAAACCTTCAGATTCTACCCGTGTTCTGCTTAAAGTGATTAGAGTTCTCCTGAGAAATGGTGACAAAACTCTGGACACTTATGCCATCCTGGATGATGGCTCTGACCGCACCATGCTGCTCTCCTCTGCAGCTCAGCAACTGGGCCTAACAGGCACACCTGAAGACCTCGCCCTGAGAACTATCCTCAGGATATCCAAACGTTACATGGGGCCTGCGTTTCATTCACACTGTCCCCTATCATGCAGCCCCAGAAATCCTTCCACATAGCTAATGCCTTCACTGCCCAGCGGCTTGGCTTAGCTGAGCATTCATATCCAGTTACCATGCTCAAGAGAAGGTACAGACATCTGAAGGACTTGCCCCTACAAACCTTCAGCAGAGTTTCGCCCCTGTTGCTAATGGGCATCACCCTCATAAACCCTATAGAGCCTGTGCGCTTTGGATCACCAGGAGGGCCAGCTGCGATGCGAACCCGACTAGGATGGACTCTGCAAGGGCCTGCAAAGTCGCTTGAGTCACAGTTAGAGTCTCAACAGTGTCTGTATACCTCCTGCAGCCCCCTATCTGTTGAACTCCAGAGGAATGTGGAGAAGCTGTGGCAAGTGGATGTTCTACCATATAAGAGTGAAAAGGAGGTGACAAGGTCGAAGGAGGATCATGAAGCCCTTCAGATATTGGAGGCCAGAACAAGGCGCGTGGATGTTAAGGGAGTGCTCCGGTATGCCACACCCTTATTGAGGAGGAAGGATGCACCACTTTTTCAGGCCACCCAAGAGGCGACACTGCCCAGCCTGAGGAGTATGGAGAGACGTCTGAGCAAAGACCCGGTTAGGGCTGCTGCATATATGGACGAGATTGAAAGGTTGGTGACCTCTGGGTTTGTAGCCAAACTGCAACCGGAGGTTGCCTCTCAGAGCCAAGAGAGTTGGTACATACCTCATCACATGGTCCAGCACAATGGCAAGAATAGAGTGGTCTTTAATTGCTCTTTTCGACACAAGGGACTTAACCTGAACGAGTCCCTATTGCCTGGCCCTGTCCTGAGCCCTTCTCTGGTTGGAGTGCTCCTGCGCTTCAGAGAACACAGCATTGCCATCAGTGGTGACATAAAAGGGATGTTTCACCAGGTGTGCCTACTCCCGGAAGACAAACCGCTCCTGAGGTTTCTTTGGCGCAATATGAATCGGGATGAGCCCCCTCACAGCTATGAATGGCAAGTCCTTCCCTTTGGGACAACATGTAGTCCCTGCTGTGCCTCCTTTGCGCTACAGCGGCATGTCCTCCTGCATAGTGAACCAGGAGAGGAGGTGAGGTTCTCCATCGAACGGTGCTTCTATGTGGACAACTGTCTACAGAGTGTTTCATCGATTGAAGAAGCCCAGCAGTTGGTCAAGAAACTACGGCAGCTTCTGGCTTCCGGGGGCTTTGAAATTCGGCAGTGGGCTAGTAATAGGCCAGAAGTGATTAGTCATCTGCCATCCGAGGCACGGTCAGACAAACTGGAACTCTGGCTGTCACAGGACCGACAAGAAGCGCATGAATCAACCCTGGGACTGAACTGGAACTGTGAGACGGACACCCTCAGCCTCAAGCACCGACCCATTGACTATGGAGAGCCCACTATGAGGAACATATATCGAACCCTGGCTAGTCAGTACGACCCACTTGGGTTCATCATTCCCTTCACCACCAGGGCCAAGATTATTGTACAGCAACTCTGGGACAAGCATCGAGATTGGGATGACCCCCAGTTACCTCATGATTTGCTGCACCAGTGGAAGACATGGAAGGGGGAGTTGGTGCATTTATCAGAGTTAACATTGCCACGATGTTACACACTGCCGCACATGGATCTGTCTGACATTGCAAGAGAGGTACATATCTTTTGCGATGCATCAGAGCGAGCCTATGGCTCTGTGGCTTACCTGAGATCAGAAGATCATTATGGTAATGCGCAGCTGTCATTCCTCATGGCCAGATCACGGGTTGCTCCAAGGAAGCAGATATCTATTCCCAGACTCGAACTCTGCGCTGCACTCACTGGAGCCCAGCTCGCAAAGCTACTTCAGACAGAACTAACGTTCAAGGTGACCACATGTACGCTGTGGTCTGATTCAACCACTGTCCTCAACTGGTTGCATTCCACATCCTGCCATTTCAAGGTGTTTG